>NC_141010.1:51666946-52205455 GCF_052327205.1 Somniosus microcephalus | reverse complement strand
GACATGTTATCGGGATACTGCACGGTTAAAGGGGCATGTTAGCGGGATACTGCACGGTTAAAGGGGCATGTTATCGGGATACTGCAGGGTTAAAGGGACATGTTATCAGGATACTGCACGGTTAAAGGGGCATGTTATCGGGATACTGCACGGTTAAAGGGACATGTTATCGGGATACTGCACGGTTAAAGGGCATGTTATCGGGAAACTGCACGGTTAAAGGGGCATGTTATCAGGATACTGCACGGTTAAAGGGCATGTTATCGGGAAACTGCACAGTTAAAGGGACATGTTATCGGGATACTGCACGGTTAAAGGGACATGTTATCGGGATACTGCACGGTTAAAGGGGCATGTTTATCGGGAAACTGCACGGTTAAAGGGGCATGTTATCGGGAAACTGCACAGTTAAAGGGACATGTTATCGGGATACTGCACGGTTAAAGGGCATGTTATCAGGATACTGCACGGTTAAAGGGGCATGTTATCGGGATACTGCACGGTTAAAGGGACATGTTATCGGGATACTGCACGGTTAAAGGGGCATGTTATCGGGATACTGCACGTTAAAGGGGCATGTTATCAGGATACTGCATGGTTAAAGGGGCATGTTCCCTGCCCGTGGGGGGGTCGCGGAACAACCCGCGGCGGTTAAGATCCACTGTTGGTGGCATTGCCCCTCGACGGGTCGGGCGGCCAGGGGACCGGGTCGGGCGAGTCGTCTGAGGACGAGCTCGCCCAGAACGGCCCGGATTTTTCCCAGGTGCTGCTCGACCTAGTCGAGGTATGTAAAAATTTCACCCCGTCTGCTGGGTCGGAGGCCGGTGGCGTCGCAGAGGAGGGCCCTCGGTCTGTGTCTCCGGCGCCGGGCGACTTGGAGGAGGTCCGGTTTTTGTATTCTCCGGTCTCTCCGGTCGTTCCGGCGCCTGGGGCGGAGGGGGTCTCCGGCCCGCCGCCGCCTTCTGGCCCGGCCCCCCCTAAAGGAGCCCGGGGGGAATCCTCCGCTACCGATCCTGGGGGTGGGATCGGGGCGGAGGCGGGGCCGGCTGTCGCGGCCGGGCCGCCCGACGCGCACTGCGTGGCGGACGGTTCGGCCGCCGGTGGGCGACCCCCCGGAGGAGGACGGGGACTCGGTGGTGGGGGCGGAGGAAGACTTAGAGTCCATCGCCGATGAGGCGATGGATGACCTCGCGCCCCTCGCCGGGCCCCCCCTCGTTCTTATTCCCATCAGGGAGCTCCGGGAATTTGTGGCTACGAGCCAGGGTCGCCGCAGGACCCAGCAGGCCCTCGACAGATGGTCGGGGCTGGCGCTGCTCCTCGGGTCGGCCCGCGTCACCTACAAGACCATGGGTGCGGACGCGGGCGTGAGCCCGTCCGAGCTGTGTCGGTTCCGGGCATCCTCACCGGCTGCTAAGGGAGTGGCGTCGACTAGCGGCCGGCCTCCCTTCCCCCGTAGGTTTAAGTAGGGGTTGGTTGTGCTTCTGAAATGAAGATAACCATAGCCAGCCTCAACGTCAACGCAGCAGGGAAGCTAGCCGCAGGTTTAATAACTTTTCGGTCCTTCGGGACGGGAAGTATGCGGTGTGCTTCCTGCAAGAAACCCACACCGTTCCGGGAGACGAGGCCACGTGGCTCCTGGAGTGGCAAGGAGGGGTCAACATGAGTCACCTCTCCAGTGTTTCCAGTGGGGTGGCTATCTTGTTGGCCCCGCATTTTCAGCCGGAGATCTTGGGGGTCAAGGAGCTGGTGCCGGGCCGCTTGCTCCAGGTCACCGTTCGCCTGGGGGGCGTGCCGTTCCATCTAGTGAACGTGTACGCCCCCGGGGCCGGTGCGCAGCAAGCGCGCTTCTTTGAAGAAGTGTCCACTCTTTTGGGCTCCGTCGACGCGGGCGAGGTGCGTCGTCCTCGGGGGGGATTTTAATTGTACCCTCGAGGCGAGGGACCGCACGGGTACCCAGCCGAGCCCGGCGTCGGTGGGGAAGTTGAGGGACCTGGTCGGGTCCCTCGACTTGGTGGACGTCTGGCGTAATCTCCATCCCGACTCCAGCGCCTTCACCTTTGTGAGGTCTGGGGGAGGAGCGTCCAGGATCGACCGCCTCTACATTTCCCGGGCGTACGTCTCCTGCGTTCCGACGGCTTCCGTGCGGCCGGTGCCGTGCACGGACCACCACCTGGTGTGGGCGGAGCTCGTGCGCCGCGCGCCGGGGGGGGGTCCGCGTACTGGCACTTTAACAACCTGCTGCTGGAGGACGCGCGGTTCCGGGATTCGTTTCGGTCGGTTCTGGGCCGGCTGGAGAAGGAAGCAGGGGGGCTTCCCTCCTTGAGGCTATGGTGGGATGTGGGCAAGGCTCACATCCGTCTCTTCTGTCAGGAGTACGCGAAGGGGTCGACCAAGAGGCGGGAGGCCAGGGTCGGGCAGTTGGAGAAGGAGGTGCTCGACCTGGAGTCCCGTCTCGGTCAAGTCGCCGAGGACCCGGCCCTGCGGCTGGCGTACGAAGAGAAGAAGGGCGCGCTGAAGGACCTGCGGCTCGTCGGGTCCCGAGGCGCGTACGTGAGGTCGCGGATCCAGTTCCTGCGGGACCTGGACCGCGGCTCCCCCTTCTTCTACTCGCTGGAAAAAAGACAGGGGGTCCGTAAGCAGCTTTTGGAGCTGCTGGCCGACGACGGATCTCCGGTCTCGGATCCGGAGGGAATCCGCGCGGAGACCCGCGCCTATTACGGGGCTCTGTTCTCTCCGGATCCGTCCAGCGAGGACGCGTCGCAGAGTTTTGTGGGAGGACCTGCCGAAGGTCGGCCTGGAGGGCGCCGAAAAACTGGACGCTCCTCTGAGTTTGGAGGAGCTGTCCGGCGCCCTCCGCCAGCTCTCTAGGGGGAAGTCCCCGGGGCTGGACGGGCTGACCGTGTGGAGTTCCCACAGGGCGTTCTGGGGCGTCCTGGGGGGGCGACTACGTGCGGGTCCTGGGGGAATGTCTGGCGACCGGGGAGATGCCCCTCTCGTGGCGCAGGGCGGTGATCGTCCTGCTGCCTAAGAGGGGTGATCTCCGCCTCCTCAAGAACTGGCGCCCGGTCTCCCTCCTCAGCACGGATTACAAAATCTTTGCCAGGGCCATGTCTGTTCGCCTTGGCGCCGTGCTGGCCCGCATGATCCATCCCGACCAGTCCTACACGGTCCCGGGCCGGACCATTCACGATAACATCCATCTGGTCCGGGACCTGGTCCACCATTCCCAGAGGGCTGGTCTGTCGGTCGCCTTCCTTTCCCTGGATCAGGAGAAGGCGTTCGACAGGGTGGATCACGAGTATCTTTTCGGGACTCTGCGCGCTTTCGGGTTCGGGACGCATTTTGTCGCCCGGATCCGACTTCTGTACGCTGCCGCGGAGTGTCTGATTAAAGTTAACGGGTCCTTGACGGCGCCCCTTCGCTTCGGGAGGGGGGTGCGTCAGGGATGCCCCATGTCCGGCCAGTTATATGCCATTTGCGTGGAGCCTTTCCTGCGCCTCTTGCGGAAGAGGTTGGCGGGATTGGCTCTGCGAGGGCCGGGCGTGGAGGTGGTCCTCTCGGCTTACGCCGATGACGTGCTCCTCGTGGTCACGGATCCCGTTGACTTGCGGAGGATGCGGGAATGCCAGCAGATTTACTCGGACGCATCCTCCGCCAGGATCAACTGGGGGAAATGTTCTGGACTCCTGGTGGGTCAGTGGCAGGTGGACTCTCTGCCGGAGGAGTTCAGGCCCTTCGCCTGGAGTACAACGCACCTCCTCTACTTGGGAGTCTACCTCAGCCCGGCCGAGGACGCCTGGCCGGCGAACTGGCACGAGCTGGAGGCCAAAGTCGCCGCTCGCTTAGGACGCTGGACAGGATTGCTCCGAGTGTTGTCCTACAGGGGTCGGGCGTTGGTCATAAACCAACTGGTGGCCGCCATGTTGTGGTACCGGTTGGTTACTCTGATCCCCCCCCCTGCGTTTGTCGCCAAGATACAGAAGAAGCTCGTCGACTTCTTCTGGAACAACAGGAGACACTGGGTCGCTGCCGCGGTTCTGAGTCTCCCGCTTAGGGAGGGCGGTCAGGCGTTGGTGTGCCTCCGCACCCAGGCTGCGACTTTCCGTCTTCAGACGCTGCAGAGATACCTGTACGTCGAGAATCCTCCAAGATGGTGTGCGCTGGCGACGCATTTTTTCCGCCAGCTGCACGGCCTCAATTACGACACGCAGCTCCTGTTTTTGGAGGTGAGCGGCAGGCGTGAGAGCCTGCGGGAGCTGCCTGTCTTTTACCAGGAACTACTATGGGTTTGGAACTCCGTCGCCTCCAGGCGGAGCTCTCCCCCGTCAGGAGCGGCGGCTGTCCTCCGGGAGCCGCTGTTCAGGAATCCGCACCTCCACGTCCGCGAGTTCGGGTGGCTGGCGGAGCGCAGGGCTGTGCCTGGCAGGGTGACTAGAGTCGGGGACCTACTCGATGGCGGAGGAGCGGGCTGGATGGCGCCAGAGGAGCTGGCGCGACGCATGTCGTGGGACAACGTCCGGCTCGCGGTCAATGCCATCGGGGCGGTGAAAGCGATGCTGCCCCCCGGCGCCACGAGGTGCGTCGAGGCGGCTCGGGCACGTGGGGAGATCCCGTCCGAGCTTACTCCCGTTCGGACGGAATTCCTTATCGGCGCCTTGCCCCGAGACTCCCCTCGGGGATCGGCGCCTCACAACTTGAGCCGTCTCGAGGAAATACCCTCCGTGCTTTTTCATTCTGCGCGGAGGGGTTTCCTGTACGGGCTGCTCTTGCACACCTTCCACTTTGCCATCTTCGCCTGCCGTCCGGACACGCCGTGGCGTGCCGTTTTACCTCCGGACGGAGGCGGAGGTCCCCAATGGGGGGCTCTCTATGCGGGAGTCCTCCCCTGTTCTATCGGGGATTTGGCCTGGAGGGTGTTGCACAGAGCAGTTCCGTGCAATAGATTTTTAAGTAGGTTTACGGACTCCCAGACCGCCTGTTTGTTTTGCGGTCTGGAGGAGTCCGTCTTTCACGTTTACACGGGGTGTGAGAGGTTGCAGCCCCTCTTCCATTTTTTGAAGGGGCTGCTCCTCAAATTTTGGTTGCACTTCAGTCCCACGCTCCTGATCTACGGTCACCCCGTGCGGAGGGGAGCGGGCAGGTCGGAGGACCTCCTCGTGGGCCTGCTCCTGGGCCTGGCCAAGAAAGCCATTAATTGGTCCAGGCAGCGGGCGGTCGAGGGGGTCGTCCGGCCGGATTGCCTCCCTCTCTTCCGCGGCCACGTTCGCGGCCGGGTGGCCCTGGAGATGGAGCACGCGGTGTCCGCCGGCGAGCTCGAGCTCTTTCGTGACCGGTGGGCGCCGCGGGGACTGGAGTGCATAATTGGTTTAAACAACCAAATTTTAATTTAACGGGTTAAGTATTGTTTCTGGGTTTAGTGGATTAGTGTATTTGTTTAATGTATTTGTTTATTGGTTTAAAAAAAAGAGGAGCAATGTGGTCCTGAGTGAGAGGAGAAGGCTGTGCTGGTGCAGAGCTCCTGCTGCAGTGGAGAGAGAGTGTGTGGTTGCCTTGGCCTGGGAGTAAAATTGGAAGGAAGGAGTGACCCCAGGCCACCACCACTACAACCTTCCCACACCAACCCATCGACAGAGGTGCCTGGAGAGGAAGGAGTGGAGGACAGAGGAGGAGGCCAGCATTAGAACGGGAGAGGCCTTTTCCAGCACTGCCTCCCAATTCGGCCTCCAGCCCAGGAGAGGGAGAGAGGGAGAGAGGACACGAACAGCTCCACGTGGAGGGAGGGGTGGAGCTGCGATTCCAGACATCTGCAGGTGGGTGTCCTTGTGCATTCCCCCAAAGACTTTGCATTCCAGGCGGGGGGAGAAAAGAAGACGGGCCGAAAGCCTGGCCTGGGTTGGCTGGAGCCTGCCCAGGTGAAGCTTGTTTGTTTCACATCAAGAAGACCTGGTGTGGGCTGAGCCTGGGCTTTTTCCAGCCTGCCCAGGTGAAGACGTCTTCTCCCCCTGCCCGAAGACTTTCGGGAAAGACTTTGTATTCCATCGGGGGGAGTGCACCCAGCCGACGCCCACCCACCGACCAACACCTTAAGTGGGGACCCTGCCTTTGCGGCCCCCCCCCTCCTTCCCATCCCCCTCTTTCTCTCTCCTTGTCCTCTCTCTGCCTCTCAAAAGGCACCTCTTTTTAATTTTTCTAATTACCCATTGAGCAGAGGGAAGGAAGGGCCCCCCTCCCAATTAATACCATCAAGGGGAGAGGCGGGCCAGTTAATTTACACTCCCTCTGCTCTGGGAAAGACCAAATAACCGAGGCCATTAACATCTCGGGGCCTGTGACTTTTGGGGTGGGTGTGGCTCTTCTTTAAAACCGCCCCACGATGGCGAGCACTTCTTCGGCGGCGACGGTGCCGGCGATGACATATGCGGCGGCGGCGGCCAAAGCTTCGGCCGCTCCCGCTTCCGCTGCTGCCCCGTCGCCGTTCCGCCTGCTGACGGAGAAACTTGGGGTGAAGAGCTACACCCACCCCGACATGACTATTGAGGCGTGCGTAAAGGCTATGGCCGGGGTTATCGGCCCTCCGGCCATAGTCGCCGCCTCAAAAATGTATGGGAAGGCTGTCTTTTTCCTGGAGTCCGAGCGGGCGGTGGCCCTGGCCATCGCTCAGGGGCTCACCGTGGGCGGGACTTTCCTGCCGGTGGACCCGCTGGAGGCCACCGCGCAGAGGGTGGTTTTATCCAACGTCCCGCCCTTTATCACCTGTGAGCTCCTCCTCCCCCACCTACACCAACTCGGGGAGGTGAGGTCGGGGTTTTCCCCGATCCCGCTCGGACTCCGGGAGAGCAGCCTTCGCCATGTCTTCTCCTTCCGGCGCCAGGCCTTTATCCAGCTGGCGCGGGAGGGGGAGACGGACGGGGCTTTCACGGTCCTCCACGGGGGGACCTCGTACCGCGTCTTCTGGACGACGGACGGCGTGCGGTGCCACGCCTGTAGGGAGGTGGGGCACGTGCGCAAAAACTGCCCCGCCTCCAAGGCCGCCAAGTCATCTGGCGCCGCCGCCGCTCCTCCCTCCGGGTCTAGCCGCGCCCCCGCTCGATCCAACGCTACTGGGGCGCGGTCGTCGTCGGAGGTCGATGCCATCCTGGCCTCCGGCGGGGGGGAGGAGGGAGGTCCGGTCCGAAAGAAGGCGCGGGACAAGACGCGAAACCGTGGGGTGGGTCCCCCCGCGGAGGGCGTCCCCCACGACATGGAGCCCCTGACGCCGGAGAGCGTCGCCGCGCTGATCGCGGAGTGCGGAGGGGGGGGGGCCCTCGTGGCCGAGCCTGTGGCCGCCGAGGCGGTAATGCCAGAACCTGCGGCCGGGCTCGGGCCCGGGGGTCCCAAAGAACTCGCTCCTCCAGAAGGAGCAGGGGAGGCCCCTGAAGAAATGGAGGCCTCCCTTTACCCCTCCGCGCTCAAAAGAAGGCGCGACCCCCTGGAAGAGGAGGAGGACCGGGAGGAGGAAGGTCCCTCCGGTCAGGGGGAGTCGTCGCCCGCCGCGGGCGCTGCGCCCCACCCCACCGCTGACACCATTACGGGCGGACGGCAGGGTTCGCCTCGCCCCGAGGAGGCTGAGGCAGAAGCGTCTGCCCAGCTCGTGCCTCCCGGGGATGGGGAAGAGACCCTGCCCGTGGGGGGGGTCGCGGAACAACCCGCGGCGGTTAAAGATCCACTGTTGGTGGCATTGCCCCTCGACGGGTCGGGCGGCCAGGGGACCGGGTCGGGCGAGTCGTCTGAGGACGAGCTCGCCCAGAACGGCCCGGATTTTTCCCAGGTGCTGCTCGACCTAGTCGAGGTATGTAAAAATTTCACCCCGTCTGCTGGGTCGGAGGCCGGTGGCGTCGCAGAGGAGGGCCCTCGGTCTGTGTCTCCGGCGCCGGGCGACTTGGAGGAGGTCCGGTTTTTGTATTCTCCGGTCTCTCCGGTCGTTCCGGCGCCTGGGGCGGAGGGGGTCTCCGGCCCGCCGCCGCCTTCTGGCCCGGCCCCCCTAAAGGAGCCCGGGGGGGAATCCTCCGCTACCGATCCTGGGGGTGGGATCGGGGCGGAGGCGGGGCCGGCTGTCGCGGCCGGGCCGCCCGACGCGCACTGCGTGGCGGACGGTTCGGCCGCCGGTGGCGACCCCCCGGAGGAGGACGGGGACTCGGTGGTGGGGGCGGAGGAAGACTTAGAGTCCATCGCCGATGAGGCGATGGATGACCTCGCGCCCCTCGCCGGGCCCCCCCTCGTTCTTATTCCCATCAGGGAGCTCCGGGAATTTGTGGCTACGAGCCAGGGTCGCCGCAGGACCCAGCAGGCCCTCGACAGATGGTCGGGGCTGGCGCTGCTCCTCGGGTCGGCCCGCGTCGCCTACAAGACCATGGGTGCGGACGCGGGCGTGAGCCCGTCCGAGCTGTGTCGGTTCCGGGCATTCCTCACCGGGCTGCTAAGGGAGTGGCGGTCGACTAGCGGCCGGCCTCCCTTCCCCCGTTAGGTTTAAGTAGGGGTTGGTTGTGCTTCTGAAATGAAGATAACCATAGCCAGCCTCAACGTCAACGGCAGCAGGGAAGCTAGCCGCAGGTTTAATAACTTTTCGGTCCTTCGGGACGGGAAGTATGCGGTGTGCTTCCTGCAAGAAACCCACACCGTTCCGGGAGACGAGGCCACGTGGCTCCTGGAGTGGCAAGGAGGGGTCAACATGAGTCACCTCTCCAGTGTTTCCAGTGGGGTGGCTATCTTGTTGGCCCCGCATTTTCAGCCGGAGATCTTGGGGGTCAAGGAGCTGGTGCCGGGCCGCTTGCTCCAGGTCACCGTTCGCCTGGGGGGCGTGCCGTTCCATCTAGTGAACGTGTACGCCCCCGGGGCCGGTGCGCAGCAAGCGCGCTTCTTTGAAGAAGTGTCCACTCTTTTGGGCTCCGTCGACGCGGGCGAGTGCGTCGTCCTCGGGGGGGATTTTAATTGTACCCTCGAGGCGAGGGACCGCACGGGTACCCAGCCGAGCCCGGCGTCGGTGGGGAAGTTGAGGGACCTGGTCGGGTCCCTCGACTTGGTGGACGTCTGGCGTAATCTCCATCCCGACTCCAGCGCCTTCACCTTTGTGAGGTCTGGGGGAGGAGCGTCCAGGATCGACCGCCTCTACATTTCCCGGGCGTACGTCTCCTGCGTTCCGACGGCTTCCGTGCGGCCGGTGCCGTGCACGGACCACCACCTGGTGTGGGCGGAGCTCGTGCCGCCGCGCGCCGGGGGGGGGTCCGCGTACTGGCACTTTAACAACCTGCTGCTGGAGGACGCGCGGTTCCGGGATTCGTTCGGTCGGTTCTGGGCCGGCTGGAGAAGGAAGCAGGGGGGCTTCCCCTCCTTGAGGCTATGGTGGGATGTGGGCAAGGCTCACATCCGTCTCTTCTGTCAGGAGTACGCGAAGGGGTCGACCAAGAGGCGGGAGGCCAGGGTCGGGCAGTTGGAGAAGGAGGTGCTCGACCTGGAGTCCCGTCTCGGTCAAGTCGCCGAGGACCCGGCCCTGCGGCTGGCGTACGAAGAGAAGAAGGGCGCGCTGAAGGACCTGCGGCGAGGCGCGTACGTGAGGTCGCGGATCCAGTTCCTGCGGGACCTGGACCGCGGCTCCCCCTTCTTCTACTCGCTGGAAAAAAGACAGGGGGTCCGTAAGCAGCTTTTGGAGCTGCTGGCCGACGACGGATCTCCGGTCTCGGATCCGGAGGGAATCCGCGCCTATTACGGGGCTCTGTTCTCTCCGGATCCGTCCAGCGAGGACGCGCGCAGAGTTTTGTGGGAGGACCTGCCGAAGGTCGGCCTGGAGGGCGCCGAAAAACTGGACGCTCCTCTGAGTTTGGAGGAGCTGTCCGGCGCCCTCCGCCAGCTCTCTAGGGGGAAGTCCCCGGGGCTGGACGGGCTGACCGTGGAGTTCCACAGGGCGTTCTGGGGCGTCCTGGGGGGCGACTACGTGCGGGTCCTGGGGGAATGTCTGGCGACCGGGGAGATGCCCCTCTCGTGGCGCAGGGCGGTGATCGTCCTGCTGCCTAAGAGGGGTGATCTCCGCCTCCTCAAGAACTGGCGCCCGGTCTCCCTCCTCAGCACGGATTACAAAATCTTTGCCAGGGCCATGTCTGTTCGCCTTGGCGCCGTGCTGGCCCGCATGATCCATCCCGACCAGTCCTACACGGTCCCGGGCCGGACCATTCACGATAACATCCATCTGGTCCGGGACCTGGTCCACCATTCCCAGAGGGCTGGTCTGTCGGTCGCCTTCCTTTCCCTGGATCAGGAGAAGGCGTTCGACAGGGTGGATCACGAGTATCGGTTCGGGACGCATTTTGTCGCCCGGATCCGACTTCTGTACGCTGCCGCGGAGTGTCTGATTAAAGTTAACGGGTCCTTGACGGCGCCCCTTCGCTTCGGGAGGGGGGTGCGTCAGGGATGCCCCATGTCCGGCCAGTTATATGCCATTTGCGTGGAGCCTTTCCTGCGCCTCTTGCGGAAGAGGTTGGCGGGATTGGCTCTGCGAGGGCCGGGCGTGGAGGTGGTCCTCTCGGCTTACGCCGATGACGTGCTCCTCGTGGTCACGGATCCCGTTGACTTGCGGAGGATGCGGGAATGCCAGCAGATTTACTCGGACGCATCCTCCGCCAGGATCAACTGGGGGAAATGTTCTGGACTCCTGGTGGGTCAGTGGCAGGTGGACTCTCTGCCGGAGGAGTTCGGGCCCTTCGCCTGGAGTACAACACACCTCCTCTACTTGGGAGTCTACCTCAGCCCGGCCGAGGACGCCTGGCCGGCGAACTGGCACGAGCTGGAGGCCAAAGTCGCCGCTCGCTTAGGACGCTGGACAGGATTGCTCCGAGTGTTGTCCTACAGGGGTCGGGCGTTGGTCATAAACCAACTGGTGGCCGCCATGTTGTGGTACCGGTTGGTTACTCTGACCCCCCCCCCTGCGTTTGTCGCCAAGATACAGAAGAAGCTCGTCGACTTCTTCTGGAACAACAGGAGACACTGGGTCGCTGCCGCGGTTCTGAGTCTCCCGCTTAGGGAGGGCGGTCAGGCGTTGGTGTGCCTCCGCACCCAGGCTGCGACTTTCCGTCTTCAGACGCTGCAGAGATACCTGTACGTCGAGAATCCTCCAAGATGGTGTGCGCTGGCGACGTATTTTTTCCGCCAGCTGCACGGCCTCAATTACGACACGCAGCTCCTGTTTTTGGAGGTGAGCGGCAGGCGTGAGAGCCTGCGGGAGCTGCCTGTCTTTTACCAGGAACTACTATGGGTTTGGAATCACGTCGCCTCCAGGCGGAGCTCTCCCCCGTCAGGAGCGGCGGCTGTCCTTCGGGAGCCGCTGTTCAGGAATCCGCACCTCCACGTCCGCGAGTTCGGGTGGCTGGCGGAGCGCAGGGCTGTGCCTGGCAGGGTGACTAGAGTCGGGGACCTACTCGATGGCGGAGGAGCGGGCTGGATGGCGCCAGAGGAGCTGGCGCGACGCATGTCGTGGGACGACGTCCGGCTCGCGGTCAATGCCATCGGGGCGGTGAAAGCGATGTTGCCCCCCGGCGCCACGAGGTGTGTCGAGGCGGCTCGGGCACGTGGGGAGATCCCGTCCGAGCTTACTCCCGTTCGGACGGAATTCCTTATCGGCGCCTTGCCCCGAGACTCCCCTCGGGGATCGGCGCCTCACAACTTGAGCCGTCTCGAGGAAATACCCTCCGTGCTTTTTCATTCTGCGCGGAGGGGTTTCCTGTACGGGCTGCTCTTGCACACCTTCCACTTTGCCATCTTCGCCTGCCGTCCGGACACGCCGTGGCGTGACGTCTTACCTTCCGACGGAGGCGGAGGTCCCCAATGGGGGGCTCTCTATGCGGGAGTCTTCCCTTGTTCTATCGGGGATTTGGCCTGGAGGGTGTTGCACAGAGCAGTTCCGTGCAATAGATTTTTAAGTAGGTTTACGGACTCCCAGACCGCCTGTTTGTTTTGCGGTCTGGAGGAGTCCGTCTTTCACGTTTACACGGGGTGTGAGAGGTTGCAGCCCCTCTTCCATTTTTTGAAGGGGCTGCTCCTCAAATTTTGGTTGCACTTCAGTCCCACGCTCTTGATCTACGGTCACCCGGTGCGGAGGGGAGCGGGAAGGTCGGAGGACCTCCTCGTGGGTCTGCTCCTGGGCCTGGCCAAGAAAGCCATTAATTGGTCCAGGCAGCGGGCGGTCGAGGGGGTCGTCTGGCCGGATTGCCTCCCTCTCTTCCGCGGCCACGTTCGCGGCCGGGTGGCCCTGGAGATGGAGCACGCGGTGTCCGCCGGCGAGCTCGAGCTCTTTCGTGACCGGTGGGCGCCGCGGGGACTGGAGTGCATAATTGGTTTAAACAACCAAACTTTAATTTAATGGGTTAAGTTTTGTTTCGGGGTTTATTGGATTGGGTGTATTTGTTTAATGTTTTTGTTTTATTGATTGAAACAAAAGAGGAGCAATGTGGTCCTAAATGATTGGTGAACACCAGAGAACGAGGAACAATTAGAGCTCATTCTCTTCCAGCTCTGAGTGGAGAAGGCTGTGCTGGTGCAGAGCTCCTGCTGCTGTGGCGAGAGAGTGTGTGGTTGCCTTGGCCTGGGAGTAAAGTGGAAGGAAGGAGTGACCCCAGGCCACCACCACTACAGCCTTCCCACACCAACCCATCGACAGAGGTGCCTGGAGAGGAAGGAGTGGAGGACAGAGGAGGAGGCCAGCATTAGAACGGGGGAGGCCTTTTCCAGCACTGCCTCCCAATTCGGCCTCCAGCCCAGGAGAGGGAGAGAGGATACCAACAGCTCCACTTGGAAGGAGGGGAGGAGCTGCAACTCCAACATCTGCAGGTGGGTGTCTCTGTGTATTCCCCCTAAAGACTTTTTGCATTCTAGGCGGGGGGAGGAAAAGAAGACGGGCCGAAAGCCTGGCCGGAGCCTGCCCAGGTGAAGCTGCTTCCTGCTCACCGAAAAGATCTGGTGTGGGCTGAACGTGGGCTGTCTCCAGTCTGCCCAGGCGAAGACATCTTCTCCCCCTGCCCGAAGACCACCTGAGAAGACTTTGCTTTACCATCGGGGGAGTACACCCTGCCGACACCCACCCACCGCCTATCATCGTCCAGTGGGGACCCTGCCTTTGCGGCCCCCCCCCTCCTTCCCACCCCCCTCTCTCTCTCTCTCTCTTTGTCCTCTCTCTGCCTCTCCGATAGGCACCTCCCTTCATATTTTATTTTCCAATTGAGCAGAGGGAAGAAAGGGCCCCCTCCCAATTCATACCATCAAGGGGAGAGGTGGCCCAGTACATTTACGCTCCCTCTGCTCAGGGAAGACATTATTATACCGAGGCCATTTTTAACACCTTCGGGCCTGTGACTTTTGGGGTGTGTGTGGCTCTTTTTTAAAATCCACCCCACTATGGCATCTGCGGCGGCGACGGCGAGAACTTATGCGGCAGTGGCGGCCAAAGCTTCGGCCGCTCCCGCTTCCGCTGCTGCCCCGTCGCCGTTCCGCCTGCTGACCGAGAAACTTGGGGTGAAGAGCTACACCCACCCCAACATGACTATTGAGGCATGCGTAAAGGCTATGGCCGGGGTTGTCGGCCCTCCGGCCATAGTCGCCGCCTCAAAAATGTATGGGAAGGCTGTCTTTTTCCTGGAGTCCGAACGGGCGGTTTTATCAAACGTCCCGCCCTTTATCACCTGTGAGCTCCTCCTCCCCCACCTACACCAACTCGGGGAGGTGAGGTCGGGGATTTCCCCGATCCCGCTCGGACTCCGGGAGAGCAACCTTCGCCATGTCTTCTCCTTCCGGCGCCAGGCCTTTATCCAGCTGGCGCGGGAGGGGGAGACGGACGGGGGGACCTCGTACCGCGTCTTCTGGACGACGGACGGCGTGCGGTGCCACGCCTGTAGGGAGGTGGGGCACGTGCGCAAAAACTGCCCCGCCTCCAAGTCATCTGGGGCTGCCGCCGCTCCTCCCTCCGGGTCTAGCCGCGCCCCCGCTCAATCCAACGCTACCGGGGCGCGGTCGTCGTCGGAGGTCGATGCCATCCTGGCCTCCGGCGGGGGGGAGGAGGGAGGTCCGGTCCGAAAGAAGGCGTGGGACAAGACGCGGAACCGTAGGGTGGGTCCTCCACGATATGGAGCCCCTGACGCCGGAGAGCGTCGCCGCGATAATCGCGGAGTGCGGAGGTGGGGGGGACCTCGTGCCCGAGGCGGTCACGCCAGAACCTGCGGCCGGGCTCGGGGGACCCAAAGAACTCGCTCAACCAGAGGAAGCCCCTGAAGAAATGGAGGCCTCCCTTTACCCCTCCGCGCTCAAAAGAAGGCGCGACCCCCTGGATGAGGAGGAGGATGGTCCCTCCGGTCAGGGGCAGCTGCGCCCCACCCCACCGCTGACACCATTACGGGCGAACGGCAGGGGTCGCCTGTCCCTGAGGAGGCTGAGGCAGAAGCGTCTGCCCAGCTCGTGCCTCCCGGGGATGGGGACGAGACCCTGCCCGCGGCGGGAACGGATCCAATGCTGGTGGCATTGCCCCTCGACGGGTCGGGCGGGTCGTCTGAGGACGAGCTCGCCCAGAACGGCCCGGATTTTTCCCAGGTGCTGCTCGACCTCGTCGAGGTATGTAAAAATTTCACCCCGTCTGCTGGGTCGGAGGCCGGTGGCGTCACAGAGGAGGGCCCTCGGTCTGTGTCTCCGGCGCCGGGCGACTTGGAGGAGGCCCGGTTTTCGTACTCTCCGGTCGTTCCGGCGCCTGGGGGTCTCCGAACCGCCACCGTCTTCTGGCCCGGCCCCCCTAGAGGAGCCCAGGGAGAAATCCTCCGCTACCGATCCTGGGGGTGGGATCCGGGCGGAGGCGGGGCCGGCCGTCACGGCCGAGCCGCCCGACGCGCACTGCGTGGCGGACGGTTTGGCCGACGGTGGCGACCCCCCGGAGGAGGACGGGGACTCGGTGGTAGGGGCGGAGGAGGCTCTAGATGCCGTCGCCGAGGAGGCGATGGATGACCTCGCGCCCCTCGCCGAGACCCCCCTCGATCTCATTCCCGTCAGGGACCTCTGGGACTTTGTGGCCACGTGCCAGGGTCGCCGCACCACCCAGCGGGCCCTCGACAGATGGTCGGAGCTGGCGCTGCTCATCGGGTCGGCCCGCGTCGCCTACAGGACTATGGGCGAGGACGCGGGCGCGCTCGAGCTGCGTCGGTTCCGGCTGTTTCTCACTGGGCTGCTGAGGAAGTGGCGGTCGACTAGCGGCCGCCCTTCCTTACCCCGTTAGTCATAAGTAGGGGTTGGTTGTGCTTCTGAAATGAAGATAGCCAGCCTCAACGTCAACGGCAGCAGGGAAGCTAGCCGCAGGTTTAATAACTTTTCGGTTCTTCGGGACGGGAAGTATGCGGTGTGCTTCCTGCAAGAAACCCACACCGTTCCGGGAGACGAGGCCACGTGGCTCCTGGAGTGGCCAACATGAGTCACCTCTCCAGTGTTTCCAGTGGGGTGGCTATCTTGTTGGCCCCGCATTTTCAGCCGGAGATCTTGGGGGTCAAGCAGCTCGTGCCGGGCCGCTTGCTCCAGGTCACCGTTTGCCTGAGGGGCGTGCCGTTCCTTCTAGTGAACGTGTACGCCCCCGGGGCCGGTGCGCAGCAAGCGCGCTTCTTTGAAGAAGTGTCCACTCTTTTGGGCTCCGTCGACGCGGGCGAGTGCGTCGTCCTCGGGGGGGATTTTAATTGTACCCTCGTGGCGAGGGACCGCACGGGTACCCAGCCGAGCCCGGCGTCGGTGGGGAAGTTGAGGGACCTGGTCGGGTCCCTCGACTTGGTGGACGTCTGGCGTAATCTCCATCCCGCCTTCACCTTTGTGAGGTCTGGGGGAGGAGCGTCCAGGATCGACCGCCTCTACATTTCCTGCGTTCCGACTGCGGCCGGTGCCATGCACGGACCACCACCTGGTGTGGGCGGAGCGCGCGCCGGGGGGGGGGGGGGTCCGCGTACTGGCACTTCAACAACCTGCTGCTGGAGGACGCGCGGTTCCGGGCCGGCTGGAGAAGGAAGCAGGGGGGGCTTCCCCTCCTTGAGGCTATGGTGGGATGTGGGCAAGGCTCACATCCGTCTCTTCTGTCAGGGGTACGCGAAGGGGTCGACCAAGAGGCGGGAGGCCCGGGTCGGGCAGTTGGAGAAGGAGGTGCTCGACCTGGAGTCCCGTCTCGGTCAAGTCGCCGAGGACCCGGCCCTGCGGCTGGCGTACGAAGAGAAGAAGGGCGCGCTGAAGGACCTGCGGCTCGTGGGGTCCCGAGGCGCGTATCCAGTTCCTGCGGGACCTGGACCGCGGCTCCCCCTTCTTCTACTCGCTGGAAAAAAGACGGGGGGTCCGTAAGCAGCTTTTGGAGCTGCTGGCCGACGACGGATCTCCGGTCTCGGAGGGAATCCGCGCGGAGACCCGCGCCTATTACGGGGCTCTGTTCTCTCCGGATCCGTCCAGCGAGGACGCGCGCAGAGTTTTGTGGGAGGACCTGCCGAAGGTCGGCCTGGAGGGCGCCGAAAAACTGGACGCTCCTGAGTTTGGAGGAGCTGTCCGGCGCCCTCCGCCAGCTCTCTAGGGGAAGTCCCCGGGGCTGGACGGGCTGACCGTGGAGTTCCACAGGGCATTCTGGGGGGCGACTACGTGCGGGTCCTGGGGGAATGTTTGGCGACCGGGGAGATGCCACTCTCGTGGCGCAGGGCGGTAATCGTCCTGCTGCCTAAGAGGGGTGATCTCCGCCTCAAGAACTGGCGCCCGGTCTCCCTCCTCAGCACGGATTACAAAATCTTTGCCAGGGCCATGTCCGTTCGCCTTGGCGCCGTGCTGGCCCGCATGATCCATCCCGACCAGTCCTACACGGTCCCGAGCTGGTCTGTCGGTCGCCTTCCTTTCCCGGATCAGGAGAAGGCGTTCGACAGGGTGGATCACGAGTATCTTTTCGGGGTTCGGGACGCATTTTTTCGCCCGGATCCGACTTCTGTACGCTGCCGCGGAGTGTCTGATTAAAGTTAACGGGTCCTTGACGGCACCCCTTCGCTTCGGGAGGGGGGTGCGTCAGGGATGCCCCATGTCCGGCCAGTTATACGCCATTTGCGTGGAGTCTTTCCTGCGCCTCTTGCGGAAGAGGTTGGCGGGATTGGCTCTGCCAGGGCCGGGCGTGGAGGTGGTCCTCTCGGCTTACGCCGATGACGTGCTCCTCGTGGTCACGGATCCCGTTGACTTGCGGAGGATGCGGGAATGCCAGCAGATTTACTCGGACGCATCCTCCGCCAGGATCAACTGGGGGAAATGTTCTGGACTCCTGGTGGGTCAGTGGCAGGTGGACTCTCTGCCGGAGGAGTTCGGGCCCTTCGCCTGGTGTACCACGCACCTCCTCTACTTGGGAGTCTACCTCAGCCCGGCCGAGGACGCCTGGCCGGCAAACTGGCACGAGCTGGAGGCCAAAGTCACCGCTCGCTTAGGACGCTGGACAGGATTGCTCCGAGTGTTGTCCTACAGGGGTCGGGCGTTGGTCATAAACCAACTGGTGGCCGCCATGTTGTGGTACCGGTTGGCTACTCTGATCCCCCCCCCCCCCTGCGTTTGTCGCCAAGATACAGAAGAAGCTCGTCGACTTCTTCTGGAACAACAGGATACACTGGGTCGCTGCCGCGGTTCTGAGTCTCCCGCTTAGGGAGGGCGGTCAGGCGCTGGTGTGCCTTCGCACCCAGGCTGCGACTTTCCGTCTTCAGTCGCTGCAGAGATACCTGTACGTCGAGGATCCTCCCAGATGGTGTGCGCTGGCGACGCATTTCTTCCGCCAGCTGCACGGCCTCAATTACGACATGCAGCTCCTGTTTCTGGAAGTGGGCAGCAGGCGTGCCAGCCTGCAGGAACTGCCTGTCTTTTACCAGGAACTGCTATGGGTTTGGAACTCCGTCGCCTCCAGGCGGAGCTCTCCCCCGTCAGGAATGGCGGCTGTCCTTCGAGAGCCGCTGTTCAGGAATCCGCACCTCCGCATCCGTGAGTTCAGGTGGCTGGCGGAGCGGAGGGCTGTGCCCGGCAGGGTGACTAGAGTCGGGGACCAACTCGATGGCGGAGGAGCGGGCTGGATGGCGCCGGAGGAGTTGGCGCGGCGCATGTCGTGGGACGACGTCCGGCTCGCGGTCGATGCCATCGAGGCGGTGAAGGCGAAGTTGCGCCCCGGCGCCACGAGGTGTATCGAGGCGGCTCAAGCGCGTGGGGCGATCCCGCCCGGGCTTACTCCCGTTCGGACGGAATTCCTTATCGGCGCCTTGTCCAAAGCTCCCCTAGGGGTTTGGTGCCTCACAACTTGAGCCGTCTCGAGGAGATGCCCTCCGTGCTTTTCCATTCTGCGCGGAGGGGTTTCCTGTACGGGCTGCTCTTGCACACCTTCCACTTCGCCTGCCGTCCGGACACGCCGTGGCGTGACGTTTTACCTTCCGGCGGAGGCGGAGGTCCCCAATGGGGGGCTCTCTATGCGGGAGTCTTCCCTTGTTCTATTGGGGACTTGGCCTGGAGGGTGTTGCACAGAGCAGTCCCGTGCAACAAGTTTCTAAGTAGGTTCACGGACTCCCGGGCCGCTTGTTTGTTCTGCGGTCTGGAGGAGTCCGTGTTCCATGTTTATGTCGGGTGTGGGAGGTTGCAGCCCCTCTTCCACTATTTGAAGGGGCTGCTCCTCAAATTTTGGTTGCACTTCAGTCCCACGCTCTTGATCTACGGTCACCCGGTGCGGAGGGGAGCGGGCAGGTCGGAGGACCTGCTCCTGGGCCTGGCCAAGAAAGCCATTAATTGGTCCAGGCAGCGGGCGGTCGGGGGGGTCGTCCGGCCGGATTGCCTCCCTCTCGTTCGCGGCCGGGTGGCCCTGGAGATGGAGCACGCGGTGTCCGCCGGCGAGCTCGAGCTCTTTCGTGACCGGTGGGCGCCGCGGGGACTGGAGTGCATAATTGGTTTAAACAACCAAACTTTAATTTAATGGGTTAAGTCTTGTTTCTGGGTTTTTTGTTAGTGTATTTGTTTAATACAAGAGGAGCAATGTGGTCCTAAATGATTGGTACAGACACACAGAAAACTTCGAGATAAATACATAAAAAGGTAACTTAGAGAATATAGAAGAAAGCTCGGAGGGAGTGGAAGGATAAGTAATGTTTTACAACTGTTCATAAATTTATGATCTATATTCTATTATTACAGGACTATAGCAACTCCTAATATCCCCGTACCATTTTTAATATTGAGTATTGAAATTTACAGTGTGTGAGATGAAATGTTAAACAATTGAAAGGGTTAAGGATGACTTGACAGGAGGATATAAGTCAGCTTTTGTTGCCACCTCCTGCTCAAATACTATGTGCAGCCATTTGAGTCTTGTTACTGCCTCAACAGCAACAACTTTTAATTGTACAGCGCCTTTAAATGTAGGAAAACATCCCAAGGGGCTTCACAGAGGTGTGAGGAAAAACATACATCGCGCCAAGGAAGGAGATATTAGGAGGAGGTTTGGTCAAAGAGCTGGGTTTATGGAGGACCTCAAAGGAGGAGAAGGTGGCAGAGGGTTTAGGGAGGGATGCTTGAAGGACTTAGATGGCTGAAGGTATGGCTGCCATCGGTGTGGCAAAGAGGGGGCAAAGTACTAGATGCCAGAGTAAGAGGAACAGAGAGTTTGAGGTTGGGGGGCGGTGGGATAGTAGAAATGGAGGGGTTTCAGTGATAGGAAGGGGCGAGGCCATGAAGGCATTTAAATATGAGGATGAGAATATTAAAGTTCAGGTGTTGGGGGCCTGGCAGGCAATCCAGGTCACCGAGGACAGGAGTGATGGGCGAGCAGGACTTGGTGTAGGGGATGAGCAGCAGAGTTTTGGATCAGCTGGGTTTATGGAGGCCAGAGGGTGGGAGGCCAACCAGGAGAATATTGGTGTAATCAAGTGTGGAGGTGAGTTTCAACATGGAGTAGAGATGGATGGGAAACACTGAGCTACGGTAGTGTAGTGGTTATGTTTCTGGACTAATAATCCACAGAACGTGATTTCAAATCCCACCACGGCAGTTTGGGCATTTGAACTCAGTGTAAAAACCTGGAAATGAAAGTGACCATGAAGCTGTCGGATTGCTGTAAATAATCAATTCATGCCCTTTAGGGAAGGAAACCTGCCATCCTTACCCCATCTGGCCTATGTGTGACTCCAGTCCCATACCGATGTGTTTGCCTCTTAACTGGCTTCTGAATTGGACTAGCAAGCCTCTAGGTTGCAAAGGACTGGAGTGATTGAAGAAGAAGGCAGCCCACCACCACTGGATGGACCAGAGGGTCTTTACCTGTCCGTCATTGCTCGTCGTATCTTTGCAATAACAAACGCCTGTGAGTGATGCTATACAGTGATTCACTCACTCTTGTATACCGTTATTACCTTTGGATCTCTAATTGGCGTGTCTGAAAGTCCAAATTTAGCACGCAATTTGAGCCAATTGAGGATCATGATTTAAACGTGCCCGCAGGCGCCGAAACTGACCGGCAGGTTTAGCACTCAAGCGCTGATTAGACACAATTTTCCAGGAGCTCTGTCGCCTGCCGAGTGTGCTGGCTGGAAGTGGAAGGATGTCTGAAGGAGCTGAAGAGAGGGTGCCCAGGTTTTCCAGTGTGGTCCTGGAGGAGGAGGGATGTCCTCTACCCGCAAGGAGGGCGAGGGGGGAGAAAAAGGAGGCCACAGAGGGCAGCTGATGCGGTGCATGTGTTTGCATATACATGCGGTACAGTAGCAAGGGGTTATATTACTGGACTAGTAATCCAGAGGTCTGGACTAATGATCTGGAGATGTGAGTTCAAATCCCACCACGGCAGCTGGGGAATTTAAATTGTTCATTCAATAAAAATCTGGAAGAAGCTAGTATCAGTCATAGTGACTGAAAATGTGACTTCAACCCACTCTTAACTGCCCTCTGAAATGGTCTAGCAAGTCACTCATAACTCCTACAGCAAAGCAGAAGAATAAAACTGGATAGACTACCCGGCAGCGACCTATGACAAAGGCCCAGTCAACCCTGCAAAGTCCTCCTCACTGCCATCTAGCGAGCTATCCCACAGGCTAGTCAAGCAACAGCCTGACAAATCGTACCCAGGGATGGTGATGGAGTCTGGGATGTTGGATGAAGGGTATGTCCTGTCCCACCGGCAGGACAGACCCACCAAAGGTGGCGGTACAGTGGTGTAGAGTCGGGAGGGAGGGAGTGGTCCTGGGAGTCCTCAACATTGACTCCGGACCCCATGAAGTCTCATGGCATCAGGTCAAACATGAACAAGGATTATCAGCTGATGGGGAGCCAGTAGCTGGTAATCAGTACCACATGTTGAACACCATTTGTTCTTATGTAAGCACGGAGGGCAGCAAGGGCACAGAATGTACTCTGAAGCCCCTCACCCATTCTCTGTCCATCACCCAGGTGCCTCAAAGTCCTGGGCAGGCTGTGGGACCAACACATGATGGTACAGTACATTGTAAGTTATGTACTGTGTTAGGAGGTTTAAATCGCCACAGATAGAGGGCAATATAACCAAGGTAATAAAATGATCAAATGGATTAAGTACATTTTTGCTGGGTCCATGTTATTCTCTTGTCACTTGTGTTTACATTCCATGCACACCAATTAGAGATCCAAAGGTAATAACGGTATACAAGAGTGAGTGAATCACTGTATAGCATCACTCACAGCAATCATGTACGGTGTCTCAATACAGACCTGATCTTGCATTGTTACAACTGTATGCCTGTGATCTGTTGGTTCAAGTAACAAGACAAATTCAGCCGAGAAAGCAGTCCAATATCGTGGTGAACCTGAAAATGTTGCTTCAAATTTCATTAAATTGCAGTTGCTTTGAGGAAGTGTTACCCCACACATCAGCCGGAATCGTGCGGGGCCTGTCAAAATGGCCCTGATTGACAGCGGGCGAAAGTCCGCCTCCATGCAAGATTCGCAACTGTTGGGTCTGCCTGTGTATCGCAGTTGGCTAGGATGGTTTGGGGAACGTTACTTAAAGGGTTGACGGTGGATAGGCAAACATTTAAAGATCACATGGATGAACTACAGAATTTTCATCCCCGTTTGGCATAAAAATAAAACAAAAAAGGTGACTCAACCATGGCTAACAAGGGAAATTAGGGAAGCATAAGATCCAAGGAGAGGACATATAATTTGGCCAGAAAAAGCAGCAAACTTGAGGATTGGGAGCAGTTTAGGATTCAGCAAAGGAGGACAAAGGGATTAATTAAGAGGGGGAAAATAGATTGAGAGTAAGCTTGCAGGGAACATAACAACTGACTGTAAAAGCTTCTATCGATATGTGAACAGAAAAAGATTGGTGAAGTCAAGTGTTGGTCCCTTGGAGTCAAAATCAGGGGAATTTATAATGGAGAACAAAGAAATGGCAGACCAATTAAAAACACACTTTGGTTCTGTCTTCACAAAGGAGGACACAAATAACCTCCCAGAGATGTCGGGGAACATAGGGTCTAATGAGAAAGAGGAACTGAATGAAATCAGTATTTGTAGGGAAATGGTATTAGGGAAATTGACAGGACTGAAGGCCGATAAATCCCCAGGGCCTGATAATCTACATCCTAGGGTACTTAAGGAAGTGGCCCTAGAAATAGTAAATGCATTGCTGGTCATCTTCCAAAATTCTATAGACTCTGGAACTGTCACGGGGCCATTTTCTTAGGGTTACGGTAGTGGACCCACACGCAGGAAACCTATCCAGGGACTCGAGACCGGGTAACACTTGAGAGATGATTCACTTGCAACTCGAGGACACAGCAAGAGCTGTTAGTTGCAGGCAGGCGCACAGAGGACAGGAAACAGGAAGCTTAAATACAGACCTAATTGGTCACGTGACAATTATTCAAAGGAGACGCAGGAGACAAATACTTTAATAACAAACAGGTGAGGCCAGAGGCACAAAGACAAGACAAGGACAAACCAAACAACTTTATTCATTCTCTGCCTTGCTATGTGGGCTGCAGGAGGAAAGTGGAGCGTGGTGGCCTCCTGACCAGGCAGGGAGGAGGAGAAGGAGAAGGAGAGACACCAGACCACCACCAACCAGACCCTACACAACTGAGGTGCCTGGAGGGAGAGGAGGAGAGGAAAGGCAAGGCCTCCATCTCAGGGGAGAGGAACACCACTCATTTCAACTTGGAAGGAGGGGAGGAGCTGCATCGTCACTTTGAACATCTGCAGGTGGGTGTCTTTTTTGTGCATTCCCCAAAAGACTGTGTATTCTAGGCAGGGGGAGGAAAGAAGACAGGCCGGAAGCCTGGCCTGGGTTGGCTGGAGCCTGCCCGGGTGAAGCTTGCTCCTGCACATCGAGACGACCTGGTGTGGGCTGAGCCTGGGCTGTCTCCAGTCTACCCAGGCGAAGACATCTTCTCCCCTTGCCCGAAGACCATCGTTAAAGACTTCGTTATACCATCGGGGGAGTGCACCCTGCCGACACCCACCCACCGAACAACACCCTCAGTGGGGACCCTGCCTTTGCGGCTCCCCCCCGCTTTCTCTCTCTCTGCCTCTCCAAAAGGCACCTATTAATTGCCAATTGAGCAGAGGGAGGAAAGGGCCCTCTCCCAATTAACACCATCAAGGGGAGAGGCAGCCCAGTTAATTTACACTCCCTCTGCTCAGGACTCTTTTACCCGAGGCCATTAACACCTTCAGGCCTGTGACTTTTGGGGTGTGTGTAGCTTTTTTAAATCCGCCCCACTATGGCTGCGGGGCCGGCGAGGACATACGTGGCGACGAAAGCCGCGGCCGTTCCGCCTAATGACCGCAAAACTCTGGGTGAAGAGCTACACCCACCCCAATATGACAACTGAGGCGTGCGTCAAGGCTATGGCCGGGGTTGTCGGCCCTCCGGCCATAGTGGCCGCCTCAAAAATGTACGGGAAGGCTGTCTTCTTCCTGGAGTCCGAGCGGGCGGTGGCCCTGGCCAATCGCTCAGGGGCTCACTGTGGGCGGGACTTTCCTGCCGGTGGACCCGCTGGAGGCCACCGCGCAGAGGGTTGTTTTATCGAACGTCCCGCCCTTTATCACCGGTGAGCTGAGGTCGGGGATTTCCCCGATCCCGCTCGGACTCCGGGAGAGCAGCCTTCGCCATGTCTTCTCCTTCCGGCGCCAGGCCTTTATTCAGCTGGCGCGGGAGGGGGAGACGGACGGGGCTTTCACGGTCCTCCACGGGGGGACCCCGTACCGCGTCTTCTGGACGGCGTGCGGTGCCACGCCTGTAGAGGTGGGGCACGTGCGGAAAAACTGCCCCGCCGCCGCTCCTCCTTCCGGGTCTAGCCGCGCCCCCGCTCAATCGAATGCGACCGGGGCGCGGTCGTCGTCGGAGGCCAACGACATCCAGGCTTCCGGCGGGGGGGAGGAGGGAGGTCCGGTCAGAAAGAAGGCGCGGGACAAGACCAGAAACCGTAGGGTGGGTCCCCCCGCGGAGGGCGTCCCCCTGAATTTGGAGGCCCTGACGCCCGAGCGCGTCAGAGAAATAATCGCGGAGTGCGGACGTGGGGGGGACCTCGTGCCCGAGCCTGTGGCCGCGACGGTAATGTCAGAACATGCGGCCGGGCTCGGGGGACCCAAAGAACTCGCTCCACCAGAGGGAGCAGGGGAGGCCCCTGAAGAAATGGAGGCCTCCCTTTACCCCTCCGCGCTCAAAAGAAGGCGCGACTCCCTGGACGAGGAGGACCGGGAGGTGGAAGGTCCCTCCGGTCGGGGGGAGTCGTCGCCCGCCGCGGGCACTGCGCCCCACCCCACCGCTAACACCATCGGCGAACGGCAGGGGTCGCCTGTCCCTGGGGAGGCTGAGGCAGAAGCGTCTGCCCAGCTCGTGCCTCCCGGGGATGGGGACGAGACCCTGCCCGTGGGGGAGGTCGCGGAACAACCCGCGGCGGTTATAGATCCATTGCTGCTGGCATTGCCCCTCGACGGGTCGGGCGGGTCGTCTGAGGACGAGCTCGCCCAGAACGACCCGGATTTTTCCCAGGTGCTGCTCGACCTCGTCGAGGTATGTAAAAATGTCACCCCGTCTGCTGGGTTGGAGGCGTCGCAGAGGAAGGCCCTCGGTCTGTGTCTCCAGGCGACTTGGAGGAGGCCCGGTTTTCGTACTCTCCGGCCGTTCCGGCGCCTGGGGCGGAGGGAGTCTGCGAACCGCCGCCGTCTTCTGGCCCGGCCCCCCGAGAGGAGCCCAGGGAAAAATCCTCCGCTACCGATCCTGGGGGTGGGATCCGGGCGGAGGCGGGGCCGGCACGGCCGAGCCGCCCGATGCGGACGGTTTGGCCGACGGTGGCGACCCCCCGGAGGAGGACGGGGACTCGGTGGTAGGGGCGGAGGAGGATCTAGATGCCATCGCCGAGGAGGCGATGGATGACCTCGCGCCCCTCGCCGGGACCCCCCTCGATCTCATTCCCATCAGGGACCTCCGGGACTTTGTGGCCACGTGCCAGGGTCGCCGCACCACCCCGCGGGCCCTCGACAGATGGTCGGAGCTGGCGCTGCTCATCGGGTCGGCCCGCGTCGCCTACAGGACTATGGGCGAGGACCCGCTCGAGCTGCGTCGGTTCCGGCTGTTTCTCACTGGGCTGCTGAGGAAGTGGCGGTCGACTAGCGGCCGCCCTTCCTTACCCCGTTAGTCGTAAGTAGGGGTTGGTTGTGCTTCTGAAATGAAGATAACCATAGCCAGCCTCAACGTCAACGGCAGCAGGGAAGCTAGCCGCAGGTTTAATAACTTTTCGGTCCTTAGGGACGGGAAGTATGCGGTGTGCTTCCTGCAAGAAACCCACACCGTTCCGGGAGACGAGGCCACGTGGCTCCTGGAGTGGCAAGGAGGGGTCAACATGAGTCACCTTTCCAGTGGGGTGGCTATCTTGTTGACCCCGCATTTTCAGCCGGAGATCTTGGGGGTCAAGGAGCTCGTGCCGGGCCGTTTGCTCCAGGTCGCCGTTCCTTCTAGTGAACGTGTACGCCCCTCTTTGAAGAAGTGTCCACTCTTTTGGGCTCCAGCGACGCGGGCGAGTGCGTCATCCTCGGGGGAAATTTTAATTGTACCCTCGAGGCGAGGGACCGCTCGGGTGCCCAGCGGCGATGGGGAAGTTGAGGGACCTGGTCGGGTCCCTCGACTTGGTGGACGTCTGGCGTAATCTCCATCCCGACTCCAGCGCCTTCACTTTTGTGAGGTCTGGGGGAGGAGCGTCCAGGATCGACCGCCTTCACATTTCCCGGGCATACGTCTCCTGCGTTCCGATGGCTTCCGTGCGGCCGGTGCCGTGCACGGACCACCACCTGGTGTGGGCGGAGCTCGTGCCGCTGCGCGCCGGGGGGGGGGGGGGGGTGTCCGCGTACTGGCTCTAACAACCTGCTGCTGGAGGACGCGCGGTTCCGGGATTCGTTCGGTCGGTTCTGGGCCGGCTGGAGAAGGAAGCAGGGGGGCTTCCCCTCCTTGAGGCTATGGTGGGATGTGGGCAAGGCTCACATCCGTCTCTTCTGTCAGGGGTACGCGAAGGGGTCGACCAAGAGGCGGGAGGCCCGGGTCGGGCAGTTGGAGAAGGAGGTGCTCGACCTGGAGTCCCGTCTCGGTCAAGTCGTCGAGGACCCGGCCCTGCGGCTGGCGTACGAAGAGAAGAAGGGCGCGCTGAAGGACCTGCGGCTCGTCGGGTCCCGAGGCGCGTACGTGAGGTCGCGGATCCAGTTCCTGCGGGACCTGGACCGCGGCTCCCCCTTCTTCTACTCACTGGAAAAAAGACGGGGGGTCCGTAAGCAGCTTTTGGAGCTGCTGGCCGACGACGGATCTCTGGTCTCGGATCCGGAGGGAATTCGCGCGGAGACCCGCGCCTATTACGGGGCTCTGTTTTCTCCGGATCCGTCCAGCGAGGAAGCGCGCAGAGTTTTGTGGGAGGACCTGCCGAAGGTGGGCCTGGAGGGCGCCGAAAAATTGGACGCTCCTCTGAGTTTGGAGCAGCTGTCCGGCGCCCTCCGCCAGCTCTCTTGGGGGGAAGTCCCCGGGGCTGGACGGGCTGACCGTGGAGATGCCCCTCTCGTGGCGCAGGGCGGTGATCGTCCTGCTGCCTAAGAGGGGTGATCTCCGCCTCCTTAAGAACTGGTGCCCGGTCTCCCTCAGCACGGATTACAAAATCTTTGCCAGGGCTATGTCCGTTCGCCTTGGCACCGTGCTGGCCCACATGATCCATCCTGACCAGTCCTACACGGTCCGGGACCTGGTCCACCATTCCCAGAGGGCTGGTCTGTCGGTCGCCTTCCTTTCCCTGGATCAGGAGAAGGCGTTCGACAGGGTGGATCACGAGTATCTGTTCGGGACGCATTTCGTCGCCCGGATCCGACTTCTGTACGCTGCCGCGGAGTGTCTGATTAAAGTTAACGGGTCCTTGACGGCGCCCCTTCGCTTCGGGAGGGGGGTGCGTCAGGGATGCCCCATGTCCGGCCAGTTATATGCCATTTGCGTGGAGCCTTTCCTGCGCCTCTTGCGGAAGAGGTTGGCGGGACTGGCTCTGCAAGGGCCGGGCGTGGAGGTGGTCCTCTCGGCTTACGCCGATGACGTGCTCCTCACAGTCACGGATCCCGCTGACTGGCGGAGGATGCGGGAATGCCAGCAGATTTACTCGGACGCATCCTCCGCCAAGATCAACTGGGAGAAATGTTCCGGACTCCTGGTGGGTCAGTGGCGGGTGGACTCCCTGCCGGAGGAGTTCAGGCCCTTTGCCTGGAGCACCACGCTCCTCCTCTACTTGGGAGTCTACCTTCGCCCTGCCGAGGACGCCTGGCCGACAAACTGGCAAGAGTTGGAGGCCAAAGTCACCGCTCGCTTAGGACGCTGGACAGGACTGCTCAGAGTGTTGTTCTACAGGGGTCGAGCGATGGTCATAAACCAACTGGTGGCCACCATGGTGTGGTACCGGTTTGTCACTGATATCCCTCCCCCTGCGTTTGTCGCCAAAATACAGAAGAAGCTCGTCGACTTCTTCTCGGACAAAAGGAAGCACTGGGTCGCTGCCGCGGTTCTGAGTCTCCGGCTTAGGGAGGGCGGTCAGGCACTGGTGTGCCTTCGCACCCAGGCTGCGACTATCCGTCTTCAGACGCTGCAGAGATACCTGTACGTCGAGAATCCGCCGAGATGGTGTGCGCTGGTGACGTTTTTCTTCCGCCAGCTGCACGGCCTCAATTACGACAGCTCCTGTTCGCGAAAGTGGGCGGCCCGCGTGCCAGCCTGCAGGAGCTGCCTGTTTTTTACCAGGAACTGCTATGGGTTTGGCACTACGTCGCTTCCAGGCGGAGCTCTCCCGTCAGGAGCGGCGGCTCTCCTTCAGGAGCCGCTCAGGAATCCGCACCTCCACCAACGCGGGTTCGGGCAGCTGGCGGAGGGCAGGGCTGTGCTTGGCAAGGTGACCAGAGTTGGGACCTGCTCGTTGGCGGAGGAGCTGGCGCGGCGCCTGTCCTGGGCCAACGTCCGGCTCGCGGTCGAAGCCATTGAATCCGTGTAAGCGGCACTGGTCCCCCGACTCCACTAGGTGTATCGAGGTGGCTCAAGCACGTGGGGCAATCCCGTCCGAGCTTAGCCCCGTTCGGGCGGAATTCCTCATCGGCGCCCGGCCCCCAAACTCCCCTCAGGAACCGGCGCCTCACAACTTGAGCCGTCTCGGGGAAATGCCCTCCGTGCCTTTTCATTCCGCGCGGATGGGTTTCCTGTATGGGCTGCTCCTGCACACTCTCCACTTTGCCATCTTCGTCTACCGTCCGGACACGCCTTGGCGTGGCGTCTTGCCGACTGGCGGTCGCGGAGGTCCCCAATGGAGGGCTCTCTACGCGGGAGTCCTCCCTGGTCCTGTGCAGTAAGGTTTTAAGTAGATTCACGGACTCCCAGGCCGCTTGCATTTTTTGCGGCCTGCAGGAGTCCGTGTTTCACGTTTATCTGGAATGTGAGAGGTTGCAGCCCCTCTTTCACTACTTGAAGGGGCTGCTCCTCGATTTTTGGTTGCACTTCAGTCCCACGCTCTTGATCTACGGTCACCCGGTGGGGAGGGGAGCGCGGACAGGTTGGAGGACCTCCTTGTGGGCCTGGCTAAAAGAGCGATCAATTGGTCCAGACAGCGGGCGGTCGAGGGGGTCGTCCAGCCGAATTGCCTGCCTCTCTTCCACGGCCATGTTCGCGCCCGGGTGGCCCTGGAGATGGAGCACGCGGTGTCCGCCGGCGCGCTTGAGTATTTCCGCGACCGGTGGGCGCTGCGGGGACTGGATTGCATTATCAACCCGGAAAACCAAATTTTAATTTGATTTAAGTTTTAGTTGAACTTTTGTGTATTTACAGTTCAATTGGCTTTTTTTTTGGGTCCAAACAAAGAGAGTACCCTCTGTTCAAGTAAATACCTGTTTTATTGTTCTCCTGCAGTCTGAGTATTATTGATCCTCGGACACTACAACCATAGCTAACGAAAGAAATTAAGGCTAGTATAAGATCCAAAAGGAGGAGTCATATAAAGTTGCCTGAAAAAGTAGCAAGCCTGAGGCTTGGGAGCAGTTTAGAGTTCAGCAAAAAAGGACCGAGAAATTGATTAAGAGGGAAAAGAGTGTATGAGAGTAAATTTGCAAAGAACATAAAGCAGATTGCAAAAGCTTCTGCAAGTGTGTCAAAAAAGGGATTAGTGAAGACAAATGTAGGTCCCTTAGTCAGAAATGGGAGCATTTATAATGGGGAACAAGGATGGCCACCCGAAACCAGGACGCCGGACAATCTCCGGCTACAACCCAGGATGAGGCCAGGTCTGCGCCTGTGGGGACCCGCACCCGGAGTCATGATATTCCCAGTCCTACACAGGACGATCAAGACAACGCGGACTCTACCGGTATGGGCCAAGCGACCCAGGGAAAGGACACGGTCCGGGGAGACATGCCTTCCGGTCACAAGCAGAAAGCTAAACGACTACGGCTATTTTTGGTCCGCCTAGTCTGTTAAAGGAAGACAGGACTTCCAAACCTTTTAGGGAGGAAGAATGTCATAAATTGCAACTTCTACAAGTAGTAACTCAGGACGTACTACTGAACGGCCAGCTGAGGGCGCCATCCGAGGAGTATAAATACTCAGGCGTGGGCCCAACTTGGCCAGAGACAATCTGGAAACAGGAAGCTAGTGACTACTAACTAGACCTCCATGTTTTGTTACAAGTCAATTAAAGCCTTGCTTTATGTTCAACCAAGTGCGTAGTGAGTCTTTATTAAGTCAACTCGCATGTGGGAAACATGCTTGAGGTGGGATCGGGCCCGCCCACCAGTTTTTGCCATTAACACCTCACACTCCTCCAATCCCACCTCCTCGGGCCTGGCAAAAAAAAAAGCCCTTTGGTTCCGTCTTTGCGGAAGACACAAGTAACACCTCAGAAATGCTAGGGAACCAAGGGTCTAGTGAGGAGGAATTAAAGGAAATTAGTATTGGTTAAAAAAAAGTGCTGAGAAATTAATGGGAATGAGCCAATAAATCCCCAGGGCCTGATAATCAGCATCCCAGAGCACTAAAAGAGTTAGCCATGGAAATAGTGGATGCATTGGCTGTTATCTTTCAAAATTCTATGGATTACGGAACAGTTCCTGCAGATTGGAGGGTGGCAAATGTAACCTCACTATTTAAATAGAGGGAGAGAAAACAGGAACTACAGACTAGTTAGCCTAACATTAGTAGGGAAATTGCTAGTGTCTATTATAACAGGATTAGACAAAGTCAACATGAATTTATGAAAGGGAAATAGTGTTTGAGAAACATACTGGAGTTGTGAGGATGTAACTGGTAGAACAGATGAAGGAGAACCAGTGCATGTGGATTTTCGTAAGGCCTTTGATAAAGTCCCACATAAGAGGTTAGTGCAAAATTGAAGCACATGGGATTGGAGGCAATATGTCAGCATGGCTTGAAAATTGGTTAACAGACAGGAAATAGCAGGAATAAAATGGGTCTTTTTCGGGGGTGGCAGGTGGTGACTAGTGGGGTACCGCAGGGATCAGTACTTGGGCCACAATATAGATCAATGATTTGGATGAGGGAACCAAATGTAATATTTCCAAGTTTGCTGAAGACACGATACTAGGTGGGATTGAGAGTTGAGGAGGATGCAAAGAGGCTTCAAGGCAATTTAGACAAGTTGAGTGAGTGGGCAAATACATGCCAGATGCAGTATAACGTGGATAAATGTGAAGTTATCCACTTCAATAGGAAAAACAAAGTCAGTATTATTTAAATGGTGATAGATTGGGAAATGTTGATATACAGGAGGGACCTGGGTGTCCTTGTACACCAGTCACTGAAAGCAAACATGCAGGTGCAGCAAGCAATTAGGAAGGCAAATGATATGTTGGCCTACATTGCAAGAGGATTTGAGTACAGGAGCAAGGATGTCTAGGCCTAGAAATTCAGTTTGCACAGTTTTGGGGCGCTAAAGTCGGGCGCTCGGTTAATTTAGCGCCCGCCGGAAACTGCAGGCCAACTCGCCGAAATTCAGTGAAGTTGGACCAGATTCTGGCCGAGCGCTGAAACTGGCGCTGCAATGCTGTGTTCAGGCGCTAATCCGGCGATGCGGCTTGATATCGCCGATTCCGGGCGCAGCGCAGGTGCGGTCATGTGTTGAGTGTCAGCAGACACCCTGACGCCGGCCAGCTCTTAAAGGGGGAAGGGTCAACTTTGACTGCTGCCACGCCCTGCAACTAGGCCTCCGCACTGGTGGTGTGCCAAAACAGCGCCTGGAGGAATGGAGAGGGCCTGTGACAGAGCACAGCGCTTCTCTGAGCATGCGCTGAGTGTGCTCATCCATGGGGTACACAAGAAAAGACGGATTGTGTGCCTGGCTAGTGGCAGGAAGGCTCCCAGGAGCCAGTTCAGGAACGCCTGGAGCAGAATTGCCCGCAGGGTCTCATCCAACTGCGATGTTCCCAGGAGTGCGGACCAGTGCCGCAAGAAATTCAATGACCTCAGTCCGATGGTGAAGGTGAGTACCCTTTCCACTGTCCCCCTCATCCTTGCATGTGCACCTCCCATTAGGGCCAAAGGGACATCAAAGGCCTAATGCCCAGCCCTCCTCCCGCTGCAATGGCACTTGCATGTTAATCAAAGCTCTTTCTGCACTTATCACACTGTCCAAGCTATTCAGCCATGGGAGGCCTCTCACACAGCAGCAGGGCACCACACTGTCCAAGCTATTCAGCCATGGGAGGCCTCTCACACAGCAGCAGGGCACCACACTGTCCAAGCTATTCAGCCATGGGAGGGCTCCCACACAGCAACAGGGCAGCACACTGTCCAAGCTATTCAACCATGGGAGGCCTCACACACAGCAGCAGGGCACCACACTGTACTTAGAGGCCCTCCTTTCTCTTGCAGGCCAAGCTGGCGAGGAATGCCAGGAGCCAGGTAGCGACTGGTGGAGGGCGTCCCGACTACCAGGAGCTGACTGGTCTGGAGGAGAGGGTGGCACGACTCCTGCGTGCCCGGGTGACAGGCCCTGTCGCGATCGGCGATGCGGACCCTGTACTGGAACCCACTGGTAAGGACATGACCGGGTGCACCTCTCTCCTTGCCCTCGCGCATCAGATGTACATCCTTCCCCACTGACCGCAAAATGCGCATAATGCACCACTGCGGCCTCCCTGGCTGTCGGCCTGTCCTCACTCTAAAGCTACACTTGTGCCTTCCTGCTTTCAGCTGCTGAGGAGGAGATGCTCCCTGAAGCACAGAGAGCCAGGCCCTCGGAGGAGGAGGACGTGGAGGACCAGGAGGAAGGCGGCTCCTCCGCGCCAGCAGATGGCAATGGAGGGGAGACGTCTGGCGTGCAGGAGAGCCGGGGGGAGGCGGTGGAGGGGAGGCCAGAACCTGGTACCAGTGGCGTGGACGCACGCGGCAAGGGTCCGGCAGCAGGGCAGCCTTCTGGCCAGAGGGGGGAGGTGGTGGAGGGGAGGCCAGAACCTGGTACCAGTGGCGTCGACGCACGCGGGAAGGGGCCGGCACCACGCCGCCCTTCTGCCCAGAGGGGGCAGGTGGTGGAGGGGAGGGGAGAACCTGGTCCCAGTAGGGTGGCCGAACGCGGCAAGGGTCCGGCGCCATGCCAGCCTTCTGCCCAGAGGGCGAGTCCGCCCTCCAGTCCGGAGTCGGACGTCGCCCAGGAGGTGCGCCTCCTGCACGACATGTCGGCGGCGTCACGTGGAGTTTATGCAGGTGGTGGAGCAGATGCCTCGCGCCATGGAGAGCCTGGCACATAGTGTGGTGGCTTTCGCCGAATCACAGGCCAGGGGCCTGGAACAATTCGCGGCAGCGCACGACAGGGGGGTGCAGCAACTCGCCGCAGCGCAGCACGCCAGTCGCCACGAGAGGTGCTGGGCAGACACTGGCACAGCAGCTGCAGGCATATGCCAGGGCAGTTGGGGCACTAACTTCTGCCACGCGCGGAGGCGTCGCCCTGCTGCAGCACAGCGGTCTGGCGCCCAACACATTGGTGCGCTTGCTCCCCTGCCAGGCCGGCCGAGTGCCAATGTCTCTGGCGAGCAGCGCGCGCCTGCCATCTTGTCCCCATTGGTGCAGGCGACATTGCCACTCCCCCAGCCAGGGTGCGACGAGCTGCTGCAGGAACTGAAGATGACCACCCACAGCTGCAGCAGCCACCAGCCGGCCCCTCCCGGGCCGGCCCTCGTGTAGGGCGACCAAGGGCATCTGGCGAGACGCATTGTCGCCCTGATGAGCCTTCCCCCAGCCTCAGGGCGCAGCTGCAGGTCGGGCCGGGGCAAGAGAACGCTCTCTAAGGACTCGCCCTCTCGGCACGCCGAGTAGAGTGTGGCGAGCGTGGGTTTTGGTCATGCGGGGGCTTCTGTTCTGGGGGGCATTATCTTGTTTGTTTTTGTGGGGTGTGTGGGGTGGGGGGGGCGTTTTTTTGTAAGGCCGGTGAGGAAGGCCATTTGCATGTGGAAGTTTTGTTAGTCCTCCCCAGGTTTTGGGAGTGACAGAAGTTTTCGACTATTTTTTGGAGGTCTTCTCTGTTTTGCTGTTCCATGTGGGAAGGGCCCTGAGTTTGTGAAATAAAGATTTTTATTTTTTCACCATGTGCAGGTGTCATGTTTCAACTGGTTGTTGGGTTAAGCGGCTGAGGGCTTGCGGAGCGGCTGCCTTCAGCTGCGTTCATTGGCCCAGGCCATTCCCTGACAGGGGGCCTAGAAGTGTCGAACAATAAGCCACCGGCGGACGGCCCTTGGACCTTATCGCTCCCTCCTAGGCTGCTCCTCCTCCTCGGCTGCTCCTCCTCCTCATGGTCCTCCAGCTCATCCTCTTGAGGTGGTGGGGCAATGTCAGGTGGCAGTGCCCGAGTTCTGCGGATCGCCAGGTTGTGGAGCATGCAGCACACGACGACGAACTGGGAGACTCTATCCGGCGAATACTAAAGAGCTCCTCCGGAACGGTCCAGGCAGCGGAACCGTTGCTTGAGGACGCCTATCGTTTGCTCTATTAGGTTCCTTGTGGTTTGATGGCTTTCGTTGTATGCCACCTCCGCTGGGGTCGTGGGCGCGCGGAGCGGGGTCATGAGCCATGTACACAAAGGGTAGCCCTTGTCCCTGATAAGCCATCCCCTTGGTGGAGGCTGTGCCTCGAACATGTCAGCCACAGTAGTCTGGCGCAGGATAAATGCATCGTGGCTGCTTCCTGGGAAGCGGGCATTGACAGCTAGGATGCGCTGCCTGTGGTCACACACCAGCTGCACATTTAGGGAATGGTAGCCCTTGCGGTTGCGGTAATGCTCGGCATTGTGGATAGGTGCCCGCATAGCCACATGCGTGCAGTCAATGGCGCCCTGCACCATGGGGAAGCCCGCGATCCTGCCAAATCCGACTGCACGCTGCTCCTGCTTGTGTTGGGTCATGGGGAATGTGGTAAACCACTTTTATCGTTCACTATCGTTACACTATAGTGATCACTGTTGTATTGTTATCACTGTTGTATCACTATACGAGGTCACCTCTTGTCGCGCTGTTATACCTGGGCTGACCACCTCCGACTCCGCCCATGGCTCCACCTACCTGCCCAGGTATAAAGGTAGTCGACTGGCTGGTATTCCTCCTTGTTGGACCCGATCACCCACGAGGGTGGGCTCTGTTATTTAGTCAATAAAAACCTTTAGTTACGTTCCTAACTCGTCGCTTTTTATTGGACGAATTGATAGGTATATCAATTTTATTGACTAAATTTTAAAGATGTCTACTACTGACCAGCCAGGAGCCCTCCCAGAAGCACAGCCATAGCAGCTTTCAGACACCGAGCCACACCAGCCGGCTTGGCTGCAAGCCCTCAAACCACCGTACCTGGATCTAAACCCACAGGCAGCAAACTCAGCCCTCCACTTCAAACACTGGCTGGACTGCTTCGGATCCTACCTGGAAGAATCCGGCGTCCCTCAGAGATCCAAACTAAGAGTTCTGAACGCCCAAGCGAGCCCGAGAGTATACGCACTCATCCAGGACACGACTACATACGAGGCCGCTATCAACCTACTGAAACAGCAGTACCGGAGCCCGGTAAATTACATGTACACCAGGCACCTCCTCAGATCCCGCCCGCAACAGCCAGGAGAGTCTGTAGCTGAACTTTTACGGGCGCTAAGAGCACTCAGCAGGAACTGTGACTTTAAAGCGGTGACGGCTGTTGAAAATACGGAAGATAATATCCGCGATGCCTTTGTGAAAGGCCTACGGTCCGACTACTCACGGCAAAGGCTGCTTGAAGCTAAAGACCTCGACCTGGACAAAGCTGAAGCCCTCGCTCTCTCCCTGGAGGTGGCCCATCAGGACCAGGAGGCGTTTTCCAGGTACTGCTCACGACCCTGGGACTCGGGCCCGACCCCTACCGCAATACCCTTCACAGCGCCGCCCCCGGGACCTACCTCAGCGTCGGTGTCCCGGACCCGACCAGGACCGGCTCCGACATCGGGCACCCGCGATCGGGCCGCCGGCTGCTTCTTTTGCGGCCAGGAGAAGCACCCGAGGTCGCGCTGCCCAGCCAGGAACTCTACCTGCTCAACCTGCAGGAAGAAAGGCCACTTCTCTAAGGCCTGCAGGAGCGGATCTTCAGAGGCCAGCAGTGCCTCATGCGAACTGTGGGGGCGGCCATCTTCTTTCAAGGCAACTGAGGCCAGCATCCCCACACGTGAGTCATGGGGGTGGCCATCTTTGATCAAGGCAACCGACCCCAATAGTGCCTCATGTGAGCTATGGGGGCAGCCATCTTCTCCGCCATTTTACCCACCACACCCGACGACCGCCTCGCCCGCAGACGACAACGACTCGCTTACCTACACACTAGCCTCCGTCACTCTGGATCAAGCCCGCCCACACCACCTGTCCAAGTCGATGATGGACATCAAAGTAAACGGCCACGCCACGACCTGCCTGTTCGACAGTGGAAGCATGGAGAGCTTCATCCACCCAGACACGGTGAGCCACTACTCCCTCCCTGTCCTGCCAACGCGCAACCGAGTCTCGATGGCATCGAGGTCCCACGCCACAGACATTAGCGGCTACTGTGTTGTGACCTTGTCGGTTAAGGGTACGGAGTATAAAAATTTTAAACTCCTCGTCCTCCCCCAGCTCTGCGCTGCCGTCCTACTAGGGCTGGACTTCCAATCCCACCTCCAAAGTGTAACCCTAGCATACGGTGGACCCCTCCCCCCACTCACAGTCGACAACCAGCGAATGTTAAACTGCCCACCGCGTAACACCTGCAGCCTATCCACCCTCAAGGTGCCGCCACCTTCCCTGTTCGCTAACCTCACCCCCGACTGCAAACCCGTCGCTACCAAGAGCGGGCGGTACAGCGCTGGGGACAGAGCCTTCATTAGCTCTGAGGTGCGGCGCCTCCTGAAAGAGGGCATTATCGAGGGGAGCAACAGCCCCTGGCGTGCCCAGGTCGTGGTCGTTAAGACCGGCGGTAAAAATCGCCTGGTCATCGACTACAGCCAGACCATAAACAGATACACCCAGCTGGACGCATACCCCCTTCCCCGCATATCTGACATGGTCAATCAGATTGCACAATACCGCGTATTCTCGACCATCGACCTGAAGTCGGCCTACCACCAACTCCCTATCCACCCCGAGGACCGCCAGTACACCGCCTTCGAGGCGAATGGGCGCCTATACCACTTCCTTAGGGTCCCCTTCGGTGTCACCAACGGGGTCTCGGTCTTCCAAAGGGAGATGGACCGGATGGTTGACCAGAACGGACTGCAGGCCACATTCCCCTATCTAGATAACGTCACCATCTGCGGCCGCGACCGGCAGGACCATGACGTGAATCTGGAGAAATTCCTCCGTATGGCCCAACGGCTGAACCTCACCTACAATAAGGAGAAATGTGTGTTTAACACCTCGCGCCTTGCCATCCTTGGCTGTGTAGTAGAGAACGGACTCATCGGCCCCGACCCCGAAAGAATGCGCCCCCTCATGGAGCTACCCCTCCCCCACTGCCCTAAGGCACTTGAGAACCCTGGGGCTCTTTGCGCAATGGGTGCCCAATTATGCGGACAAAGCCAGACCCCTCATGAAGTCCACATCCTTCTCCCTCATCAAGGGAGACATAGCCAAGGCCACAATGCACGCAGTGGATGAGTCCATCCCCTTCCAAGTTGAGAGCGATGCATCCGGCTTCGCCCTAGCCGCTACCCTTAACCAGGAGGGGAGGCCGGTGGCCTTCTTATCAAGGACCCGACAGGGCCCCGAGATCCGACACTCGTCGGTCGAGAAGGAAGCCCAGGCAATTGTGGAGGCGGTACGGCGCTGGAGGCATTACCTGGCAGGCAAACGATTTACCCTCCTCACCGACCAATGTTCGGTTGCTTTCATGTTTAATAACAAGCTGAGGGGCAAAATCAAGAATGACAAGATCTTGAGGTGGAGAATCGAGCTATCCACCTAAGATTATGATATCTTGTACCAGCCAGGTAAGCTGAACGAACCCCCTGATGCTCTTTCACGAATTACATGCGCCAGCGCGCATATTGATAGACTTCAGACCCTCCACAACGACCTCTGCCACCCCGGGGTCACCAGACTTTACCATTTCATTAAGGCCCGCAACCTGACCTACTCCATCGAGGAGGTCAGGACCATGACCAGGAACTGCGCCGAGTGCAAACCGCACTTCTATAGGCCGGACAGAGCAAGCCTGATCAAGGCCACCCGCCCCTTCGAGCGCCTGAGCATCGACTTTAAGGGGCCTCTACCGTCATCTGACCGCAATGTGTACTTCCTCAACATCGTTGATGAGTACTCCCGTTTCCCCTTTGCCTTCCCCTGCCCAGACATGACCAGTACCACGGTCATCAAATGCCTGAACGACCTCTTCGCCTTGTTCGGGTTCCCGAACTATATACATAGTGACCGGGGCTCCTCCTTCATGAGCGAGGAACTCCGTCAGTTCCTACTAGCGAGAGGTATTGCAGCAAGTAGGACCACCAGCTACAACCCCCGAGGGAACGGCCAGGTGGAAAGAGAGAACGCGACGGTATGGAAGGCCGTCCTCTTAGCCTTAAAGTCTAAGGGCCTCCCAACCTCCCGCTGGCAGGAAGTCCTCCCGACAGCGCTGCACTCCATCCGGTCACTACTTTGCACTGCCGTTAACGCCACCCCCCATGAACGAATGTTTGTTTCCCCCAGGAAGTCGACTACGGGAACCACTCTACCAACCTGGCTGACCTCTCCGGGGCCCGTCTTGCTGCGAAAGCATGTGAGGGCCCATAAAATGGACCCCCTGGTCGAGAGGGTGAACCTCCTGCACGCCAACCCCCAGTATGCCTACGTGGCTTACCCAGACGGGCGGGAGGACACTGTCTCCTTACGAGACCTCGCACCCTCGGGCACTCCGGAGACACCACCTTTACTACCCCCCACCACCCCCCCAATTCCAGCCAAGGTAGACGGCATGCCGGAACCCCACGAGCCTTCGCCGACCACGCAGACACCAGCATTAACACCGGATAATGCAGCACCGCCGCTGCGGCGATCGGGGAGGCTTACGAGGCCTCCGGACAGACTGACATACCAGAACTGGTAGTACACTTCACCCCGCCGGACTCAAATCTAAACAAGGGGTGAATGTGGTAAACCACTTTTATCGTTACACTATAGTTATCACTGTTGTATCACTATACGAGGTCGCCTCTTGTCGCGCTGTTATACCTGGGCTGACCACCTCCGACTCCGCCCATGGCTCCACCTACCTGCCCAGGTATAAAGGTAGTCGACTGGCTGGTATTCCTCCTTGTTGGACCCGATCACCCACGAGGGTGGGCTCTGTTATTTAGTCAATAAAAACCTAGTTACGTTCCTAACTCGTCGCTTTTTATTGGACGAATTGATAGGTATATCAGGGAAGGAGATGAATTGGTGTCTCCTCGCGTAAAGTGCATCGGTGACCTGCCGGATGCAGCGATGCGCGGCGAACTGGGAGATGTTTGCTATGTCCGCAGCAGCGGCTTGGAACGAGCCGCTTGCATAAAAGCTGAGAGCCACCGTGACCTTCACTTCCACCGAGAGAGATGTCCTGCACGAGCTGTTGCCGCAAATCTGCGTGAAGCAGCTGGCAGATCTCTGCAACCACCTCCCTCCTGAAGCGCAGCCTCTTCACACAATGCGCCGCAGTCATGGTGAGATAGGACACCTGCTGCCGGTATTGCCTGACTGGGTAAGGCCTACGTTGGCGACGCCTGATGGCCCCTCTGCGTCTAGGCATGGCTGGCCCTCTGTCACAGCGTCTGCGAGCCCTTCGCACAAAATGCTGCAACTGAGGGTTGGCACCCCATACAGCCCCCATTATAAAGTTCCAAACAGCCAAATCACAAGGATGCAAATGTCAAAGCACTGGCTAGAAGCCAAAAATACCTCTCCTATGTTGTCCGAAATCAGAAATCTCTGTGCCTTGCTCTCTGTCCAGGAATCCAAAGCAGTAAAGGCATTGCAGCGAAATGGCTGGCCTTTATGGGTGAGTGGATGTGCCCTTTAATTAGCGCTCCCCGAATCCCACAGGGCCTCTGTTGAGTTCCACTTCACAGTTCTTAACAGCGCCACGCCCACATTGGGCGGGCGCCACTGAATTTCCGGTTTGGGGTGCACGAACGGCATTGCACACCCAAATGACGTCATAAGATGCGCGCGCAGCTGAGCGGGCGCTAACACTTTGCGCCAGCGCTAAATCCCAACTGAATTTCGGCGTAGGTGCAGATCCGGCGGCGCCCGGGCGCTAAGTGGCTAGCGCTGGAAATATACCCTTTTCTGGCGCTAACGGCTGGCGCAAACAACTGAATTTCTAGGCCCTAGTGTTATACAGGGCCTTGGTGAGACTGCACCTGGTGTACTGTGTGCAGTTTTGGTCTCCTTACCCAAGAAAGGATATACTTGCCATAGAGGGAGTACAGCGAAGGTTCACTAGACTGATTCCTGGGATGACAGGACTGTCGTACGAGGAGAGATTGGGTCAACTAGGCCTGTATTCACTAGAGTTTAGGAGAGGGGATCTCATTGAAACATAGAATTCTGACAGGGCTAGACAGACTGGGTGCAGGGAGGATGTTTCCCCTGGCTGGTGGGTCTAGAATGAGGGGGGGCAGAGTCTCAGGATACAGGGTAGGACATATGGAGAAATGTCTTCACTCAAGGTGGTGAACCTGTGAAATTCTCTACCACAGGAGGCTCTGGAGAACGTCACTGAACATATTTAAGAGATAGATAGATTTCTAGGCACAAAAGGCATCAAGGGGTATGGGGAGAGAGCAGGAATATGGTAGAGATAGAGGATCAGCTATGCTCATTGAATGGCGGAGCAGGCTCGAAGGGCCTACTCCTGCTCTTATTTTTCTATGTCTATATTTCTAGGATCAATTTGGGTGCAGATAAGAAATAAGGGTAAGTAGTAATTGGTGGGAGTGGTCTGCAGGCCCCCAAACAGTAACCACACTGTAGGACAGAGTATAAATCAAAAATTAAAGGCTTGTAAGAAAGGTGCGGCTATAATCATGGGAGATTTTAATCTTCATATTGATTAGACAAAGCAGGTTGGCAAAGGGAGACTTGAGGAAGAGTTCTTGGAGAGTGTGCATACGGGATGGTTTCTTGGAACAATACATTGTGGATCCAACCAGGGAGAAGACTATTTTAGATCTGGTAAGCTGGTAGCATCCCCCAGAAGCACTAAGGTACCAAATTTCTCCTTTTTATCTGTACACCACAGATTTGGTGTGAAATTGCTATTAGTGAATAGTCACCAGTCTCCAAAGCAGCCAACTTGTCTCAGCCAAAAATGAAGCAAAATCTGAAATCCATTTTGCATGTCTGTGTGGAGTACAATAACAACACCAGGAGAGCGTTCCATGACGGGCAGTGGTGGGGCTGTTCTAAAGGAGCTGACTGAGCAGAAGAAAGGCTCATTCAGCTGCTGGGCATCAGCGGCAGTTCAGTTTCTGGTGCCCAGATATCGGAGTGAGGAAAGGCGAGTGTGGCTTTGTCCAGTTGTATGGTTAATGCAGGCTGGTTGGAAGGTCTGAAGAGATGAAATGATGAATGTGCATGCAGCATGAATATGGGCTTCTGACATGTGCCGGAGGAACATGCTTCATCACTGTAAATGACTTGTTGGTTTCCTTCCCACCAGGTGGACGGCAGTCTTTTGGACACATGGGCTCGAGTCTACAGGTGCAGAGGATGTTCCCATAGGGCCTGGCGGGGGCATTGGGGAAGGGGTTGCAGAGCAAGTTCAGACAGTAAGTGAGGCAGAGGAGAAAGTTGTGCAAGACGAGGTGTGGACCCTGGGTGGATGGGTGGCTGGCTATTTGAAAGTGGCGTTGTCATTCTTGCGCGCGCCCCCCCCCCCCCCAAAACTTCAGGGCGCTGATGTAGTGGGGGCAATCTTGAGCACGATGACCCGCAGACCACCACCTCACCATCATGGCTCTGTGCAAGGCACAGATTAGTGTCCCCTCGCAGCCAACCGCCAAGCTTGTGTGGCTTCCTGGGGGAGGGATTTTGACACTCACCATCAATGTATTTGCCACCAGCTGCTCTCAGCCACTCTGCAGAAGTTGCTTCCTCAAGTGGGCCACAAAGCATGGGCCCACCGCCATCCATTCAGGGATCCTCCATGTCACCCATTTCCACAGGAATCTCATCTATCAGGTTAAGGGTCAGTCCTTCCCACAGGGAAGAGTTGTGCGATGCACAACAGGCCACCACAATCTGGCAATTTCCACAGGCAAGTACTGCACAGCACTCTCCCAGACCTGTCCAGGGACTGGAAGCATGATTTCAGTACCGACTGTCCTCTCCACCAGTGTGTGGACACGTGCACATCTTTCCCGGGCTTCATTATTCGTCTACGATAGGGTGTCATCAGCCATGGTTTTAGCAGGTAGCTCTCATCACCCAATGACTGTAACCACTGTCTCCATCATTACCACTGCAAAATCCAGGCCATTTATTTCTAGCGTCAAGGTAAGGCAACCAGACTGTGTTGAGGTCTGGTGCCAGGTTTTCCTTGTGGAACTTGTACTGGCATCAGTGGGCAGATGTTTGAAGGCACTAGTTCTGACTCCTACCACTTCACCGATTATAGGAGGAGTCTGATAAGGCAGTAATTGGCCAGGCTAAAATTATGGATAGGGCATATCTAGGTGACCCTCTATAGTCATCTAGATGCCGTGTCATAGCTGTACTGGAACAGCATGACCAGGGGAGCAACTATTTATCACAGGTCAGCAGCTGGGTTGTCATCAGGGCCAATGGCCTTTGCTGTATCCCGTGCACCCAGCTCCTTCTCAATAAAAAAAGGTGTACTGAACCGAATAGGCTGGACACCGATATCTTTAATGGGGGTGGGGGGACCTCTGAAGGAGGCTGAGCAAGCGCAGGCATTCAGCATTCGAAGACACTTTCACAACACTTCAACCATAGTCTCTTCTACTCCACATGCAGGGCTCCACCATGTTTTGTGATTGGGGAATGAGGGAGGTTCATGGAGCCTCCTGCACCCATTACCTGGTTGTCCACCTTTCCTGACTGGAGGTGGTGCCAGAGTTTTGCTCTGATCCATTGGTTGTGGGAGGGCTGACTGCAGCCCGCTGCTTGCGACTGAGGCAAGACACGAAGCAAATGTCCTCTTGGTTGAAATTCACACTACCCTCAGACTGGAACCACACATTGACTATAAATTGGGAAGAAACTAAATAGGGCTGGACAGTGTACCGGGTTCACAGAACCGACAGTCAGCAAACTTTTAGGGAAAAGACGACGACTAGTCCAGCTTTCAGCAAAGGAGTCAATAACCCAAAGACTGGAAAAGACAAGACTGAAGCTCCAAATAACAGCTTTTATTTACTATATATAGAGTTTGTTGAATAAATGTCTTAAGCGGGAATGTCAATGTTTAAAGATAGAAAAACGGTTAAAGTGGAGCTGCAGGAGTTAACAGACAAAAATAGGAGAGGGCACAGTAAATTGTGGAGAAGCCCTAATCGGATCATCGCACCAGAAGGAAGAGTTAGAGCAGAAGAAACTTACAGGTGTAGCCAAGTGGGAAAATGCAGTGAATATTTAAGTCCACTAGATGGCGCGGTTCATTTTCCCCTTTAGAATTTGAAAAAAGGAGAAAAGGGTTATGGGTAGGGCCATGTGATGCCAAAGGAACCTCCCCTTTCTTCACAGCCTCCATTTTCTAGATCCAGCATGAGGGATGTGCTCTGAGGAGAGTTGGGGTGAATATGACTTTTGAAATGAACTTAGTCTGCGTAAAGTACAACTAAAACAGCATTTAGTGCAGCCAGACATAGTTTTAAAGTGATATTGTTTCCCAAATCACTCGATATCACGGGGATGCTTGCAGATTGTCCCACCATGTGCTGGTGTTAATCTTTGTTAAAATTGTTGTTGAGTCCTTGGGGCTACGTTTCGAACGAGTTTAATACTTTCTGTTTGCTTGTAAGAGGTAACAAGTGATAACGGGACATACGAATGTATGGTATGATATGTTTTGTTTTGTATAATGATTCTTAGTTAATTAACTACCTGCACCTGTGGTTTACCTCATGTTCTGTTTTACAGCAAGCCACTGCCGTATTTTATCGACTGTTTTATGTATTTACAATTTCATCCTAAACCTAGACCCAAGTTATTAATACAGAATAAAAAACCCCAAAAACGAAAGTTCGTGTCCTGTGCTGCTCCATTTCGCCAGGCTACACAGGTATGGAGACAGAACACAAGAACTAAAGGGTCATTTCAGACTAACTCATGTCTCCAGGATATGGGGCTGCAGGGGATGGAAATGGCAAGAACTGTCCAAAAGGAACTTTTTAAAAAAGGCCTTCCCAACCCCAGCCTTGTACCCGCCGCTGCCCTGTGCAGTACCGTATCTTGTTACAAGGCTGGGCCGAGTACAGCCCATAATATTCACCATTGTGAAAGTGTCCTTGGGAGGCAGCCACGCCAACTGGACAGTTCCCAATGCAACGACCATTGAGATGAGAACCCTAGAACTTGGAGCAGTTGTATAGTGTGATGGAATTGAACCCCATTCCAGGAGGAAGTCCCACCCCACTGCTAACCCAATGATCGGAGGAAACCCAGGTCATCCCCTCCATCACCATGAGCAACACGAGATTAGCTCAAACTGAAGGACAAGGAATACATTACTTTACCAGAGTTCAGTAATGAGTTTGATGGTGAGCTTGGCCCGGGGAGGTGGGGAAGAGAAGTGGTGACCCATATGGATTTGATGAGGGTGATATGGGAGCGATGGTCTCAGGAGCAGATGGGCTAGCTTTCAATTACAGAAAAGGAGCTGACCAGTTTTATTGAAAAAGGGTCAAGAAATAAATTACTGCCAAAAATTTCTTGGTACTACAGCAGTAAGAGGACGGATAACAATCTGTAATACGCTGCCTGAAAGGGTGGTGGAAGCAGATTCAATAGCAAATTTCCAAAAGGCAATTGGATAAATGCTTTAAAATAGGAAATATTGGCAGGGTGACGGGAGTGGGACTAATTGGATAGCTCTTTCAAAGAGCCAGGCCAGATACAATGGGCTGAATGGCCTCCTTTGTGCTGTGTGATTCCATAAATTGAGAATAAGCATGAAATAATTAATATTCTGAATGATTACATCCTCCTCAAAATTCACAAGACAAACATGTTCTTCAAAGGCAAAATTGAGCACCTCCATATAAAAAGAGATGCAATTTTAGATAAACTAAAAAAAAGTCTTAAAACAAATGAAATTCCCAGTGTTAGATGATATTCATCGGAGTGCTGAGACAGACTAAGGAGGCACTGATAACTGAGGGAGTCAGTAGACACAGGGAGGTACCAATAGGCTGGATACAGGCCAACGTGGTGCCCATATTCGAGGACGACAATTAGACACCGGCAACTACAGACTCATTGGTCTCACTTCAAATCCATCTATACGGCTGGCACAGCATGGATGTTTCCCCATATTATAAAATGAAACTGGTGCACACATTGGGATAAAAGCCAGGCAAGACTGTCACAATAGAAGTCTCCTGTCTGCAATGCTCTTCCGTGAATTGATCAGTCTCCCCTCAGTTCCTAACGCGAGTCCACAATCTGCAATCTCAGACTACCTGATCACTATTGGGGGGGTAATGAAAAGTGTCACACCTGTACAATATGCAGCACTGTCAAGTTAGGACAGAGCGGGAGCTTTATTTGGCTTCTAATCCATGCTTTACCCAACATGCTCAACTACTGAAGTGAAAAAATGTTCCATTCTCAGCCAAAATATCAACTCAACTTACCCAGGAAAGTGAGCAAATGTATTTTCATGTTGGCAACACAACTTCTAAAACATGCCAGATCCAATCTGCCTTGCCTTGGAGTGACATGCTGCTGTTAACAGTCTGGTTATTAATAAGTTTACCTCAACTCATTCAGAATGTTCCACAAGTTTGAGAAAATAGCACAGTATGGAATAATTTGCAAGAACAGGAGGAGGCCAATGGGAGTGGTAATCCTACTATGTATGGGATTGGGTGGCCAGGCTGTGTCTTGATGGCAATTTACCAGTCTCCCAATAACCATATGTTGCCATGTAACTGGATGCTAGTAGTGGTGACCTCAATAGAATCCATAGGAAATGGTGGAAAACCCTATTTTGCCATTTGTGGTCAGGAGATGGATGCATTCTGGGCAGAGAGGAGGCGCACAGCACGACTTGTGCTCGAGATGAATTAGGAGCTTTGGCTTTGCAGATTTTGAAATGCAAGAATTCTGAAGTTGAAACTTCAAAAATGATGTGCAAGGATAATGAGAGTATAGCTGGAATCCTGCAGATAGTACAAATCAAACTGGAGTTTTAATCACAAGATGGATACTTGCCATTTATTTAATTGGCTGATTGTCCAATTAGTACACAAATGAGCTAAACCCTAATCCAGTTCCATCTAGGCCTGATCATTCCAGCTGAGTGGATGTTGCTGAACAGCAGTAAGCAGAGTTGCCTAGTTTAACCCCCCTTTTCAGATCAGTGTCCATGCAGAATTCAATATTCAGTGTAGTTTGTAGTATTCCAGGTTAGCCAAATTCATTGCTTGGTTGAACATTTGGATGAAAGTCTCTCACTGCACTCTGGTTTAAAGCAGAACCAAAACACAGCAACACCGGCACATTGGCTGTTCAAATTTGTTCAGCTGATGTTTGAACAAAAGTGAGCACGAAGGCATTAAAGTTAAGAAACAGGGTTAGCGTAAACCAAGTGGGACAAGGAGTGGCAGCAGCTTGACCCGGTTGGCTGCTGAGAGCAGAGGGAGACTTTGGATTATATAAAGAATTACGTTATAGAATGTACAGCACAGAAACAGGCCATTCGGTCCATCTAGTCTCTGCTGCACACGAGCCTCCTCCCACCCTTTCAGCATATTTTCTCTCTCGTGTGCTTTTCTAGATTTCCCTCAAATACATTTGTTATTCATCTCAACCACTCCTTGGGGTACTGTGCACAATAATCACTGTGCATTTATGAGGGTTCATGGGGTAGCCTATTTGCACCCAAGGTTCCACAAACAAGCATGATGAATAACCAATTGATCTAACTTAAGAGGTGGGGCAGTGGAGAGGACAATGCAAACTTCCTGTTCAGATAGTGCTATTGGATCTTTTATATCCTCGACAGGCAATCCCTCAGTTTAAATGTCTCATCCAAGGATAGCAATGCAACATCCCCTTAGTACTGGAGTGTGCACATTATCTGCTGAAATCCTGGAATAAGGTTTGAATTTGCAATCAGACAAGAGTGCTACCAATTGAGCCAAGCTGACTCATCTTTGCAATAGCAAAATATCATGGAGTGAGTTCGAGCCATCCAACACAGCTCCTGTCCCACTAACTGCAGCTCAAATGATACGTAGTTCTCATTTGCAACAAATGTAAAAAAAGCCTTTGATCTATTTTCACTGAATCTTTTGAAGGCAGACTAGTCTCCATTTCCCCCTCAACTAAAGATTGTGCACAAGAGCGAGGTCAACTTAGTCTCTAACTGGTTTAACACTTCACCCACAATAGATTGTGAGTAAAGGACAATAAGTGTCAATGGTCATTACCTCAACATTTCTATTCCTCACTGCTTCACCGAGCAGTTCATTGAAAATTTTGTTTCTGTATAGCAATTCCTTTCTCTCAAAATGCTGGCAAACTAGGAATTTGGGGGAGGGGTGGGTGGGGAGATTTACAGAATTCACAATGCAGAGAAATATCAAAGCTCAGAACATGGAAAAGGCCACTTGGCTCATCAACCCCACTCCCACTGTAGGCCAGGAACAACATGCTCCAACACCTTCAACTGGTTTAACAAACTGAGGAAGAGGTCTGAAAGTTTTTTCTTCAATACCCAAACTGAGCAAAGTTTCCCAGTACCAGGCTGGCCTCTGTTTCACCAATCCCCTGCCTGGCAATAACCCAACTTGGCCCTAGCAGTTTGGTCAGCACCCTGTCTACACAGCAACCCAGTCTGTTTCTCAGCAAAATCCAACCCTCAAACCACACCCCTTTTATAAAGCTGCCAATCAGCTCATTGGCTGCTTCAGCTGGGCACTCAATTAGATGGAGAGTTAAAGGAATGTGGTCCTAAATGATTGGTGAACACCAGAGAACGAGGAACAATTAGAGCTCATTCTCTTCCAGCTCTGAGTGGAGAAGGCTGTGCTGGTGCAGAGCTCCTGCTGCTGTGGCGAGAGAGTGTGTGGTTGCCTTGGCCTGGGAGTAAAGTGGAAGGAAGGAGTGACCCCAGGCCACCACCACTACAACCTTCCCACACCAACCCATCTACAGAGGTGCCTGGAGAGGAAGGAGTGGAGGACGGAGGAGGAGGCCAGCATTACACCTGGAGAGGCCTTTTCCAGCACTGCCTCTCAATTTGGCCTCCAGCCCAGGAGAGGGAGAGAGGGAGAGAGGATACCAACAGCTCCACTTGGAAGGAGGGGAGGAGCTGCAACTCCAACATCTGCAGGTGGGTGTCCTTGTGCATTCCCCCAAAGACTTTGCATTCCAGGCGGGGGGAGAAAAGAAGACGGGCCGAAAGCCTGGCCTGGGTTGGCTGGAGCCTGCCCAGGTGAAGCTTGTTTTGTTTCACATCAAGAAGACCTGGTGTGGGCTGAGCCTGGGCTTTTTCCAGCCTGCCCAGGTGAAGACGTCTTCTCCCCCTGCCCGAAGACTTTCGGGAAAGACTTTGTATTCCATCGGGGGAGTGCACCCAGCCGACGCCCACCCACCGACCAACACCTTAAGTGGGGACCCTGCCTTTGCGGCCCCCCCCTCCTTCCCATCCCCCTCTTTCTCTCTCCTTGTCCTCTCTCTGCCTCTCAAAAGGCACCTCTTTTTATTATTTTTCGAATTACCCATTGAGCAGAGGGAAGGAAGGGCCCCCCTCCCAATTAATACCATCAAGGGGAGAGGCGGGCCAGTTAATTTACACTCCCTCTGCTCTGGGAAAGACCTAATAACCGAGGCCATTAACATCTCGGGGCCTGTGACTTTTGGGGTGGGTGTGGCTCTTCTTTAAAACCGCCCCACGATGGCGAGCACTTCTTCGACGGGGCCGGCGATGACATATGCGGCGGCGGCGGCCAAAGCCTCGGCCGCTCCCGCTGCTGCTGCTGCCCCGTCGCCGTTCCGGTTAATGACCATCAAGCTCGGGGTGAAGAGCTACACCCACCCCGACATGACTATTGAGGCGTGCGTAAAGGCTATGGCCGGGGTTGTCGGCCCTCCGGCCATAGTCGCCGCCTCAAAAATGTATGGGAAGGCTGTCTTTTTCCTGGAGTCCGAGCGGGCGGTGGCCCTGGCCATCGCCCAGGGGCTCACCGTGGGCGGGACTTTCCTGCCGGTGGACCCGCTGGAGGCCACCGCGCAGAGGGTCGTTCTGTCGAACGTCCCGCCCAAAATCACCGGTGAGCTCCTCCTCCCCCACCTACGACAACTCGGGGAGGTGAGGTCGGGGATTTCCCCGATCCTGCTCGGGCTCCGGGAAAGCAGCCTTCGCCATGTCTTCTCCTTCCGGCGCCAGGCCTTTATCCAGCTGGCGCGGGAGGGGGAGACGGACGGGGCTTTCACGGTCCTCCACGGGGGGACCTCGTACCGCGTCTTCTGGACGACGGACGGCGTGCGGTGCCACGCCTGTAGGGAGGTGGGGCACGTGCGTAAAAACTGCCCCGCCTCCAAGGCCGCCAAGTCATCTGGCGCCGCCGCCGCTCCTCCTTCCGGGTCTAGCCGCGCCCCCGCTCGATCCAACGCTACCGGGGCGCGGTCGTCGTCGGAGGTCGATGCCATCCTGGCCTCCGGCGGGGGGGAGGAGGGAGGTCCGGTCCGAAAGAAGGCGCGGGACAAGACGCGAAACCGTGGGGTGGGTCCCCCCGCGGAGGGCGTCCCCCACGACATGGAGCCCCTGACGCCGGAGAGCGTCGCCGCGCTGATCGCGGAGTGCGGAGGGGGGGGGGCCCTCGTGGCCGAGCCTGTGGCCGCGACCGCCGAGGCGGTAATGCCAGAACCTGCGGCCGGGCTCGGGCCCGGGGGTCCCAAAGAACTCGCTCCTCCAGAAGGAGCAGGGGAGGCCCCTGAAGAAATGGAGGCCTCCCTTTACCCCTCCGCGCTCAAAAGAAGGCGCGACCCCCTGGAAGAGGAGGAGGACCGGGAGGAGGAAGGTCCCTCCGGTCAGGGGGAGTCGTCGCCCGCCGCGGGCGCTGCGCCCCACCCCACCGCTGACACCATTACGGGCGAACGGCAGGGGTCGCCTGTCCCTGAGGAGGCTGAGGCAGAAGCGTCTGCCCAGCTCGTGCCTCCCGGGGATGGGGACGAGACCCTGCCCGTGGGGGGGGTCGCGGAACAACCCGCGACGGGTTTTTATCCAGTACTGGTGGCATTGCCCCTCGACGGGTCGGGCGGCCAGGGGACCGGGTCGGGCGAGTCGTCTGAGGACGAGCTTGCCCAGAACGGCCCGGATTTTTCCCAGGTGCTGCTCGACCTCGTCGAGGTATGTAAAAATTTCACCCCGTCTGCTGGGTCGGAGGCCGGTGGCGTCGCAGAGGAGGGCCCTCGGTCTGTGTCTCCGACGCCGGGCGACTTGGAGGAGGCCCGGTTTTCGTATTCTCCGGTCTCTCCGGCCTCTCCGGTCGTTCCGGCGCCTGGGGCGGAGGGGGTCTCCGAACCGCCGCCGTCTTCTGGCCCGGCCCCCCTAGAGGAGCCCAGGGAGAAATCCTCCGCTACCGATCCTGGGGGTGGGATCCGGGCGGAGGCGGGGCCGGCCGTCACGGCCGGTTTGGCCGATGGTGGCGACCCCCCGGAGGAGGACGGGGACTCGGTGGTAGGGGCGGAGGAGGATCTAGATGCCGTCGCCGAGGAGGCGATGGATGACCTCGCGCCCCTCGCCGGGACCCCCCTCGATCTCATTCCCGTCAGGGACCTCCGGGACTTTGTGGCCACGTGCCAGGGTCGCCGCACCACCCGGCGGGCCCTCGACAGATGGTCGGAGCTGGCGCTGCTCATCGGGTCGGCCCGCGTCGCCTACAGGACTATGGGCGAGGACGCGGGCGCGGACCCGCTCGAGCTGCGTCGGTTCCGGCTGTTTCTCACTGGGCTGCTGAGGAACTGGCGGTCGACTAGCGGCCGCCCTTCCTTACCCCGTTAGTCATAAGTAGGGGTTGGTTGTGCTTCTGAAATGAGGATAACCATAGCCAGCCTCAACGTCAACGGCAGCAGGGAAGCTAGCCGCAGGTTTAATAACTTTTCGGTCCTTCGGGACGGGAAGTATGCGGTGTGCTTCCTGCAAGAAACCCACACCGTTCCGGGAGACGAGGCCACGTGGCTCCTGGAGTGGCAAGGAGGGGTCAACATGAGTCACCTCTCCAGTGTTTCCAGTGGGGTGGCTATCTTGTTGGCCCCGCATTTTCAGCCGGAGATCTTGGGGGTCAAGGAGCTCGTGCCGGGCCGCTTGCTCCAGGTCACCGTTCGCCTGGGGGGCGTGCCGTTCCATCTAGTGAACGTGTACGCCCCCGGGGCCGGTGCGCAGCAAGCGCGCTTCTTTGAAGAAGTGTCCACTCTTTTGGGCTCCGTCGACGCGGGCGAGTGCGTCGTCCTCGGGGGGGATTTTAATTGTACCCTCGAGGCGAGGGACCGCACGGGTACCCAGCCGAGCCCGGCGTCGGTGGGGAAGTTGAGGGACCTGGTCGGGTCCCTCGACTTGGTGGACGTCTGGCGTAATCTCCATCCCGACTCCAGCGCCTTCACCTTTGTGAGGTCTGGGGGAGGAGCGTCCAGGATCGACCGCCTCTACATTTCCCGGGCGTACGTCTCCTGCGTTCCGACGGCTTCCGTGCGGCCGGTGCCGTGCACGGACCACCACCTGGTGTGGGCGGAGCTCGTGCCGCCGCGCGCCGGGGGGGGGTCCGCGTACTGGCACTTTAACAACCTGCTGCTGGAGGACGCGCGGTTCCGGGATTCGTTCGGTCGGTTCTGGGCCGGCTGGAGAAGGAAGCAGGGGGGCTTCCCCTCCTTGAGGCTATGGTGGGATGTGGGCAAGGCTCACATCCGTCTCTTCTGTCAGGAGTACGCGAAGGGGTCGACCAAGAGGCGGGAGGCCAGGGTCGGGCAGTTGGAGAAGGAGGTGCTCGACCTGGAGTCCCGTCTCGGTCAAGTCGCCGAGGACCCGGCCCTGCGGCTGACGTACGAAGAGAAGAAGGGCGCGCTGAAGGACCTGCGGCTCGTCGGGTCCCGAGGCGCGTACGTGAGGTCGCGGATCCAGTTCCTGCGGGACCTGGACCGCGGCTCCCCCTTCTTCTACTCGCTGGAAAAAAGACAGGGGGTCCGTAAGCAGCTTTTGGAGCTGCTGGCCGACGACGGATCTCCGGTCTCGGATCCGGAGGGAATCCGCGCGGAGACCCGCGCCTATTACGGGGCTCTGTTCTCTCCGGATCCGTCCAGCGAGGACGCGCGCAGAGTTTTGTGGGAGGACCTGCCGAAGGTCGGCCTGGAGGGCGCCGAAAAACTGGACGCTCCTCTGAGTTTGGAGGAGCTGTCCGGCGCCCTCCGCCAGCTCTCTAGGGGGAAGTCCCCGGGGCTGGACGGGCTGACCGTGGAGTTCCACAGGGCGTTCTGGGGCGTCCTGGGGGGCGACTACGTGCGGGTCCTGGGGGAATGTCTGGCGACCGGGGAGATGCCCCTCTCGTGGCGCAGGGCGGTGATCGTCCTGCTGCCTAAGAGGGGTGATCTCCGCCTCCTCAAGAACTGGCGCCCGGTCTCCCTCCTCAGCACGGATTACAAAATCTTTGCCAGGGCCATGTCTGTTCGCCTTGGCGCCGTGCTGGCCCGCATGATCCATCCCGACCAGTCCTACACGGTCCCGGGCCGGACCATTCACGATAACATCCATCTGGTCCGGGACCTGGTCCACCATTCCCAGAGGGCTGGTCTGTCGGTCGCCTTCCTTTCCCTGGATCAGGAGAAGGCGTTCGACAGGGTGGATCACGAGTATCTTTTCGGGACTCTGCGCGCTTTCGGGTTCGGGACGCATTTTGTCGCCCGGATCCGACTTCTGTACGCTGCCGCGGAGTGTCTGATTAAAGTTAACGGGTCCTTGACGGCGCCCCTTCGCTTCGGGAGGGGGGTGCGTCAGGGATGCCCCATGTCCGGCCAGTTATACGCCATTTGCGTGGAGCCTTTCCTGCGCCTCTTGCGGAAGAGGTTGGCGGGATTGGCTCTGCGAGGGCCGGGCGTGGAGGTGGTCCTCTCGGCTTACGCCGATGACGTGCTCCTCGTGGTCACGGATCCCGTTGACTTGCGGAGGATGCGGGAATGCCAGCAGATTTACTCGGACGCATCCTCCGCCAGGATCAACTGGGGGAAATGTTCTGGACTCCTGGTGGGTCAGTGGCAGGTGGACTCTCTGCCGGAGGAGTTCAGGCCCTTCGCCTGGAGTACAACGCACCTCCTCTACTTGGGAGTCTACCTCAGCCCGGCCGAGGACGCCTGGCCGGCGAACTGGCACGAGCTGGAGGCCAAAGTCGCCGCTCGCTTAGGACGCTGGACAGGATTGCTCCGAGTGTTGTCCTACAGGGGTCGGGCGTTGGTCATAAACCAACTGGTGGCCGCCATGTTGTGGTACCGGTTGGTTACTCTGATCCCCCCCCCTGCGTTTGTCGCCAAGATACAGAAGAAGCTCGTCGACTTCTTCTGGAACAACAGGAGACACTGGGTCGCTGCCGCGGTTCTGAGTCTCCCGCTTAGGGAGGGCGGTCAGGCGTTGGTGTGCCTCCGCACCCAGGCTGCGACTTTCCGTCTTCAGACGCTGCAGAGATACCTGTACGTCGAGAATCCTCCAAGATGGTGTGCGCTGGCGACGTATTTTTTCCGCCAGCTGCACGGCCTCAATTACGACACGCAGCTCCTGTTTTTGGAGGTGAGCGGCAGGCGTGAGAGCCTGCGGGAGCTGCCTGTCTTTTACCAGGAACTACTATGGGTTTGGAACTCCGTCGCCTCCAGGCGGAGCTCTCCCCCGTCAGGAGCGGCGGCTGTCCTTCGGGAGCCGCTGTTCAGGAATCCGCACCTCCACGTCCGCGAGTTCGGGTGGCTGGCGGAGCGCAGGGCTGTGCCTGGCAGGGTGACTAGAGTCGGGGACCTACTCGATGGCGGAGGAGCGGGCTGGATGGCGCCAGAGGAGCTGGCGCGACGCATGTCGTGGGACGACGTCCGGCTCGCGGTCAATGCCATCGGGGCGGTGAAAGCGATGTTGCCCCCCGGCGCCACGAGGTGTGTCGAGGCGGCTCGGGCACGTGGGGAGATCCCGTCCGAGCTTACTCCCGTTCGGATGGAATTCCTTATCGGCGCCTTGCCCCGAGACTCCCCTCGGGGATCGGCTCCTCACAACTTGAGCCGTCTCGAGGAAATACCCTCCGTGCTTTTTCATTCTGCGCGGAGGGGTTTCCTGTACGGGCTGCTCTTGCACACCTTCCACTTTGCCATCTTCGCCTGCCGTCCGGACACGCCGTGGCGTGCCGTTTTACCTCCGGACGGAGGCGGAGGTCCCCAATGGGGGGCTCTCTATGCGGGAGTCCTCCCCTGTTCTATCGGGGATTTGGCCTGGAGGGTGTTGCACAGAGCAGTTCCGTGCAATAGATTTTTAAGTAGGTTTACGGACTCCCAGACCGCCTGTTTGTTTTGCGGTCTGGAGGAGTCCGTCTTTCACGTTTACACGGGGTGTGAGAGGTTGCAGCCCCTCTTCCATTTTTTGAAGGGGCTGCTCCTCAAATTTTGGTTGCACTTCAGTCCCACGCTCCTGATCTACGGTCACCCGGTGCGGAGGGGAGCGGGCAGGTCGGAGGACCTCCTCGTGGGCCTGCTCCTGGGCCTGGCCAAGAAAGCCATTAATTGGTCCAGGCAGCGGGCGGTCGAGGGGGTCGTCCGGCCGGATTGCCTCCCTCTCTTCCGCGGCCACGTTCGCGGCCGGGTGGCCCTGGAGATGGAGCACGCGGTGTCCGCCGGCGAGCTCGAGCTCTTTCGTGACCGGTGGGCGCCGCGGGGACTGGAGTGCGTAGTTGGTTTAAACCACCAGATTTTAATTTAAGGGGTTAAGTTTTGTTTCGGGGTTTATTGGATTGGGTGTATTTGTTTAATGTTTTTGTTTTATTGGTTTAAAAAAAAAGAGGAATGTGGTCCTAAATGATTGGTGAACACCAGAGAACGAGGAACAATTAGAGCTCATTCTCTTCCAGCTCTGAGTGGAGAAGGCTGTGCTGGTGCAGAGCTCCTGCTGCTGTGGCGAGAGAGTGTGTGGTTGCCTTGGCCTGGGAGTAAAGTGGAAGGAAGGAGTGACCCCAGGCCACCACCACTACAACCTTCCCACACCAACCCATCTACAGAGGTGCCTGGAGAGGAAGGAGTGGAGGACGGAGGAGGAGGCCAGCATTACACCTGGAGAGGCCTTTTCCAGCACTGCCTCTCAATTTGGCCTCCAGCCCAGGAGAGGGAGAGAGGGAGAGAGGATACCAACAGCTCCACTTGGAAGGAGGGGAGGAGCTGCAACTCCAACATCTGCAGGTGGGTGTCCTTGTGCATTCCCCCAAAGACTTTGCATTCCAGGCGGGGGGAGAAAAGAAGACGGGCCGAAAGCCTGGCCTGGGTTGGCTGGAGCCTGCCCAGGTGAAGCTTGTTTTGTTTCACATCAAGAAGACCTGGTGTGGGCTGAGCCTGGGCTTTTTCCAGCCTGCCCAGGTGAAGACGTCTTCTCCCCCTGCCCGAAGACTTTCGGGAAAGACTTTGTATTCCATCGGGGGAGTGCACCCAGCCGACGCCCACCCACCGACCAACACCTTAAGTGGGGACCCTGCCTTTGCGGCCCCCCCCTCCTTCCCATCCCCCTCTTTCTCTCTCCTTGTCCTCTCTCTGCCTCTCAAAAGGCACCTCTTTTTTATTTTTCTAATTACCCATTGAGCAGAGGGAAGGAAGGGCCCCCCTCCCAATTAATACCATCAAGGGGAGAGGCGGGCCAGTTAATTTACACTCCCTCTGCTCTGGGAAAGACCAAATAACCGAGGCCATTAACATCTCGGGGCCTGTGACTTTTGGGGTGGGTGTGGCTCTTCTTTAAAACCGCCCCACGATGGCGAGCACTTCTTCGGCGGCGACGGGGCCGGCGATGACATATGCGGCGGCGGCGGCCAAAGCTTCGGCCGCTCCCGCTTCCGCTGCTGCCCCGTCGCCGTTCCGCCTGCTGACGGAGAAACTCGGGGTGAAGAGCTACACCCACCCCAACATGACTATTGAGGCGTGCGTAAAGGCTATGGCCGGGGTTGTCGGCCCTCCGGCCATAGTCGCCGCCTCAAAAATGTATGGGAAGGCTGTCTTTTTCCTGGAGTCCGAGCGGGCGGTGGCCCTGGCCATCGCTCAGGGGCTCACCGTGGGCGGGACTTTCCTGCCGGTGGACCCGCTGGAGGCCACCGCGCAGAGGGTGGTTTTGTCAAACGTCCCGCCCTTTATCACCTGTGAGCTCCTCCTCCCCCACCTACACCAACTCGGGGAGGTGAGGTCGGGGATTTCCCCGATCCCGCTCGGACTCCGGGAGAGCAGCCTTCGCCATGTCTTCTCCTTCCGGCGCCAGGCCTTTATCCAGCTGGCGCGGGAGGGGGAGACGGACGGGGCTTTCACGGTCCTCCACGGGGGGACCTCGTACCGCGTCTTCTGGACGACGGACGGCGTGCGGTGACACGCCTGTAGGGAGGTGGGGCACGTGCGTAAAAACTGCCCCGCCTCCAAGGCCGCCAAGTCATCTGGCGCCGCCGCCGCTCCTCCTTCCGGCTCTAGCCGCGCCCCCGCTCGATCCAACGCTACCGGGGCGCGGTCGTCGTCGGAGGTCGATGCCATCCTGGCCTCCGGCGGGGGGGAGGAGGGAGGTCCGGTCCGAAAGAAGGCGCGGGACAAGACGCGAAACCGTGGGGTGGGTCCCCCCGCGGAGGGCGTCCCCCACGACATGGAGCCCCTGACGCCGGAGAGCGTCGCCGCGCTGATCGCGGAGTGCGGAGGGGGGGGGGCCCTCGTGGCCGAGCCTGTGGCCGCGACCGCCGAGGCGGTAATGCCAGAACCTGCGGCCGGGCTCGGGCCCGGGGGTCCCAAAGAACTCGCTCCTCCAGAAGGAGCAGGGGAGGCCCCTGAAGAAATGGAGGCCTCCCTTTACCCCTCCGCGCTCAAAAGAAGGCGCGACCCCCTGGAAGAGGAGGAGGACCGGGAGGAGGAAGGTCCCTCCGGTCAGGGGGAGTCGTCGCCCGCCGCGGGCGCTGCGCCCCACCCCACCGCTGACACCATTACGGGCGAACGGCAGGGGTCGCCTGTCCCCGAGGAGGCTGAGGCAGAAGCGTCTGCCCAGCTCGTGCCTCCCGGGGATGGGGACGAGACCCTGCCCGTGGGGGGGGTCGCGGAACAACCCGCGACGGGTTTTTATCCAGTACTGGTGGCATTGCCCCTCGACGGGTCGGGCGGCCAGGGGACCGGGTCGGGCGGGTCGTCTGAGGACGAGCCCGCCCAGAGCGACCCGGATTTTTCCCAGGTGCTGCTCGACCTCGTCGAGGTCTGTAAAGAATTCACCCCGTCTGCTGGGTCGGAGGCCGGTGGCGTCGCAGAGGAGGGCCCTCGGTCTGTGTCTCCGGCGCCGGGCGACTTGGAGGAGGTCCGGTTTTTGTATTCTCCGGTCTCTCCGGTCGTTCCGGCGCCTGGGGCGGAGGGGGTCTCCGGCCCGCCGCCGCCTTCTGGCCCGGCCCCCCTAAAGGAGCCCGGGGGGGAATCCTCCGCTACCGATCCTGGGGGTGGGATCGGGGCGGAGGCGGGGCCGGCTGTCGCGGCCGGGCCGCCCGACGCGCACTGCGTGGCGGACGGTTCGGCCGCCGGTGGCGACCCCCCGGAGGAGGACGGGGACTCGGTGGTGGGGGCGGAGGAAGACTTAGAGTCCATCGCCGATGAGGCGATGGATGACCTCGCGCCCCTCGCCGGGCCCCCCCTCGTTCTTATTCCCATCAGGGAGCTCCGGGAATTTGTGGCTACGAGCCAGGGTCGCCGCAGGACCCAGCAGGCCCTCGACAGATGGTCGGGGCTGGCGCTGCTCCTCGGGTCGGCCCGCGTCGCCTACAAGACCATGGGTGCGGACGCGGGCGTGAGCCCGTCCGAGCTGTGTCGGTTCCGGGCATTCCTCACCGGGCTGCTAAGGGAGTGGCGGTCGACTAGCGGCCGGCCTCCCTTCCCCCGTTAGGTTTAAGTAGGGGTTGGTTGTGCTTCTGAAATGAAGATAACCATAGCCAGCCTCAACGTCAACGGCAGCAGGGAAGCTAGCCGCAGGTTTAATAACTTTTCGGTCCTTCGGGACGGGAAGTATGCGGTGTGCTTCCTGCAAGAAACCCACACCGTTCCGGGAGACGAGGCCACGTGGCTCCTGGAGTGGCAAGGAGGGGTCAACATGAGTCACCTCTCCAGTGTTTCCAGTGGGGTGGCTATCTTGTTGGCCCCGCATTTTCAGCCGGAGATCTTGGGGGTCAAGGAGCTGGTGCCGGGCCGCTTGCTCCAGGTCACCGTTCGCCTGGGGGGCGTGCCGTTCCATCTAGTGAACGTGTACGCCCCCGGGGCCGGTGCGCAGCAAGCGCGCTTCTTTGAAGAAGTGTCCACTCTTTTGGGCTCCGTCGACGCGGGCGAGTGCGTCGTCCTCGGGGGGGATTTTAATTGTACCCTCGAGGCGAGGGACCGCACGGGTACCCAGCCGAGCCCGGCGTCGGTGGGGAAGTTGAGGGACCTGGTCGGGTCCCTCGACTTGGTGGACGTCTGGCGTAATCTCCATCCCGACTCCAGCGCCTTCACCTTTGTGAGGTCTGGGGGAGGAGCGTCCAGGATCGACCGCCTCTACATTTCCCGGGCGTACGTCTCCTGCGTTCCGACGGCTTCCGTGCGGCCGGTGCCGTGCACGGACCACCACCTGGTGTGGGCGGAGCTCGTGCCGCCGCGCGCCGGGGGGGGGTCCGCGTACTGGCACTTTAACAACCTGCTGCTGGAGGACGCGCGGTTCCGGGATTCGTTCGGTCGGTTCTGGGCCGGCTGGAGAAGGAAGCAGGGGGGCTTCCCCTCCTTGAGGCTATGGTGGGATGTGGGCAAGGCTCACATCCGTCTCTTCTGTCAGGAGTACGCGAAGGGGTCGACCAAGAGGCGGGAGGCCAGGGTCGGGCAGTTGGAGAAGGAGGTGCTCGACCTGGAGTCCCGTCTCGGTCAAGTCGCCGAGGACCCGGCCCTGCGGCTGGCGTACGAAGAGAAGAAGGGCGCGCTGAAGGACCTGCGGCTCGTCGGGTCCCGAGGCGCGTACGTGAGGTCGCGGATCCAGTTCCTGCGGGACCTGGACCGCGGCTCCCCCTTCTTCTACTCGCTGGAAAAAAGACAGGGGGTCCGTAAGCAGCTTTTGGAGCTGCTGGCCGACGACGGATCTCCGGTCTCGGATCCGGAGGGAATCCGCGCGGAGACCCGCGCCTATTACGGGGCTCTGTTCTCTCCGGATCCGTCCAGCGAGGACGCGCGCAGAGTTTTGTGGGAGGACCTGCCGAAGGTCGGCCTGGAGGGCGCCGAAAAACTGGACGCTCCTCTGAGTTTGGAGGAGCTGTCCGGCGCCCTCCGCCAGCTCTCTAGGGGGAAGTCCCCGGGGCTGGACGGGCTGACCGTGGAGTTCCACAGGGCGTTCTGGGGCGTCCTGGGGGGCGACTACGTGCGGGTCCTGGGGGAATGTCTGGCGACCGGGGAGATGCCCCTCTCGTGGCGCAGGGCGGTGATCGTCCTGCTGCCTAAGAGGGGTGATCTCCGCCTCCTCAAGAACTGGCGCCCGGTCTCCCTCCTCAGCACGGATTACAAAATCTTTGCCAGGGCCATGTCTGTTCGCCTTGGCGCCGTGCTGGCCCGCATGATCCATCCCGACCAGTCCTACACGGTCCCGGGCCGGACCATTCACGATAACATCCATCTGGTCCGGGACCTGGTCCACCATTCCCAGAGGGCTGGTCTGTCGGTCGCCTTCCTTTCCCTGGATCAGGAGAAGGCGTTCGACAGGGTGGATCACGAGTATCTTTTCGGGACTCTGCGCGCTTTCGGGTTCGGGACGCATTTTGTCGCCCGGATCCGACTTCTGTACGCTGCCGCGGAGTGTCTGATTAAAGTTAACGGGTCCTTGACGGCGCCCCTTCGCTTCGGGAGGGGGGTGCGTCAGGGATGCCCCATGTCCGGCCAGTTATATGCCATTTGCGTGGAGCCTTTCCTGCGCCTCTTGCGGAAGAGGTTGGCGGGATTGGCTCTGCGAGGGCCGGGCGTGGAGGTGGTCCTCTCGGCTTACGCCGATGACGTGCTCCTCGTGGTCACGGATCCCGTTGACTTGCGGAGGATGCGGGAATGCCAGCAGATTTACTCGGACGCATCCTCCGCCAGGATCAACTGGGGGAAATGTTCTGGACTCCTGGTGGGTCAGTGGCAGGTGGACTCTCTGCCGGAGGAGTTCAGGCCCTTCGCCTGGAGTACAACGCACCTCCTCTACTTGGGAGTCTACCTCAGCCCGGCCGAGGACGCCTGGCCGGCGAACTGGCACGAGCTGGAGGCCAAAGTCGCCGCTCGCTTAGGACGCTGGACAGGATTGCTCCGAGTGTTGTCCTACAGGGGTCGGGCGTTGGTCATAAACCAACTGGTGGCCGCCATGTTGTGGTACCGGTTGGTTACTCTGATCCCCCCCCCTGCGTTTGTCGCCAAGATACAGAAGAAGCTCGTCGACTTCTTCTGGAACAACAGGAGACACTGGGTCGCTGCCGCGGTTCTGAGTCTCCCGCTTAGGGAGGGCGGTCAGGCGTTGGTGTGCCTCCGCACCCAGGCTGCGACTTTCCGTCTTCAGACGCTGCAGAGATACCTGTACGTCGAGAATCCTCCAAGATGGTGTGCGCTGGCGACGCATTTTTTCCGCCAGCTGCACGGCCTCAATTACGACACGCAGCTCCTGTTTTTGGAGGTGAGCGGCAGGCGTGAGAGCCTACGGGAGCTGCCTGTCTTTTACCAGGAACTACTATGGGTTTGGAACTCCGTCGCCTCCAGGCGGAGCTCTCCCCCGTCAGGAGCGGCGGCTGTCCTCCGGGAGCCGCTGTTCAGGAATCCGCACCTCCACGTCCGCGAGTTCGGGTGGCTGGCGGAGCGCAGGGCTGTGCCTGGCAGGGTGACTAGAGTCGGGGACCTACTCGATGGCGGAGGAGCGGGCTGGATGGCGCCAGAGGAGCTGGCGCGACGCATGTCGTGGGACAACGTCCGGCTCGCGGTCAATGCCATCGGGGCGGTGAAAGCGATGCTGCCCCCCGGCGCCACGAGGTGCGTCGAGGCGGCTCGGGCACGTGGGGAGATCCCGTCCGAGCTTACTCCCGTTCGGACGGAATTCCTTATCGGCGCCTTGCCCCGAGACTCCCCTCGGGGATCGGCGCCTCACAACTTGAGCCGTCTCGAGGAAATACCCTCCGTGCTTTTTCATTCTGCGCGGAGGGGTTTCCTGTACGGGCTGCTCTTGCACACCTTCCACTTTGCCATCTTCGCCTGCCGTCCGGACACGCCGTGGCGTGACGTCTTACCTTCCGGCGGAGGCGGAGGTCCCCAATGGGGGGCTCTCTATGCGGGAGTCTTCCCTTGTTCTATCGGGGATTTGGCCTGGAGGGTGTTGCACAGAGCAGTTCCGTGCAATAGATTTTTAAGTAGGTTTACGGACTCCCAGACCGCCTGTTTGTTTTGCGGTCTGGAGGAGTCCGTCTTTCACGTTTACACGGGGTGTGAGAGGTTGCAGCCCCTCTTCCATTTTTTGAAGGGGCTGCTCCTCAAATTTTGGTTGCACTTCAGTCCCACGCTCTTGATCTACGGTCACCCGGTGCGGAGGGGAGCGGGAAGGTCGGAGGACCTCCTCGTGGGTCTGCTCCTGGGCCTGGCCAAGAAAGCCATTAATTGGTCCAGGCAGCGGGCGGTCGAGGGGGTCGTCCGGCCGGATTGCCTCCCTCTCTTCCGCGGCCACGTTCGCGGCCGGGTGGCCCTGGAGATGGAGCACGCGGTGTCCGCCGGCGAGCTCGAGCTCTTTCGTGACCGGTGGGCGCCGCGGGGACTGGAGTGCATAATTGGTTTAAACAACCAAAATTTAATTTAACGGGTTAAGTATTGTTTCTGGGTTTGTGTTAGTGTATTTGTTTAATGTATTTTTTATTGGTTTAAAAAAAAAAGAGGAATGTGGTCCTAAATGATTGGTGAACACCAGAGAACGAGGAACAATTAGAGCTCATTCTCTTCCAGCTCTGAGTGGAGAAGGCTGTGCTGGTGCAGAGCTCCTGCTGCTGTGGCGAGAGAGTGTGTGGTTGCCTTGGCCTGGGAGTAAAGTGGAAGGAAGGAGTGACCCCAGGCCACCACCACTACAACCTTCCCACACCAACCCATCTACAGAGGTGCCTGGAGAGGAAGGAGTGGAGGACGGAGGAGGAGGCCAGCATTACACCTGGAGAGGCCTTTTCCAGCACTGCCTCTCAATTTGGCCTCCAGCCCAGGAGAGGGAGAGAGGGAGAGAGGATACCAACAGCTCCACTTGGAAGGAGGGGAGGAGCTGCAACTCCAACATCTGCAGGTGGGTGTCCTTGTGCATTCCCCCAAAGACTTTGCATTCCAGGCGGGGGGAGAAAAGAAGACGGGCCGAAAGCCTGGCCTGGGTTGGCTGGAGCCTGCCCAGGTGAAGCTTGTTTTGTTTCACATCAAGAAGACCTGGTGTGGGCTGAGCCTGGGCTTTTTCCAGCCTGCCCAGGTGAAGACGTCTTCTCCCCCTGCCCGAAGACTTTCGGGAAAGACTTTGTATTCCATCGGGGGAGTGCACCCAGCCGACGCCCACCCACCGACCAACACCTTAAGTGGGGACCCTGCCTTTGCGGCCCCCCCCTCCTTCCCATCCCCCTCTTTCTCTCTCCTTGTCCTCTCTCTGCCTCTCAAAAGGCACCTCTTTTTATTATTTTTCGAATTACCCATTGAGCAGAGGGAAGGAAGGGCCCCCCTCCCAATTAATACCATCAAGGGGAGAGGCGGGCCAGTTAATTTACACTCCCTCTGCTCTGGGAAAGACCTAATAACCGAGGCCATTAACATCTCGGGGCCTGTGACTTTTGGGGTGGGTGTGGCTCTTCTTTAAAACCGCCCCACGATGGCGAGCACTTCTTCGACGGGGCCGGCGATGACATATGCGGCGGCGGCGGCCAAAGCCTCGGCCGCTCCCGCTGCTGCTGCTGCCCCGTCGCCGTTCCGGTTAATGACCATCAAGCTCGGGGTGAAGAGCTACACCCACCCCGACATGACTATTGAGGCGTGCGTAAAGGCTATGGCCGGGGTTGTCGGCCCTCCGGCCATAGTCGCCGCCTCAAAAATGTATGGGAAGGCTGTCTTTTTCCTGGAGTCCGAGCGGGCGGTGGCCCTGGCCATCGCCCAGGGGCTCACCGTGGGCGGGACTTTCCTGCCGGTGGACCCGCTGGAGGCCACCGCGCAGAGGGTCGTTCTGTCGAACGTCCCGCCCTATATCACCGGTGAGCTCCTCCTCCCCCACCTACGACAACTCGGGGAGGTGAGGTCGGGGATTTCCCCGATCCTGCTCGGGCTCCGGGAAAGCAGCCTTCGCCATGTCTTCTCCTTCCGGCGCCAGGCCTTTATCCAGCTGGCGCGGGAGGGGGAGACGGACGGGGCTTTCACGGTCCTCCACGGGGGGACCTCGTACCGCGTCTTCTGGACGACGGACGGCGTGCGGTGCCACGCCTGTAGGGAGGTGGGGCACGTGCGTAAAAACTGCCCCGCCTCCAAGGCCGCCAAGTCATCTGGCGCCGCCGCCGCTCCTCCTTCCGGGTCTAGCCGCGCCCCCGCTCGATCCAACGCTACCGGGGCGCGGTCGTCGTCGGAGGTCGATGCCATCCTGGCCTCCGGCGGGGGGGAGGAGGGAGGTCCGGTCCGAAAGAAGGCGCGGGACAAGACGCGAAACCGTGGGGTGGGTCCCCCCGCGGAGGGCGTCCCCCACGACATGGAGCCCCTGACGCCGGAGAGCGTCGCCGCGCTGATCGCGGAGTGCGGAGGGGGGGGGGCCCTCGTGGCCGAGCCTGTGGCCGCGACCGCCGAGGCGGTAATGCCAGAACCTGCGGCCGGGCTCGGGCCCGGGGGTCCCAAAGAACTCGCTCCTCCAGAAGGAGCAGGGGAGGCCCCTGAAGAAATGGAGGCCTCCCTTTACCCCTCCGCGCTCAAAAGAAGGCGCGACCCCCTGGAAGAGGAGGAGGACCGGGAGGAGGAAGGTCCCTCCGGTCAGGGGGAGTCGTCGCCCGCCGCGGGCGCTGCGCCCCACCCCACCGCTGACACCATTACGGGCGAACGGCAGGGGTCGCCTGTCCCTGAGGAGGCTGAGGCAGAAGCGTCTGCCCAGCTCGTGCCTCCCGGGGATGGGGACGAGACCCTGCCCGTGGGGGGGGTCGCGGAACAACCCGCGACGGGTTTTTATCCAGTACTGGTGGCATTGCCCCTCGACGGGTCGGGCGGCCAGGGGACCGGGTCGGGCGAGTCGTCTGAGGACGAGCTTGCCCAGAACGGCCCGGATTTTTCCCAGGTGCTGCTCGACCTCGTCGAGGTATGTAAAAATTTCACCCCGTCTGCTGGGTCGGAGGCCGGTGGCGTCGCAGAGGAGGGCCCTCGGTCTGTGTCTCCGACGCCGGGCGACTTGGAGGAGGCCCGGTTTTCGTATTCTCCGGTCTCTCCGGCCTCTCCGGTCGTTCCGGCGCCTGGGGCGGAGGGGGTCTCCGAACCGCCGCCGTCTTCTGGCCCGGCCCCCCTAGAGGAGCCCAGGGAGAAATCCTCCGCTACCGATCCTGGGGGTGGGATCCGGGCGGAGGCGGGGCCGGCCGTCACGGCCGGTTTGGCCGATGGTGGCGACCCCCCGGAGGAGGACGGGGACTCGGTGGTAGGGGCGGAGGAGGATCTAGATGCCGTCGCCGAGGAGGCGATGGATGACCTCGCGCCCCTCGCCGGGACCCCCCTCGATCTCATTCCCGTCAGGGACCTCCGGGACTTTGTGGCCACGTGCCAGGGTCGCCGCACCACCCGGCGGGCCCTCGACAGATGGTCGGAGCTGGCGCTGCTCATCGGGTCGGCCCGCGTCGCCTACAGGACTATGGGCGAGGACGCGGGCGCGGACCCGCTCGAGCTGCGTCGGTTCCGGCTGTTTCTCACTGGGCTGCTGAGGAAGTGGCGGTCGACTAGCGGCCGCCCTTCCTTACCCCGTTAGTCATAAGTAGGGGTTGGTTGTGCTTCTGAAATGAGGATAACCATAGCCAGCCTCAACGTCAACGGCAGCAGGGAAGCTAGCCGCAGGTTTAATAACTTTTCGGTCCTTCGGGACGGGAAGTATGCGGTGTGCTTCCTGCAAGAAACCCACACCGTTCCGGGAGACGAGGCCACGTGGCTCCTGGAGTGGCAAGGAGGGGTCAACATGAGTCACCTCTCCAGTGTTTCCAGTGGGGTGGCTATCTTGTTGGCCCCGCATTTTCAGCCGGAGATCTTGGGGGTCAAGGAGCTCGTGCCGGGCCGCTTGCTCCAGGTCACCGTTCGCCTGGGGGGCGTGCCGTTCCATCTAGTGAACGTGTACGCCCCCGGGGCCGGTGCGCAGCAAGCGCGCTTCTTTGAAGAAGTGTCCACTCTTTTGGGCTCCGTCGACGCGGGCGAGTGCGTCGTCCTCGGGGGGGATTTTAATTGTACCCTCGAGGCGAGGGACCGCACGGGTACCCAGCCGAGCCCGGCGTCGGTGGGGAAGTTGAGGGACCTGGTCGGGTCCCTCGACTTGGTGGACGTCTGGCGTAATCTCCATCCCGACTCCAGCGCCTTCACCTTTGTGAGGTCTGGGGGAGGAGCGTCCAGGATCGACCGCCTCTACATTTCCCGGGCGTACGTCTCCTGCGTTCCGACGGCTTCCGTGCGGCCGGTGCCGTGCACGGACCACCACCTGGTGTGGGCGGAGCTCGTGCCGCCGCGCGCCGGGGGGGGGTCCGCGTACTGGCACTTTAACAACCTGCTGCTGGAGGACGCGCGGTTCCGGGATTCGTTCGGTCGGTTCTGGGCCGGCTGGAGAAGGAAGCAGGGGGGCTTCCCCTCCTTGAGGCTATGGTGGGATGTGGGCAAGGCTCACATCCGTCTCTTCTGTCAGGAGTACGCGAAGGGGTCGACCAAGAGGCGGGAGGCCAGGGTCGGGCAGTTGGAGAAGGAGGTGCTCGACCTGGAGTCCCGTCTCGGTCAAGTCGCCGAGGACCCGGCCCTGCGGCTGGCGTACGAAGAGAAGAAGGGCGCGCTGAAGGACCTGCGGCTCGTCGGGTCCCGAGGCGCGTACGTGAGGTCGCGGATCCAGTTCCTGCAGGACCTGGACCGCGGCTCCCCCTTCTTCTACTCGCTGGAAAAAAGACAGGGGGTCCGTAAGCAGCTTTTGGAGCTGCTGGCCGACGACGGATCTCCGGTCTCGGATCCGGAGGGAATCCGCGCGGAGACCCGCGCCTATTACGGGGCTCTGTTCTCTCCGGATCCGTCCAGCGAGGACGCGCGCAGAGTTTTGTGGGAGGACCTGCCGAAGGTCGGCCTGGAGGGCGCCGAAAAACTGGACGCTCCTCTGAGTTTGGAGGAGCTGTCCGGCGCCCTCCGCCAGCTCTCTAGGGGGAAGTCCCCGGGGCTGGACGGGCTGACCGTGGAGTTCCACAGGGCGTTCTGGGGCGTCCTGGGGGGCGACTACGTGCGGGTCCTGGGGGAATGTCTGGCGACCGGGGAGATGCCCCTCTCGTGGCGCAGGGCGGTGATCGTCCTGCTGCCTAAGAGGGGTGATCTCCGCCTCCTCAAGAACTGGCGCCCGGTCTCCCTCCTCAGCACGGATTACAAAATCTTTGCCAGGGCCATGTCTGTTCGCCTTGGCGCCGTGCTGGCCCGCATGATCCATCCCGACCAGTCCTACGCGGTCCCGGGCCGGACCATTCACGATAACATCCATCTGGTCCGGGACCTGGTCCACCATTCCCAGAGGGCTGGTCTGTCGGTCGCCTTCCTTTCCCTGGATCAGGAGAAGGCGTTCGACAGGGTGGATCACGAGTATCTTTTCGGGACTCTGCGCGCTTTCGGGTTCGGGACGCATTTTGTCGCCCGGATCCGACTTCTGTACGCTGCCGCGGAGTGTCTGATTAAAGTTAACGGGTCCTTGACGGCGCCCCTTCGCTTCGGGAGGGGGGTGCGTCAGGGATGCCCCATGTCCGGCCAGTTATATGCCATTTGCGTGGAGCCTTTCCTGCGCCTCTTGCGGAAGAGGTTGGCGGGATTGGCTCTGCGAGGGCCGGGCGTGGAGGTGGTCCTCTCGGCTTACGCCGATGACGTGCTCCTCGTGGTCACGGATCCCGTTGACTTGCGGAGGATGCGGGAATGCCAGCAGATTTACTCGGACGCATCCTCCGCCAGGATCAACTGGGGGAAATGTTCTGGACTCCTGGTGGGTCAGTGGCAGGTGGACTCTCTGCCGGAGGAGTTCAGGCCCTTCGCCTGGAGTACAACGCACCTCCTCTACTTGGGAGTCTACCTCAGCCCGGCCGAGGACGCCTGGCCGGCGAACTGGCACGAGCTGGAGGCCAAAGTCGCCGCTCGCTTAGGACGCTGGACAGGATTGCTCCGAGTGTTGTCCTACAGGGGTCGGGCGTTGGTCATAAACCAACTGGTGGCCGCCATGTTGTGGTACCGGTTGGTTACTCTGATCCCCCCCCCTGCGTTTGTCGCCAAGATACAGAAGAAGCTCGTCGACTTCTTCTGGAACAACAGGAGACACTGGGTCGCTGCCGCGGTTCTGAGTCTCCCGCTTAGGGAGGGCGGTCAGGCATTGGTGTGCCTCCGCACCCAGGCTGCGACTTTCCGTCTTCAGACGCTGCAGAGATACCTGTACGTCGAGAATCCTCCAAGATGGTGTGCGCTGGCGACGTATTTTTTCCGCCAGCTGCACGGCCTCAATTACGACACGCAGCTCCTGTTTTTGGAGGTGAGCGGCAGGCGTGAGAGCCTGCGGGAGCTGCCTGTCTTTTACCAGGAACTACTATGGGTTTGGAATCACGTCGCCTCCAGGCGGAGCTCTCCCCCGTCAGGAGCGGCGGCTGTCCTCCGGGAGCCGCTGTTCAGGAATCCGCACCTCCACGTCCGCGAGTTCGGGTGGCTGGCGGAGCGCAGGGCTGTGCCTGGCAGGGTGACTAGAGTCGGGGACCTACTCGATGGCGGAGGAGCGGGCTGGATGGCGCCAGAGGAGCTGGCGCGACGCATGTCGTGGGACGACGTCCGGCTCGCGGTCAATGCCATCGGGGCGGTGAAAGCGATGTTGCCCCCCGGCGCCACGAGGTGCGTCGAGGCGGCTCGGGCACGTGGGGAGATCCCGTCCGAGCTTACTCCCGTTCGGACGGAATTCCTTATCGGCGCCTTGCCCCGAGACTCCCCTCGGGGATCGGCGCCTCACAACTTGAGCCGTCTCGAGGAAATACCCTCCGTGCTTTTTCATTCTGCGCGGAGGGGTTTCCTGTACGGGCTGCTCTTGCACACCTTCCACTTTGCCATCTTCGCCTGCCGTCCGGACACGCCGTGGCGTGCCGTTTTACCTCCGGACGGAGGCGTAGGTCCCCAATGGGGGGCTCTCTATGCGGGAGTCCTCCCCTGTTCTATCGGGGATTTGGCCTGGAGGGTGTTGCACAGAGCAGTTCCGTGCAATAGATTTTTAAGTAGGTTTACGGACTCCCAGACCGCCTGTTTGTTTTGCGGTCTAGAGGAGTCCGTCTTTCACGTTTACACGGGGTGTGAGAGGTTGCAGCCCCTCTTCCATTTTTTGAAGGGGCTGCTCCTCAAATTTTGGTTGCACTTCAGTCCCACGCTCCTGATCTACGGTCACCCGGTGCGGAGGGGAGCGGGCAGGTCGGAGGACCTCCTCGTGGGCCTGCTCCTGGGCCTGGCCAAGAAAGCCATTAATTGGTCCAGGCAGCGGGCGGTCGAGGGGGTCGTCCGGCCGGATTGCCTCCCTCTCTTCCGCGGTCACATTCGCGGCCGGGTGGCCCTGGAGATGGAGCACGCGGTGTCCGCCGGCGAGCTCGAGCTCTTTCGTGACCGGTGGGCGCCGCGGGGACTGGAGTGCGTAGTTGGTTTAAACCACCAGATTTTAATTTAAGGGGTTAAGTTTTGTTTCGGGGTTTATTGGATTGGGTGTATTTGTTTAATGTTTTTGTTTTATTGGTTTAAAAAAAAGTGGAGCAATGTGGTCCTGAGTGAGAGGAGAAGGCTGTGCTGGTGCAGAGCTCCTGCTGCTGTGGGGGAGAGAGTGTGTGGTTGCCTTGGCCTGGGAGTAAAGTGGAAGGAAGGAGTGACCCCAGGCCACCACCACTACAACCTTCCCACACCAACCCATCTACAGAGGTGCCTGGAGAGGAAGGAGTGGAGGACAGAGGAGGAGGCCAGCATTACACCTGGAGAGGCCTTTTCCAGCACTGCCTCCCAATTCGGCCTCCAGCCCAGGAGAGGGAGAGAGGGAGAGAGGATACCAACAGCTCCACTTGGAAGGAGGGGAGGAGCTGCAACTCCAACATCTGCAGGTGGGTGTCTCTGTGTATTCCCCCTAAAGACTTTTGCATTCTAGGCGGGGGGAGGAAAAGAAGACGGGCCGAAAGCCTGGTCTGGGTTGGCTGGAGCCTGCCCAGGTGAAGCTGCTTCCTGCTCACCAAAAAGACCTGGTGTGGGCTGAACCTGGGCTGTCTCCAGTCTGCCCAGGTGAAGACATCTTCTCCCCCTGCCCGAAGACCACCTGAAAAGACTTTGTTTTTCCATCGGGGGAGTACACCCTGCCGACACCCACCCACCGCCTATCATCGTCAAGTGGGGACCCTGCCTTTGCGGCCCCCCCCCTCCTTCCCATCCCCCTCTCTCTCTCTCTTTGTCCTCTCTCTGCCTCTCCGATAGGCACCTCCTTTTATATTTAATTTTCCAATTGAGCAGAGGGAAGAAAGGGCCCCCTCCCAATTCATACCATCAAGGGGAGAGGTGGCCCAGTACATTTACGCTCCCTCTGCTCAGGGAAGACCTTCTACCGAGGCCATTTTTAACACCTTCGGGCCTGTGACTTTTGGGGTGTGTGTAGCTCTTTTTTAAAATCCACCCCACTATGGCATCTACATCTGCGGCGGCGACGGGGCCGGCGAGAACTTATGCGGCAGCGGCGGCCAAAGCTTCGGCCGCTCCCGCCCCGTCGCCGTTCCGCCTGCTGACCGAGAAACTTGGGGTGAAGAGCTACACCCACCCCAACATGACTATTGAGGCGTGCGTAAAGGCTATGGCCGGGGTTGTCGGCCCTCCGGCCATAGTCGCCGCCTCAAAAATGTATGGGAAGGCTGTCTTTTTCCTGGAGTCCGAGCGGGCGGTGGCCCTGGCCATCGCTCAGGGGCTCACCGTGGGCGGGACTTTCCTGCCGGTGGACCCGCTGGAGGCCACCGCGCAGAGGGTGGTTTTGTCAAACGTCCCGCCCTTTATCACCTGTGAGCTCCTCCTCCCCCACCTACACCAACTCGGGGAGGTGAGGTCGGGGATTTCCCCGATCCCGCTCGGACTCCGGGAGAGCAGCCTTCGCCATGTCTTCTCCTTCCGGCGCCAGGCCTTTATCCAGCTGGCGCGGGAGGGGGAGACGGACGGGGCTTTCACGGTCCTCCACGGGGGGACCTCGTACCGCGTCTTCTGGACGACGGACGGCGTGCGGTGCCACGCCTGTAGGGAGGTGGGGCACGTGCGTAAAAACTGCCCCGCCTCCAAGGCCGCCAAGTCATCTGGCGCCGCCGCCGCTCCTCCTTCCGGGTCTAGCCGCGCCCCCGCTCGATCCAACGCTACCGGGGCGCGGTCGTCGGAGGAGGTCGATGCCATCCTGGCCTCCGGCGGGGGGGAGGAGGGAGGTCCGGTCCGAAAGAAGGCGCGGGACAAGACGCGAAACCGTGGGGTGGGTCCCCCCGCGGAGGGCGTCCCCCACGACATGGAGCCCCTGACACCGGAGAGCGTCGCCGCGCTGATCGCGGAGTGCGGAGGGGGGGGGGGCCCTCGTGGCCGAGCCTGTGGCCGCGACCGCCGAGGCGGTAATGCCAGAACCTGCGGTCGGGTTCGGGCCCGGGGGTCCCAAAGAACTCGCTCCTCCAGAAGGAGCAGGGGAGGCCCCTGAAGAAATGGAGGCCTCCCTTTACCCCTCCGCGCTCAAAAGAAGGCGCGACCCCCTGGAAGAGGAGGAGGACCGGGAGGAGGAAGGTCCCTCCGGTCAGGGGGAGTCGTCGCCCGCCGCGGGCGCTGCGCCCCACCCCACCGCTGACACCATTACGGGCGAACGGCAGGGGTCGCCTGTCCCTGAGGAGGCTGAGGCAGAAGCGTCTGCCCAGCTCGTGCCTCCCGGGGATGGGGACGAGACCCTGCCCGTGGGGGTGGTCGCGGAACAACCCGCGACGGGTTTTTATCCAGTACTGGTGGCATTGCCCCTCGACGGGTCGGGCGGCCAGGGGACCGGGTCGGGCGGGTCGTCTGAGGACGAGCCCGCCCAGAGCGACCCGGATTTTTCCCAGGTGCTGCTCGACCTCGTCGAGGTCTGTAAAAAATTCACCCCGTCTGCTGGGTCGGAGGCCGGTGGCGTCGCAGAGGAGGGCCCTCGGTCTGTGTCTCCGGCGCCGGGCGACTTGGAGGAGGCCCGGTTTTCGTATTCTCCGGTCTCTCCGGCCTCTCCGGTCGTTCCGGCGCCTGGGGCGGAGGGGGTCTCCGAACCGCCGCCGTCTTCTGGCCCGGCCCCCCTAGAGGAGCCCAGGGAGAAATCCTCCGCTACCGATCCTGGGGGTGGGATCCGGGCGGAGGCGGGGCCGGCCGTCACGGCCGAGCCGCCCGACGCGCACTGCGTGGCGGACGGTTTGGCCGACGGTGGCGACCCCCCGGAGGAGGACGGGGACTCGGTGGTAGGGGCGGAGGAGGATCTAGATGCCGTCGCCGAGGAGGCGATGGATGACCTCGCGCCCCTCGCCGGGACCCCCCTCGATCTCATTCCCGTCAGGGACCTCCGGGACTTTGTGGCCACGTGCCAGGGTCGCCGCACCACCCGGCGGGCCCTCGACAGATGGTCGGAGCTGGCGCTGCTCATCGGGTCGGCCCGCGTCGCCTACAGGACTATGGGCGAGGACGCGGGCGCGGACCCGCTCGAGCTGCGTCGGTTCCGGCTGTTTCTCACTGGGCTGCTGAGGAAGTGGCGGTCGACTAGCGGCCGCCCTTCCTTACCCCGTTAGTCATAAGTAGGGGTTGGTTGTGCTTCTGAAATGAAGATAACCATAGCCAGCCTCAACGTCAACGGCAGCAGGGAAGCTAGCCGCAGGTTTAATAACTTTTCGGTCCTTCGGGACGGGAAGTATGCGGTGTGCTTCCTGCAAGAAACCCACACCGTTCCGGGAGACGAGGCCACGTGGCTCCTGGAGTGGCAAGGAGGGGTCAACATGAGTCACCTCTCCAGTGTTTCCAGTGGGGTGGCTATCCTGTTGGCCCCGCATTTTCAGCCGGAGATCTTGGGGGTCAAGGAGCTCGTGCCGGGCCGCTTGCTCCAGGTCACCGTTCGCCTGGGGGGCGTGCCGTTCCATCTAGTGAACGTGTACGCCCCCGGGGCCGGTGCGCAGCAAGTGCGCTTCTTTGAAGAAGTGTCCACTCTTTTGGGCTCCGTCGACGCGGGCGAGTGCGTCGTCCTCGGGGGGGATTTTAATTGTACCCTCGAGGCGAGGGACCGCACGGGTACCCAGCCGAGCCCGGCGTCGGTGGGGAAGTTGAGGGACCTGGTCGGGTCCCTCGACTTGGTGGACGTCTGGCGTAATCTCCATCCCGACTCCAGCGCCTTCACCTTTGTGAGGTCTGGGGGAGGAGCGTCCAGGATCGACCGCCTCTACATTTCCCGGGCGTACGTCTCCTGCGTTCCGACGGCTTCCGTGCGGCCGGTGCCGTGCACGGACCACCACCTGGTGTGGGCGGAGCTCGTGCCGCCGCGCGCCGGGGGGGGGTCCGCGTACTGGCACTTTAACAACCTGCTGCTGGAGGACGCGCGGTTCCGGGATTCGTTCGGTCGGTTCTGGGCCGGCTGGAGAAGGAAGCAGGGGGGCTTCCCCTCCTTGAGGCTATGGTGGGATGTGGGCAAGGCTCACATCCGTCTCTTCTGTCAGGAGTACGCGAAGGGGTCGACCAAGAGGCGGGAGGCCAGGGTCGGGCAGTTGGAGAAGGAGGTGCTCGACCTGGAGTCCCGTCTCGGTCAAGTCGCCGAGGACCCGGCCCTGCGGCTGGCGTACGAAGAGAAGAAGGGCGCGCTGAAGGACCTGCGGCTCGTCGGGTCCCGAGGCGCGTACGTGAGGTCGCGGATCCAGTTCCTGCGGGACCTGGACCGCGGCTCCCCCTTCTTCTACTCGCTGGAAAAAAGACAGGGGGTCCGTAAGCAGCTTTTGGAGCTGCTGGCCGACGACGGATCTCCGGTCTCGGATCCGGAGGGAATCCGCGCGGAGACCCGCGCCTATTACGGGGCTCTGTTCTCTCCGGATCCGTCCAGCGAGGACGCGCGCAGAGTTTTGTGGGAGGACCTGCCGAAGGTCGGCCTGGAGGGCGCCGAAAAACTGGACGCTCCTCTGAGTTTGGAGGAGCTGTCCGGCGCCCTCCGCCAGCTCTCTAGGGGGAAGTCCCCGGGGCTGGACGGGCTGACCGTGGAGTTCCACAGGGCGTTCTGGGGCGTCCTGGGGGGCGACTACGTGCGGGTCCTGGGGGAATGTCTGGCGACCGGGGAGATGCCCCTCTCGTGGCGCAGGGCGGTGATCGTCCTGCTGCCTAAGAGGGGTGATCTCCGCCTCCTCAAGAACTGGCGCCCGGTCTCCCTCCTCAGCACGGATTACAAAATCTTTGCCAGGGCCATGTCTGTTCGCCTTGGCGCCGTGCTGGCCCGCATGATCCATCCCGACCAGTCCTACACGGTCCCGGGCCGGACCATTCACGATAACATCCATCTGGTCCGGGACCTGGTCCACCATTCCCAGAGGGCTGGTCTGTCGGTCGCCTTCCTTTCCCTGGATCAGGAGAAGGCGTTCGACAGGGTGGATCACGAGTATCTTTTCGGGACTCTGCACGCTTTCGGGTTCGGGACGCATTTTGTCGCCCGGATCCGACTTCTGTACGCTGCCGCGGAGTGTCTGATTAAAGTTAACGGGTCCTTGACGGCGCCCCTTCGCTTCGGGAGGGGGGTGCGTCAGGGATGCCCCATGTCCGGCCAGTTATATGCCATTTGCGTGGAGCCTTTCCTGCGCCTCTTGCGGAAGAGGTTGGCGGGATTGGCTCTGCGAGGGCCGGGCGTGGAGGTGGTCCTCTCGGCTTACGCCGATGACGTGCTCCTCGTGGTCACGGATCCCGTTGACTTGCGGAGGATGCGGGAATGCCAGCAGATTTACTCGGACGCATCCTCCGCCAGGATCAACTGGGGGAAATGTTCTGGACTCCTGGTGGGTCAGTGGCAGGTGGACTCTCTGCCGGAGGAGTTCGGGCCCTTCGCCTGGAGTACAACACACCTCCTCTACTTGGGAGTCTACCTCAGCCCGGCCGAGGACGCCTGGCCGGCGAACTGGCACGAGCTGGAGGCCAAAGTCGCCGCTCGCTTAGGACGCTGGACAGGATTGCTCCGAGTGTTGTCCTACAGGGGTCGGGCGTTGGTCATAAACCAACTGGTGGCCGCCATGTTGTGGTACCGGTTGGTTACTCTGATCCCCCCCCCTGCGTTTGTCGCCAAGATACAGAAGAAGCTCGTCGACTTCTTCTGGAACAACAGGAGACACTGGGTCGCTGCCGCGGTTCTGAGTCTCCCGCTTAGGGAGGGCGGTCAGGCGTTGGTGTGCCTCCGCACCCAGGCTGCGACTTTCCGTCTTCAGACGCTGCAGAGATACCTGTACGTCGAGAATCCTCCAAGATGGTGTGCGCTGGCGACGTATTTTTTCCGCCAGCTGCACGGCCTCAATTACGACACGCAGCTCCTGTTTTTGGAGGTGAGCGGCAGGCGTGAGAGCCTGCGGGAGCTGCCTGTCTTTTACCAGGAACTACTATGGGTTTGGAACTCCGTCGCCTCCAGGCGGAGCTCTCCCCCGTCAGGAGCGGCGGCTGTCCTCCGGGAGCCGCTGTTCAGGAATCCGCACCTCCACGTCCGCGAGTTCGGGTGGCTGGCGGAGCGCAGGGCTGTGCCTGGCAGGGTGACTAGAGTCGGGGACCTACTCGATGGCGGAGGAGCGGGCTGGATGGCGCCAGAGGAGCTGGCGCGACGCATGTCGTGGGACTACGTCCGGCTCGCGGTCAATGCCATCGGGGCGGTGAAAGCGATGTTGCCCCCCGGCGCCACGAGGTGTGTCGAGGCGGCTCGGGCACGTGGGGAGATCCCGTCCGAGCTTACTCCCGTTCGGATGGAATTCCTTATCGGCGCCTTGCCCCGAGACTCCCCTCGGGGATCGGCGCCTCACAACTTGAGCCGTCTCGAGGAAATACCCTCCGTGCTTTTTCATTCTGCGCGGAGGGGTTTCCTGTACGGGCTGCTCTTGCACACCTTCCACTTTGCCATCTTCGCCTGCCGTCCGGACACGCCGTGGCGTGCCGTTTTACCTCCGGACGGAGGCGGAGGTCCCCAATGGGGGGCTCTCTATGCGGGAGTCCTCCCCTGTTCTATCGGGGATTTGGCCTGGAGGGTGTTGCACAGAGCAGTTCCGTGCAATAGATTTTTAAGTAGGTTTACGGACTCCCAGACCGCTTGTTTGTTTTGCGGTCTGGAGGAGTCCGTCTTTCACGTGTACACGGGGTGTGAGAGGTTGCAGCCCCTCTTCCATTATTTGAAGGGGCTGCTCCTCAAATTTTGGTTGCACTTCAGTCCCACGCTCTTGATCTACGGTCACCCGGTGCGGAGGGGAGCGGGCAGGTCGGAGGACCTCCTCGTGGGTCTGCTCCTGGGCCTGGCCAAGAAAGCCATTAATTGGTCCAGGCAGCGGGCGGTCGAGGGGGTCGTCCGGCCGGATTGCCTCCCTCTCTTCCGCGGCCACGTTCGCGGCCGGGTGGCCCTGGAGATGGAGCACGCGGTGTCCGCCGGCGAGCTCGAGCTCTTTCGTGACCGGTGGGCGCCGCGGGGACTGGAGTGCATAATTGGTTTAAATAACCAATCTTTAATTTAATGGGTTAAGTCTTGTTTCTGGGTTTTTTGTTAGTGTATTTGTTTAATGTATTTTTCATTGGTTTAAACAAAAGAGGAGCAATGTGGTCCTGAGTGAGAGGAGAAGGCTGTGCTGGTGCAGAGCTCCTGCTGCAGTGGAGAGAGAGTGTGTGGTTGCCTTGGCCTGGGAGTAAAATTGGAAGGAAGGAGTGACCCCAGGCCACCACCACTGCAACCTTCCCACACCAACCCATCGACAGAGGTGCCTGGAGAGGAAGGAGTGGAGGACAGAGGAGGAGGCCAGCATTAGAACGGGAGAGGCCTTTTCCAGCACTGCCTCCCAATTCGGCCTCCAGCCCAGGAGAGGGAGAGAGGGAGAGAGGATACCAACAGCTCCACTTGGAAGGAGGGGAGGAGCTGCAACTCCAACATCTGCAGGTGGGTGTCTCTGTGTATTCCCCCTAAAGACTTTTGCATTCTAGGCGGGGGGAGGAAAAGAAGACGGGCCGAAAGCCTGGTCTGGGTTGGCTGGAGCCTGCCCAGGTGAAGCTGCTTCCTGCTCACCGAAAAGACCTGGTGTGGGCTGAACCTGGGCTGTCTCCAGTCTGCCCAGGCGAAGACATCTTCTCCCCCTGCCCGAAGACCACCTGAAAAGACTTTGTTTTTCCATCGGGGGAGTACACCCTGCCGACACCCACCCACCGAACAACACCCTGAGTGGGGACCCTGCCTTTGCGGCCCCCCCCTCCTTCCCGTCCCCCTCTTTCTCTCTCCTTGTCCTCTCTCTGCCTCTCCGATAGGCACCTCCTTTTATATTTAATTTCCCAATTGAGCAGAGGGAAGAAAGGGCCCCCTCCCAATTCATACCATCAAGGGGAGAGGTGGCCCAGTACATTTACGCTCCCTCTGCTCAGGGGAGACTTATTATACCGAGGCCATTTTTAACACCTTCGGGCCTGTGACTTTTGGGGTGTGTGTAGCTCTTTGTTAAGATCCACCCCACTATGGCATCTACATCTGCGGCGGCGACGGGGCCGGCGAGAACTTATGCGGCAGCGGCGGCCAAAGCTTCGGCCGCTCCCGCTTCCGCTGCTGCCCCGTCGCCGTTCCGCCTGCTGACCGAGAAACTTGGGGTGAAGAGCTACACCCACCCCAACATGACTATTGAGGCGTGCGTAAAGGCTATGGCCGGGGTTGTCGGCCCTCCGGCCATAGTCGCCGCCTCAAAAATGTATGGGAAGGCTGTCTTTTTCCTGGAGTCCGAGCGGGCGGTGGCCCTGGCCATCGCTCAGGGGCTCACCGTGGGCGGGACTTTCCTGCCGGTGGACCCGCTGGAGGCCACCGCGCAGAGGGTGGTTTTATCCAACGTCCCGCCCTTTATCACCTGTGAGCTCCTCCTCCCCCACCTACACCAACTCGGGGAGGTGAGGTCGGGGATTTCCCCGATCCCGCTCGGACTCCGGGAGAGCAGCCTTCGCCATGTCTTCTCCTTCCGGCGCCAGGCCTTTATCCAGCTGGCGCGGGAGGGGGAGACGGACGGGGCTTTCACGGTCCTCCACGGGGGGACCTCGTACCGCGTCTTCTGGACGACGGACGGCGTGCGGTGCCACGCCTGTAGGGAGGTGGGGCACGTGCGTAAAAACTGCCCCGCCTCCAAGGCCGCCAAGTCATCTGGCGCCGCCGCCGCTCCTCCTTCCGGGTCTAGCCGCGCCCCCGCTCGATCCAACGCTACCGGGGCGCGGTCGTCGTCGGAGGTCGATGCCATCCTGGCCTCCGGCGGGGGGGAGGAGGGAGGTCCGGTCCGAAAGAAGGCGCGGGACAAGACGCGAAACCGTGGGGTGGGTCCCCCCGCGGAGGGCGTCCCCCACGACATGGAGCCCCTGACGCCGGAGAGCGTCGCCGCGCTGATCGCGGAGTGCGGAGGGGGGTGCCCTCGTGGCCGAGCCTGTGGCCGCGACGGTAATGCCAGAACCTGCGGCCGGGCTCGGGCCCGGGGGTCCCAAAGAACTCGCTCCTCCAGAAGGAGCAGGGGAGGCCCCTGAAGAAATGGAGGCCTCCCTTTACCCCTCCGCGCTCAAAAGAAGGCGCGACCCCCTGGAAGAGGAGGAGGACCGGGAGGAGGAAGGTCCCTCCGGTCAGGGGGAGTCGTCGCCCGCCGCGGGCGCTGCGCCCCACCCCACCGCTGACACCATTACGGGCGAACGGCAGGGGTCGCCTGTCCCTGAGGAGGCTGAGGCAGAAGCGTCTGCCCAGCTCGTGCCTCCCGGGGATGGGGACGAGACCCTGCCCGTGGGGGGGGTCGCGGAACAACCCGCGATGGGTTTTTATCCAGTACTGGTGGCATTGCCCCTCGACGGGTCGGGCGGCCAGGGGACCGGGTCGGGCGGGTCGTCTGAGGACGAGCCCGCCCAGAGCGACCCGGATTTTTCCCAGGTGCTGCTCGACCTCGTCGAGGTCTGTAAAAAATTCACCCCGTCTGCTGGGTCGGAGGCCGGTGGCGTCGCAGAGGAGGGCCCTCGGTCTGTGTCTCCGGCGCCGGGCGACTTGGAGGAGGTCCGGTTTTTGTTTTCTCCGGTCTCTCCGGCCTCTCCGGTCGTTCCGGCGCCTGGGGCGGAGGGGGTCTCCGGCCCGCCGCCGCCTTCTGGCCCGGCCCCCCTAAAGGAGCCCGGGGGGGAATCCTCCGCTACCGATCCTGGGGGTGGGATCGGGGCGGAGGCGGGGCCGGCTGTCGCGGCCGGGCCGCCCGACGCGCACTGCGTGGCGGACGGTTCGGCCGCCGGTGGCGACCCCCCGGAGGAGGACGGGGACTCGGTGGTGGGGGCGGAGGAAGACTTAGAGTCCATCGCCGACGAGGCGATGGATGACCTCGCGCCCCTCGCCGGGCCCCCCCTCGTTCTTATTCCCATCAGGGAGCTCCGGGAATTTGTGGCCACGAGCCAGGGTCGCCGCAGGACCCAGCAGGCCCTCGACAGATGGTCGGGGCTGGCGCTGCTCCTCGGGTCGGCCCGCGTCGCCTACAAGACCATGGGTGCGGACGCGGGCGTGAGCCCGTCCGAGCTGTGTCGGTTCCGGGCATTCCTCACCGGGCTGCTAAGGGAGTGGCGGTCGACTAGCGGCCGCCCTCCCTTCCCCCGTTAGGTTTAAGTAGGGGTTGGTTGTGCTTCTGAAATGAAGATAACCATAGCCAGCCTCAACGTCAACGGCAGCAGGGAAGCTAGCCGCAGGTTTAATAACTTTTCGGTCCTTCGGGACGGGAAGTATGCGGTGTGCTTCCTGCAAGAAACCCACACCGTTCCGGGAGACGAGGCCACGTGGCTCCTGGAGTGGCAAGGAGGGGTCAACATGAGTCACCTCTCCAGTGTTTCCAGCGGGGTGGCTATCTTGTTGGCCCCGCATTTTCAGCCGGAGATCTTGGGGGTCAAGGAGCTCGTGCCGGGCCGCTTGCTCCAGGTCACCGTTCGCCTGGGGGGCGTGCCGTTCCATCTAGTGAACGTGTACGCCCCCGGGGCCGGTGCGCAGCAAGCGCGCTTCTTTGAAGAAGTGTCCACTCTTTTGGGCTCCGTCGACGCGGGCGAGTGCGTCGTCCTCGGGGGGGATTTTAATTGTACCCTCGAGGCGAGGGACTGCACGGGTACCCAGCCGAGCCCGGCGTCGGTGGGGAAGTTGAGGGACCTGGTCGGGTCCCTCGACTTGGTGGACGTCTGGCGTAATCTCCATCCCGACTCCAGCGCCTTCACCTTTGTGAGGTCTGGGGGAGGAGCGTCCAGGATCGACCGCCTCTACATTTCCCGGGCGTACGTCTCCTGCGTTCCGACGGCTTCCGTGCGGCCGGTGCCGTGCACGGACCACCACCTGGTGTGGGCGGAGCTCGTGCCGCCGCGCGCCGGGGGGGGGTCCGCGTACTGGCACTTTAACAACCTGCTGCTGGAGGACGCGCGGTTCCGGGATTCGTTCGGTCGGTTCTGGGCCGGCTGGAGAAGGAAGCAGGGGGGCTTCCCCTCCTTGAGGCTATGGTGGGATGTGGGCAAGGCTCACATCCGTCTCTTCTGTCAGGAGTACGCGAAGGGGTCGACCAAGAGGCGGGAGGCCAGGGTCGGGCAGTTGGAGAAGGAGGTGCTCGACCTGGAGTCCCGTCTCGGTCAAGTCGCCGAGGACCCGGCCCTGCGGCTGGCGTACGAAGAGAAGAAGGGCGCGCTGAAGGACCTGCGGCTCGTCGGGTCCCGAGGCGCGTACGTGAGGTCGCGGATCCAGTTCCTGCGGGACCTGGACCGCGGCTCCCCCTTCTTCTACTCGCTGGAAAAAAGACAGGGGGTCCGTAAGCAGCTTTTGGAGCTGCTGGCCGACGACGGATCTCCGGTCTCGGATCCGGAGGGAATCCGCGCGGAGACCCGCGTCTATTACGGGGCTCTGTTCTCTCCGGATCCGTCCAGCGAGGACGCGCGCAGAGTTTTGTGGGAGGACCTGCCGAAGGTCGGCCTGGAGGGCGCCGAAAAACTGGACGCTCCTCTGAGTTTGGAGGAGCTGTCCGGCGCCCTCCGCCAGCTCTCTAGGGGGAAGTCCCCGGGGCTGGACGGGCTGACCGTGGAGTTCCACAGGGCGTTCTGGGGCGTCCTGGGGGGCGACTACGTGCGGGTCCTGGGGGAATGTCTGGCGACCGGGGAGATGCCCCTCTCGTGGCGCAGGGCGGTGATCGTCCTGCTGCCTAAGAGGGGTGATCTCCGCCTCCTCAAGAACTGGCGCCCGGTCTCCCTCCTCAGCACGGATTACAAAATCTTTGCCAGGGCCATGTCTGTTCGTCTTGGCGCCGTGCTGGCCCGCATGATCCATCCCGACCAGTCCTACACGGTCCCGGGCCGGACCATTCACGATAACATCCATCTGGTCCGGGACCTGGTCCACCATTCCCAGAGGGCTGGTCTGTCGGTCGCCTTCCTTTCCCTGGATCAGGAGAAGGCGTTCGACAGGGTGGATCACGAGTATCTTTTCGGGACTCTGCGCGCTTTCGGGTTCGGGACGCATTTTGTCGCCCGGATCCGACTTCTGTACGCTGCCGCGGAGTGTCTGATTAAAGTTAACGGGTCCTTGACGGCGCCCCTTCGCTTCGGGAGGGGGGTGCGTCAGGGATGCCCCATGTCCGGCCAGTTATATGCCATTTGCGTGGAGCCTTTCCTGCGCCTCTTGCGGAAGAGGTTGGCGGGATTGGCTCTGCGAGGGCCGGGCGTGGAGGTGGTCCTCTCGGCTTACGCCGATGACGTGCTCCTCGTGGTCACGGATCCCGTTGACTTGCGGAGGATGCGGGAATGCCAGCAGATTTACTCGGACGCATCCTCCGCCAGGATCAACTGGGGGAAATGTTCTGGACTCCTGGTGGGTCAGTGGCAGGTGGACTCTCTGCCGGAGGAGTTCAGGCCCTTCGCCTGGAGTACAACGCACCTCCTCTACTTGGGAGTCTACCTCAGCCCGGCCGAGGACGCCTGGCCGGCGAACTGGCACGAGCTGGAGGCCAAAGTCGCCGCTCGCTTAGGACGCTGGACAGGATTGCTCCGAGTGTTGTCCTACAGGGGTCGGGCGTTGGTCATAAACCAACTGGTGGCCGCCATGTTGTGGTACCGGTTGGTTACTCTGATCCCCCCCCCCCCTGCGTTTGTCGCCAAGATACAGAAGAAGCTCGTCGACTTCTTCTGGAACAACAGGAGACACTGGGTCGCTGCCGCGGTTCTGAGTCTCCCGCTTAGGGAGGGCGGTCAGGCGTTGGTGTGCCTCCGCACCCAGGCTGCGACTTTCCGTCTTCAGACGCTGCAGAGATACCTGTACGTCGAGAATCCTCCAAGATGGTGTGCGCTGGCGACGTATTTTTTCCGCCAGCTGCACGGCCTCAATTACGACACGCAGCTCCTGTTTTTGGAGGTGAGCGGCAGGCGTGAGAGCCTGCGGGAGCTGCCTGTCTTTTACCAGGAACTACTATGGGTTTGGAACTCCGTCGCCTCCAGGCGGAGCTCTCCCCCGTCAGGAGCGGCGGCTGTCCTCCGGGAGCCGCTGTTCAGGAATCCGCACCTCCACGTCCGCGAGTTCGGGTGGCTGGCGGAGCGCAGGGCTGTGCCTGGCAGGGTGACTAGAGTCGGGGACCTACTCGATGGCGGAGGAGCGGGCTGGATGGCGCCAGAGGAGCTGGCGCGACGCATGTCGTGGGACAACGTCCGGCTCGCGGTCAATGCCATCGGGGCGGTGAAAGCGATGTTGCCCCCCGGCGCCATGAGGTGTGTCGAGGCGGCTCGGGCACGTGGGGAGATCCCGTCCGAGCTTACTCCCGTTCGGATGGAATTCCTTATCGGCGCCTTGCCCCGAGACTCCCCTCGGGGATCGGCGCCTCACAACTTGAGCCGTCTCGAGGAAATACCCTCCGTGCTTTTTCATTCTGCGCGGAGGGGTTTCCTGTACGGGCTGCTCTTGCACACCTTCCACTTTGCCATCTTCGCCTGCCGTCCGGACACGCCGTGGCGTGCCGTTTTACCTCCGGACGGAGGCGGAGGTCCCCAATGGGGGGCTCTCTATGCGGGAGTCCTCCCCTGTTCTATCGGGGATTTGGCCTGGAGGGTGTTGCACAGAGCAGTTCCGTGCAATAGATTTTTAAGTAGGTTTACGGACTCCCAGACCGCTTGTTTGTTTTGCGGTCTGGAGGAGTCCGTCTTTCACGTGTACACGGGGTGTGAGAGGTTGCAGCCCCTCTTCCATTATTTGAAGGGGCTGCTCCTCAAATTTTGGTTGCACTTCAGTCCCACGCTCTTGATCTACGGTCACCCGGTGCGGAGGGGAGCGGGCAGGTCGGAGGACCTCCTCGTGGGTCTGCTCCTGGGCCTGGCCAAGAAAGCCATTAATTGGTCCAGGCAGCGGGCGGTCGAGGGGGTCGTCCGGCCGGATTGCCTCCCTCTCTTCCGCGGCCACGTTCGCGGCCGGGTGGCCCTGGAGATGGAGCACGCGGTGTCCGCCGGCGAGCTCGAGCTCTTTCGTGACCGGTGGGCGCCGCGGGGACTGGAGTGCATAATTGGTTTAAATAACCAATCTTTAATTTAATGGGTTAAGTCTTGTTTCTGGGTTTTTTGTTAGTGTATTTGTTTAATGTATTTTTCATTGGTTTAAAAAAAAGAGGAGCAATGTGGTCCTGGACGGAGGCGGAGGTCCCCAATGGGGGGCTCTCTATGCGGGAGTCCTCCCCTGTTCTATCGGGGATTTGGCCTGGAGGGTGTTGCACAGAGCAGTTCCGTGCAATAGATTTTTAAGTAGGTTTACGGACTCCCAGACCGCCTGTTTGTTTTGCGGTCTGGAGGAGTCCGTCTTTCACGTTTACACGGGGTGTGAGAGGTTGCAGCCCCTCTTCCATTTTTTGAAGGGGCTGCTCCTCAAATTTTGGTTGCACTTCAGTCCCACGCTCCTGATCTACGGTCACCCCGTGCGGAGGGGAGCGGGCAGGTCGGAGGACCTCCTCGTGGGTCTGCTCCTGGGCCTGGCCAAGAAAGCCATTAATTGGTCCAGGCAGCGGGCGGTCGAGGGGGTCGTCCGGCCGGATTGCCTCCCTCTCTTCCGCGGCCATGTTCGCGGCCGGGTGGCCCTGGAGATGGAGCACGCGGTGTCCGCCGGCGAGCTCGAGCTCTTTCGAGACCGGTGGGCGCCACGGGGACTGGAGTGCGTAGTTGGTTTAAACCACCAGATTTTAATTTAAGGGGTTAAATTTTGTTTCGGGGTTTATTGGATTGGGTGTATTTGTTTAATGTTTTTGTTTTATTGGTTTAAAAAAAAGAGGAGCAATGTGGTCCTGGACGGAGGCGGAGGTCCCCAATGGGGGGCTCTCTATGCGGGAGTCCTCCCCTGTTCTATCGGGGATTTGGCCTGGAGGGTGTTGCACAGAGCAGTTCCGTGCAATAGATTTTTAAGTAGGTTTACGGACTCCCAGACCGCCTGTTTGTTTTGCGGTCTGGAGGAGTCCGTCTTTCACGTTTACACGGGGTGTGAGAGGTTGCAGCCCCTCTTCCATTTTTTGAAGGGGCTGCTCCTCAAATTTTGGTTGCACTTCAGTCCCACGCTCCTGATCTACGGTCACCCGGTGCGGAGGGGAGCGGGCAGGTCGGAGGACCTCCTCGTGGGCCTGCTCCTGGGCCTGGCCAAGAAAGCCATTAATTGGTCCAGGCAGCGGGCGGTCGAGGGGGTCGTCCGGCCGGATTGCCTCCCTCTCTTCCGCGGCCATGTTCGCGGCCAGGTGGCCCTGGAGATGGAGCACGCGGTGTCCGCCGGCGAGCTCGAGCTCTTTCGAGACCGGTGGGCGCCGCGGGGACTGGAGTGCGTAGTTGGTTTAAACAACCAAACTTTAATTTAAGGGGTTAAGTTTTGTTTCGGGGTTTATTGGATTGGGTGTATTTGTTTAATGTTTTTGTTTTATTGGTTTTACACAAGAGGAGCAATGTGGTCCTATTGCCGTTTTACCTCCGGACGGAGGCGGAGGTCCCCAATGGGGGGCTCTCTATGCGGGAGTCCTCCCCTGTTCTATCGGGGATTTGGCCTGGAGGGTGTTGCACAGAGCAGTTCCGTGCAATAGATTTTTAAGTAGGTTTACGGACTCCCAGACCGCCTGTTTGTTTTGCGGTCTGGAGGAGTCCGTCTTTCACGTTTACACGGGGTGTGAGAGGTTGCAGCCCCTCTTCCATTTTTTGAAGGGGCTGCTCCTCAAATTTTGGTTGCACTTCAGTCCCACGCTCCTGATCTATGGTCACCCCGTGCGGAGGGGAGCGGGCAGGTCGGAGGACCTCCTCGTGGGCCTGCTCCTGGGCCTGGCCAAGAAAGCCATTAATTGGTCCAGGCAGCGGGCGGTCGAGGGGGTCGTCCGGCCGGATTGCCTCCCTCTCTTCCGCGGCCATGTTCGCGGCCGGGTGGCCCTGGAGATGGAGCACGCGGTGTCCGCCGGCGAGCTCGAGCTCTTTCGAGACCGGTGGGCGCCGCGGGGACTGGAGTGCGTAGTTGGTTTAAACCACCAGATTTTAATTTAAGGGGTTAAGTTTTGTTTCGGGGTTTATTGGATTGGGTGTATTTGTTTAATGTTTTTGTTTTATTGGTTTAAAAAAAAGAGGAGCAATGTGGTCCTGGACGGAGGCGGAGGTCCCCAATGGGGGGCTCTCTATGCGGGAGTCCTCCCCTGTTCTATCGGGGATTTGGCCTGGAGGGTGTTGCACAGAGCAGTTCCGTGCAATAGATTTTTAAGTAGGTTTACGGACTCCCAGACCGCCTGTTTGTTTTGCGGTCTGGAGGAGTCCGTCTTTCACGTTTACACGGGGTGTGAGAGGTTGCAGCCCCTCTTCCATTTTTTGAAGGGGCTGCTCCTCAAATTTTGGTTGCACTTCAGTCCCACGCTCCTGATCTATGGTCACCCCGTGCGGAGGGGAGCGGGCAGGTCGGAGGACCTCCTCGTGGGCCTGCTCCTGGGCCTGGCCAAGAAAGCCATTAATTGGTCCAGGCAGCGGGCGGTCGAGGGGGTCGTCCGGCCGGATTGCCTCCCTCTCTTCCGCGGCCATGTTCGCGGCCGGGTGGCCCTGGAGATGGAGCACGCGGTGTCCGCCGGCGAGCTCGAGCTCTTTCGAGACCGGTGGGCGCCGCGGGGACTGGAGTGCGTAGTTGGTTTAAACCACCAGATTTTAATTTAAGGGGTTAAGTTTTGTTTCGGGGTTTATTGGATTGGGTGTATTTGTTTAATGTTTTTGTTTTATTGGTTTAAAAAAAAGAGGAGCAATGTGGTCCTGGACGGAGGCGGAGGTCCCCAATGGGGGGCTCTCTATGCGGGAGTCCTCCCCTGTTCTATCGGGGATTTGGCCTGGAGGGTGTTGCACAGAGCAGTTCCGTGCAATAGATTTTTAAGTAGGTTTACGGACTCCCAGACCGCCTGTTTGTTTTGCGGTCTGGAGGAGTCCGTCTTTCACGTTTACACGGGGTGTGAGAGGTTGCAGCCCCTCTTCCATTTTTTGAAGGGGCTGCTCCTCAAATTTTGGTTGCACTTCAGTCCCACGCTCCTGATCTACGGTCACCCGGTGCGGAGGGGAGCGGGCAGGTCGGAGGACCTCCTCGTGGGCCTGCTCCTGGGCCTGGCCAAGAAAGCCATTAATTGGTCCAGGCAGCGGGCGGTCGAGGGGGTCGTCCGGCCGGATTGCCTCCCTCTCTTCCGCGGCCATGTTCGCGGCCGGGTGGCCCTGGAGATGGAGCACGCGGTGTCCGCCGGCGAGCTCGAGCTCTTTCGAGACCGGTGGGCGCCGCGGGGACTGGAGTGCGTAGTTGGTTTAAACAACCAAACTTTAATTTAAGGGGTTAAGTTTTGTTTCGGGGTTTATTGGATTGGGTGTATTTGTTTAATGTTTTTGTTTTATTGGTTTTACACAAGAGGAGCAATGTGGTCCTATTGCCGTTTTACCTCCGGACGGAGGCGGAGGTCCCCAATGGGGGGCTCTCTATGCGGGAGTCCTCCCCTGTTCTATCGGGGATTTGGCCTGGAGGGTGTTGCACAGAGCAGTTCCGTGCAATAGATTTTTAAGTAGGTTTACGGACTCCCAGACCGCCTGTTTGTTTTGCGGTCTGGAGGAGTCCGTCTTTCACGTTTACACGGGGTGTGAGAGGTTGCAGCCCCTCTTCCATTTTTTGAAGGGGCTGCTCCTCAAATTTTGGTTGCACTTCAGTCCCACGCTCCTGATCTACGGTCACCCCGTGCGGAGGGGAGCGGGCAGGTCGGAGGACCTCCTCGTGGGTCTGCTCCTGGGCCTGGCCAAGAAAGCCATTAATTGGTCCAGGCAGCGGGCGGTCGAGGGGGTCGTCCGGCCGGATTGCCTCCCTCTCTTCCGCGGCCATGTTCGCGGCCGGGTGGCCCTGGAGATGGAGCACGCGGTGTCCGCCGGCGAGCTCGAGCTCTTTCGAGACCGGTGGGCGCCGCGGGGACTGGAGTGCGTAGTTGGTTTAAACAACCAGACTTTAATTTAAGGGGTTAAGTTTTGTTTCGGGGTTTATTGGATTGGGTGTATTTGTTTAATGTTTTTGTTTTATTGGTTTAAACAAAAGAGGAGCAATGTGGTCCTAAATGATTGGTACAGACACACAGAAAACAACTTAGAGATAAATACATAAAAAGGTAACTTAGAGAATATAGAAGAAAGCTCGGAGGGAGTGGAAGGTTAAGTAATGTTTTACAACTGTTCATAAATTTATGATCTTTATTCTATTAATATTACAGGACTATAGCAACTCCTAATATCCCCGTACCATTTTTAATATTGAGTATTGAAATTTACAGTGTGTGAGATGAAATGTTAAACAATTGAAAGGGTTAAGGACGTCTTGACAGGAGGATATAAGTCAGCTTTTGTTGCCACCTCCTGCTCAAATACTATGTGCAGCCATTTGAGTCTTGTTACTGCCTCAACAGCAACAACTTTAATTGTACAGCGCCTTTAATGTAGGAAAACATCCCAAGGGGCTTCACAGAGGTGTGAGGAAAAACATACATCGCGCCAAGGAAGGAGATATTAGGAGGAGGCTTGGTCAAAGTGCTGAGTTTAAGGAGGGCTTCAAAGGAGGAGACGGTGGCAGAGGGTTTAGGGAGGGATGCTTGAAGGACTTAGATGGCTGAAGGTATGGCTGCCATCGGTGTGGCAAAGAGGGGGCGAAGTGCTAGGTGCCAGAGTAAGAGGAACAGAGAGTTTGAGGTTGGGGGGCGGTGGGATAGTAGAAATGGAGGAGTTTCAGTGATAGGAAGGGGCGAGGCCATGAAGGCATTTAAATATGAGGATGAGAATATTAAAGTTCAGGTGTTGGGGGCCTGGCAGGCAATCCAGGTCACCGAGGACAGGAGTGATGGGCGAGCAGGACTTGGTGTAGGGGATGAGCAGCAGAGTTTTGGATCAGCTGGGTTTATGGAGGCCAGAGGGTGGGAGGCCAACCAGGAGAATATTGGTGTAATCAAGTGTGGAGGTGAGTTTCAACATGGAGTAGAGATGGATGGGAAACACTGAGGTACGGTAGTGTAGTGGTTATGTTTCTGGACTAATAATCCACAGAACGTGATTTCAAATCCCACCACGGCAGTTTGGGCATTTGAACTCAGTGTAAAAACCTGGAAATGAAAGTGACCATGAAGCTGTCGGATTGCTGTAAATAATCAATTCATGCCCTTTAGGGAAGGAAACCTGCCATCCTTACCCCATCTGGCCTATATGTGACTCCAGTCCCATACCGATGTGTTTGCCTCTTAACTGGCTTCTGAATTGGACTAGCAAGCCTCTCGGCTGCAAAGGACTGGAGTGGTTGAAGAAGAAGGCCCACCACCACTGCCACCTTTGCAGGGCTACTAGGATGGGCAATAAATGCCTGCTTTGGTCAATCATTCTCAATCAGTTTGTCTGCCCACTGTCCAATTCTGTCTATATCACCCACAGTTCTTCACGTGTTGCTTTCCTGTCAAGAGAAGAGTTAATCACCTGACTGTCATGCGTGGCTCAGTGGGGAGCACACTCACCTCTGAGTCAGAAGGTCATGGGTTCAAGTCCCACTCCAGAGACTTGAGCACAAAAATCTAGGCTGACACGCCAGTGCAGTACTGATGGAGTGCTGCACTGTCGAAGGTGCTGTCTTTCGGAGGAGACGTTACGACACGGCCCCATCTACCCTCTTAGGTGAACGTAATCAAAGAGGAGCAGGGGAGTTCTCCCCAGTGTCCTGGCCAATATTTATCCGTCAAGCAACATCACTAAAACAGATTATCTGGTCATTATCACATTGCTCTTTGTGGGAGCTTGCTGTGTGCAATTTGGCTGCCGTGTTTCCTACATTACAACAGTGACTACATTTCAAAAACACTTTATTGGCTGTAAAGCGCTTTGGGACGTCCTGAGGTAGTGAAAGGCGCTATAGAAATGCAAGTCTTTCTTTTCTTATTATTCTACACTGAAAAGTCCAAAATGCTATTGAACTTTTCTTTAATTCTGTTTGTGATTATTTAAAATTTTGTTCTCTCTCATTACCATCTCACTGACTAATGGAAACAATGGGGTAGAAATGGGACAAGATTTAATATGGACAGAAGAGTGTCCCTTTAATAGGTGCAGTATCCCTTTAAAGGCTCAGTATCCCTTTACCATGTAACGATGTCGCTTCCTTTTCCTCCCTCTTTTCTTCTCCCCGCCCCTCTGAAGGCACTGAGTCTTGCAAGCCCTAAGTGACCTTATCTAAGCTGTCATTCTCACCTGATAGCGAATGCCAAGAGGCTGACCTCATGGCCGATCCCGATTCCGTTCTCACTTCACATCCACACACGCGTACTTTCCAGCTTTGGTCGCTGGGTGTGATCAGCAGCAGGAGCCCGTTCTCCTGGGGAGCTGTGGCCAATTGGAACCTTGGTCCCTCAGGCTGCAATCAGCTAATTCAGCATAGGACGGGGATCAAACCTGGGACTTGCCTCAGGTTTGGCTTAGATACTCACTGGGTGATCCCTTTCCCCACTAGGCTATAGGAAGCTGCTGTGTATTTTTAACACATTACCGTATCCCCCCTTCAGCTACAATGTCTGTACAACATTCCACAATATGCCGTTAACATGTCCCTTTAACCGTGCAGTATCCCGATAAAATGTCCCTTTAACCGTGCAGTATCCTGATAAAATGTCCCTTTAACCGTGCAGTATCCCATTAACATGCCCCTTTGACCGTGCAGTTTCCCGATAACATGTCCCTTTACCCGTGCAGTATCCCATTAACATGCCCCTTTAACCGTGCAGTTTCCCGATAACATGTCCCTTTACCCGTGCAGTATCCCATTAACATGCCCCTTTAACCGTGCAGTTTCCCGATAACATGTCCCTTTACCCGTGCAGTATCCCATTAACATGCCCCTTTAACCGTGCAGTTTCCCGATAACATGTCCCTTTACCCGTGCAGTATCCCATTAACATGTCCCTTTACCCGTGCAGTATCCCATTAACATGCCCCTTTAACCGTGCAGTATCCCATTAACATGCCCCTTTAACCGTGCAGTATCCTGATAACATGTCCCTTTAACCGTGCAGTATCCCGATAACATGTCCCTTTAACCTTGCAGTATCCCGATAACATGTCCCTTTAACCGTGCAGTATCCTGATAACATGTCCCTTTAACCGTGCAGTATCCCATTAACATGTCCCTTTAACCATGCAGTATCCTGATAACATGCCCCTTTAACCGTGCAGTATCCTGATAACATGCCCCTTTAACAGTGCAGTATCCCGATAACATGCCCCTTTAACCGTGCAGTATCCCATTAACATGCCCCTTTAACCGTGCAGTATCCTGATAACATGCCCCTTTAACCGTGCAGTTTCCCGATAACATGTCCCTTTAACCGTGCAGTATCCCGATAACATGCCCCTTTAACCGTGCAGTTTCCCGATAACATGTCCCTTTAACCGTGCAGTATCCCGATAACATGTCCCTTTAACCGTGCAGTATCCCGATAACATGCCCCTTTAACCGTGCAGTTTCCCGATAACATGTCCCTTTACCCGTGCAGTATCCCATTAACATGTCCCTTTAACCGTGCAGTATCCTGATAACATGCCCCTTTAACCGTGCAGTATCCCATTAACATGCCCCTTTAACCGTGCAGTATCCTGATAACATGTCCCTTTAACCGTGCAGTATCCCGATAACATGCCCCTTTAACAGTGCAGTATCCCGATAACATGTCCCTTTAACCCTGCAGTATCCCGATAACATGCCCCTTTAACCGTGCAGTTTCCCGATAACATGTCCCTTTACCCGTGCAGTATCCCGATAACATGCCCCTTTAACCGTGCAGTATCCCGATAACATGCCCCTTTAACCGTGCAGTTTCCCGATAACATGTCCCTTTACCCGTGCAGTACCCCGATAACATGCCCCTTTAACCGTGCAGTATCCTGATAACATGCCCCTTTAACCGTGCAGTATCCCGATAACATGCCCCTTTAACCGTGCAGTATCCTGATAACATGCCCCTTTAACCGTGCAGTATCCTGATAACATGCCCCTTTAACCGTGCAGTATCCCGATAACATGTCCCTTTAACCGTGCAGTATCCTGATAACATGTCCCTTTACCCGTGCAGTATCCCGATAACATGCCCCTTTAACCGTGCAGTATCCTGATAACATGCCCCTTTAACCGTGCAGTATCCCGATAACATGCCCCTTTAACCGTGCAGTATCCTGATAACATGTCCCTTTAACCGTGCAGTATCCCGATAACATGTCCCTTTAACCGTGCAGTATCCTGATAACATGCCCCTTTAACCGTGCAGTATCCTGATAACATGTCCCTTTAACCGTGCAGTATCCCGATAACATGCCCCTTTAACCGTGCAGTATCCCGATAACATGCCCCTTTAACCGTGCAGTATCCTGATAACATGCCCCTTTAACCGTGCAGTATCCTGATAACATGTCCCTTTACCCGTGCAGTATCCCGATAACATGCCCCTTTAACCGTGCAGTATCCTGATAACATGCCCCTTTAACCGTGCAGTTTCCCGATAACATGCCCCTTTAACCGTGCAGTATCCCGATAACATGTCCCTTTAACCGTGCAGTATCCCGATAACATGCCCCTTTAACCGTGCAGTATCCCGATAACATGTCCCTTTACCCGTGCAGTATCCCGATAACATGTCCCTTTAACCGTGCAGTATCCCGATAACATGCCCCTTTAACCGTGCAGTATCCCGATAACATGTCCCTTTACCCGTGCAGTATCCCGATAACATGCCCCTTTAACCGTGCAGTATCCTGATAACATGTCCCTTTAACCGTGCAGTATCCCGATAACATGTCCCTTTAACCGTGCAGTATCCCGATAACATGTCCCTTTAACCGTGCAGTATCCTGATAACATGTCCCTTTAACCGTGCAGTATCCCGATAACATGTCCCTTTACCCGTGCAGTATCCCGATAACATGCCCCTTTAACCGTGCAGTATCCCGATAACATGTCCCTTTACCCGTGCAGTATCCCGATAACATGCCCCTTTAACCGTGCAGTATCCTGATAACATGTCCCTTTAACCGTGCAGTATCCTGATAACATGCCCCTTTAACCGTGCAGTATCCCGATAACATGTCCCTTTAACCGTGCAGTATCCCGATAACATGTCCCTTTAACCGTGCAGTATCCCGATAACATGTCCCTTTAACCGTGCAGTATCCCGATAACATGTCCCTTTAACCGTGCAGTATCCCGATAACATGTCCCTTTAACCGTGCAGTATCCTGATAACATGCCCCTTTAACCCTGCAGTATCCTGATAACATGCCCCTTTAACCCTGCTGTATCCCGATAACATGTCCCTTTAACCGTGCAGTATCCCGATAACATGTCCCTTTAACCGTGCAGTATCCTGATAACATGCCCCTTTAACCGTGCAGTATCCTGATAACATGTCCCTTTAACCGTGCAGTATCCCGATAACATGTCCCTTTAACCGTGCAGTATCCTGATAACATGCCCCTTTAACCGTGCAGTATCCTGATAACATGCCCCTTTAACCGTGCAGTATCCTGATAACATGCCCCTTTAACCGTGCAGTATCCTGATAACATGTCCCTTTAACCGTGCAGTATCCCGATAACATGTCCCTTTAACCGTGCAGTATCCCAATAACATGTCCCTTTAACCGTGCAGTATCCCGATAACATGCCCCTTTAACCGTGCAGTATCCCAATAACATGTCCCTTTAACCGTGCAGTATCCTGATAACGTCCCTTTAACCGTGCAGTATCCCAATAACATGTCCCTTTAACCGTGCAGTATCCCGATAACATGCCCCTTTACCCGTGCAGTATCCTGATAACATGTCCCTTTAACCGTGCAGTATCCCGATAACATGTCCCTTTAACCGTGCAGTATCCTGATAACATGCCCCTTTAACCGTGCAGTATCCTGATAACATGCCCCTTTAACCGTGCAGTATCCTGATAACATGTCCCTTTAACCGTGCAGTATCCCGATAACATGTCCCTTTAACCGTGCAGTATCCTGATAACATGCCCCTTTAACCGTGCAGTATCCTGATAACATGCCCCTTTACCCGTGCAGTATCCCGATAACATGCCCCTTTAACCGTGCAGTATCCTGATAACATGCCCCTTTAACCGTGCAGTATCCCGATAACATGCCCCTTTAACCGTGCAGTATCCTGATAACATGTCCCTTTAACCGTGCAGTATCCCGATAACATGTCCCTTTAACCGTGCAGTATCCTGATAACATGCCCCTTTAACCGTGCAGTATCCTGATAACATGTCCCTTTAACCGTGCAGTATCCCGATAACATGCCCCTTTAACCGTGCAGTATCCCGATAACATGCCCCTTTAACCGTGCAGTATCCTGATAACATGTCCCTTTAACCGTGCAGTATCCTGATAACATGTCCCTTTACCCGTGCAGTATCCCGATAACATGCCCCTTTAACCGTGCAGTATCCTGATAACATGCCCCTTTAACCGTGCAGTTTCCCGATAACATGCCCCTTTAACCGTGCAGTATCCCGATAACATGTCCCTTTAACCGTGCAGTATCCCGATAACATGCCCCTTTAACCGTGCAGTATCCCGATAACATGTCCCTTTACCCGTGCAGTATCCCGATAACATGCCCCTTTAACCGTGCAGTATCCTGATAACATGTCCCTTTAACCGTGCAGTATCCCGATAACATGTCCCTTTAACCGTGCAGTATCCCGATAACATGTCCCTTTAACCGTGCAGTATCCTGATAACATGTCCCTTTAACCGTGCAGTATCCCGATAACATGTCCCTTTACCCGTGCAGTATCCCGATAACATGCCCCTTTAACCGTGCAGTATCCCGATAACATGTCCCTTTACCCGTGCAGTATCCCGATAACATGCCCCTTTAACCGTGCAGTATCCTGATAACATGTCCCTTTAACCGTGCAGTATCCTGATAACATGCCCCTTTAACCGTGCAGTATCCCGATAACATGTCCCTTTAACCGTGCAGTATCCCGATAACATGTCCCTTTAACCGTGCAGTATCCCGATAACATGTCCCTTTGACCGTGCAGTATCCCGATAACATGTCCCTTTAACCGTGCAGTATCCCGATAACATGTCCCTTTAACCGTGCAGTATCCTGATAACATGCCCCTTTAACCCTGCAGTATCCTGATAACATGCCCCTTTAACCCTGCTGTATCCCGATAACATGTCCCTTTAACCGTGCAGTATCCCGATAACATGTCCCTTTAACCGTGCAGTATCCTGATAACATGCCCCTTTAACCGTGCAGTATCCTGATAACATGTCCCTTTAACCGTGCAGTATCCCGATAACATGTCCCTTTAACCGTGCAGTATCCTGATAACATGCCCCTTTAACCGTGCAGTATCCTGATAACATGCCCCTTTAACCGTGCAGTATCCTGATAACATGCCCCTTTAACCGTGCAGTATCCTGATAACATGTCCCTTTAACCGTGCAGTATCCCGATAACATGTCCCTTTAACCGTGCAGTATCCCAATAACATGTCCCTTTAACCGTGCAGTATCCCGATAACATGCCCCTTTAACCGTGCAGTATCCCAATAACATGTCCCTTTAACCGTGCAGTATCCTGATAACGTCCCTTTAACCGTGCAGTATCCCAATAACATGTCCCTTTAACCGTGCAGTATCCCGATAACATGCCCCTTTACCCGTGCAGTATCCTGATAACATGTCCCTTTAACCGTGCAGTATCCCGATAACATGTCCCTTTAACCGTGCAGTATCCTGATAACATGCCCCTTTAACCGTGCAGTATCCTGATAACATGCCCCTTTAACCGTGCAGTATCCTGATAACATGCCCCTTTAACCGTGCAGTATCCTGATAACATGCCCCTTTATCCGTGCAGTATCCCGATAACATGCCCCTTTAACCGTGCAGTATCCCGATAACATGCCCCTTTAACCGTGCAGTATCCCGATAACATGCCCCTTTAACCGTGCAGTATCCCGATAACATGTCCCTTTAACCGTGCAGTATCCTGATAACATGTCCCTTTAACCGTGCAGTATCCCGATAACATGTCCCTTTAACCGTGCAGTATCCTGATAACATGCCCCTTTAACCGTGCAGTATCCCAATAACATGTCCCTTTAACCGTGCAGTATCCTGATAACATGTCCCTTTAACCGTGCAGTATCCCGATAACATGTCCCTTTAACCGTGCAGTATCCCGATAACATGTCCCTTTAACCGTGCAGTATCCTGATAACATGCCCCTTTAACCGTGCAGTATCCCGATAACATGTCCCTTTAACCGTGCAGTATCCCGATAACATGTCCCTTTACCCGTGCAGTATCCTGATAACATGTCCCTTTAACCGTGCAGTATCCCGATAACATGCCCCTTTAACCGTGCAGTATCCTGATAACATGCCCCTTTAACCGTGCAGTTTCCTGATAACATGCCCCTTTAACCGTGCAGTTTCCTGATAACATGTCCCTTTAAGCGTGCAGCATCCTGTTAACATGTTCCTTTAACCGTGCAGTATCCTGATAACATGTCCCTTTAAGCGTGCAGCATCCTGTTAACATGTTCCTTTAACCCTGCAACATCCTGTTCAAATGGCCCTTTAAGATGTCCTTTTAACATGCTGCAATATATTAAAATAAGTCAGGATCTAATTCCAAAGTCCAATGTAGACCTCTCTGTTCATGTTGATTCCAGGATCGCTGTCACTCTATGGACAGAGCCTGCTTTATCTCTCAAGCACCTCACACAGCCCCGAGCCATGGGTATCAATCATTCAGATTTATTTGATTTAATACAGATAGAAAAGACACAGTGTTGCTGACTTTATACAAGTATGACAGTCTGATGTACAGCCCTCCTGTAGACACAGAACACTGTCAAGACACTGCGAGAAGCCAGCGGCGTCAGTCATTCACAATCAGGATCACGCACCCTGGTTTTAAAATGTGATCTGTTCTTGGGTACTTCACTGCTAAAAACAAACGCAGCTGGGCTTGTGATCTATCTATCTTTCACTGAGAACTTTGAGAAATGTAGTACAGCACCAGAACACAATGAAATCATAACACAACACTGCATCACAATACAATACAGAATCATAACACAATACTACATCACAATACAATACAGAATCATAACACAGCACGGTGGCATAGTGGTTAGCACTGTTGCCTCACAGCGCCAGGGACCTGGGTTCAAATCCGGCCTCGGGTGACTGTCTGAGTGGAGTTTGCACATTCTCCCTGTGTTTGCGTGGGTTTCCTCCGGGTGCTCCGGTTTCCTCCCACAGTCCAAAGATGTGAGGGTTAGGTTGATTGGCCATGATAAAAATTGGCCCTTCGTGTTAGGGGGGATTAAATACGTGGGGTTACGGGGTTACGGGGATAGGGCTTGGGTGGGATGGCTGTCGGTGTAGGGACCGGGTGCTAGGGTTTGGATGATCAGCCATGATCTCGTTGAATGGTGGAGCAGGCTCGAAGGGCCGAATGGCCTACTCCTGCTCCTATCTTCTATGTTTCTATGTTTCTAGCACTGCATCACAAAACAATACAGAATCATAACACAACACAGAATCATAACACAACACTGCATCACAAAACAATACAGAATCATAACACAATACAATACAGAATCATAAAACAACACTGCATCACAATACAATACCGAATCAGAACACTTTACATGGAAATACCTAGAACTTACAACACGGAAGCAGGCCTTTTGACCCAACCAGTCCGTGTCAGTATTTACCCTCCACTTGAGAAAATAGTCCTAATCAAATTAACTCACTCTGTTCCCATATCTTTTGAACTCCTCTTCCTTCATCCACCTCTCCGATCTAATCTTGAATGTTGACACAGTTTCTGCTTCGCCCACTAACCCTGGGAGTGAATTCCCAGCCTCACACCTCTCCGTGTGAAGACGTTTCTCCTGCCCTCTGTTCTCAGCCTCTTACATTGAATCTTTTATCTCTGGCCCCTGATTCTAGACCCCTCAACTACTGGAGACAGCCTGCTTCTATCTACCTCTCCCATCATTTCACCATTTAAAACAATTCTATTCAATCACCCAAAATCTGCATTATTCTAACAAAAAAAAGCTCCAATTTTTAAAGCCTTTCTTCACATTTGTATTTCCTTTTGCCAGGCAGCCTCCCAGTGAATCTACATATTGTGATTCACAGAAATAATAACACAAAATTGAAAATCATGGCAGGAACACCAGACACAGTGCAGCCGCTGATCAATGGGTATACCTGCAGCACCCAGCTGTATGATTGATACATGCATAACTCATGGGTGTCCAATGCCTAGAGACAATGCTATGACATGGGTAGCGGCATGGTACGATGCAGTGTTGGACAGGGGCTGGATACGATGCATTGTTGGACAGGGGCTGGTTAGGATGCAATGTTGGACAGGGGCTCGATACGATGCTCAGTGTTGGAGAGGGGCTGGATACGGTGCAGTGTTGGACAGGGACTAGATACGATGCTCGGTGTTGGACAGGGGCTGGATACGATGCTGTGTTGGACAGGGGCTGGATACGATGCACAGTGTTGGAGAGGGGCTGGATACGATGCAGTGTTGGACAGGGGCTGGATACGATGCTGTGTTGGGCAGGGGCTGGATACGATGCACAGTGTTGGAGAGGGGCTGGATATGATGCAGTGTTGGAGAGGGATTGGATACGATGCTGTGTTGGCCAGGGGCTGGATACGATGCAGTGTTGGGCAGGGGCTGGATACAATGCTCAGTGTTGGAGAGGGGCTGGATACGATGCTGTGTTGGACAGGGGCTGGATACGATGCTGTGTTGGACAGGGGCTAGATACGATGCACAGTGTTGGAGAGGGGCTGGATATGATGCAGTGTTGGAGAGGGGCTGGATACGATGCAATGTTGGACAGGGGCTGGATACGATGCAGTGTTGGGCAGGGGCTGGATACGATGCACAGTGTTGGAGAGAGGCTGGATGCGATGCTGTGTTGGAGAGGGATTGGATTACTTGCAGTGTTGGAGAGGGGCTGGATACGATGCTCGGTGTTGGAGAGGGGCTGGATACGATGCAGTGTTGGAGAGGGGCTGGATACGATGCAGTGCTGGACAGGGGCTGGATACGATGCAGTGTTGGGCAGGGGCTGGATACGATGCACAGTGTTGGAGAGGGGCTGGATACGATGCAGTGTTGGAGAGGGGCTGGATACGATGCAGTGCTGGACAGGGGCTGGATACGATGCAGTGTTGGGCAAGGGCTGGATACGATGCACAGTGTTGGAGAGGGGCTGGATACGATGCAGTGTTGGACAGGGGCTGGATACGATGCAGTGTTGGGCAGGGGCTGGGTACGATGCACAGTGTTGGAGAGAGGCTGGATACAATGCAGTGTTGGAGAGGGATTGGATTACTTGCAGTGTTGGAGAGGGGCTGGATACGATGCTCGGTGTTGGAGAGGGGCTGGATACGATGCAGTGTTGGAGAGGGGTTGGATACGATGCAGTGTTGGAGAGGGGCTGGATATGATGCAGTGCTGGACAGGGGCTGGATATGATGCTCGGTGTTGAACAGGGGCTGGATACGATGCAGTGTTGGACAGAGGCTGGATACGAAGCTCAGTGTTGCACGGACTGGATACGATGCTCGGTGTTGGACAGGGGCTGGATACGATGCTCAGTGTTGGACAGGGGCTGGATACGATGCAGTGTTGGGCAGGGGCTGGATACGATGCTGTGTTGGACAGGGGCTGGATACGAAGCTCAGTGTTGGACAGGGGCTGGATACGATGCTCGGTGTTGGAGAGAGGCTGGTTACGATGCAGTGTTGGGCAGGGACTGGATACGATGCTCAGTGTTGAACAGGGGCTAGACACGATGCAGTGTTGGACAGGGGCTGGTTACGATGCAATGTTGGACAGGGGCTGGATACGATGCTGTGCTGGACAGGGGCTGGATACGATGCTCGATGTTGGACAGGGACTGGCTACGATGCAGTGTTGGGCAGGGGCTGGATACGATGCTGTGTTGGATGGGGCTGGATACGATGCAGTGTTGGGCAGGGGCTGAATATGATGCTCAGTGTTGGAGAGGGGCTGGATATGATGCTTGGTGTTGGACAGGGGCTGGATATGATGCAGTGTTGGACAGGGGCTGGATACGATGCTCAGTGTTGGAGAGGGGCTGGATACGTTTCTCGGTGTTGGAGAGGGGCTGGTTACGATGCACGGTGTTGGACAGGGGCTGGATATGATGCTCGGTTTTGGAGAGGGGCTGGATACGATGCTTAGTGTTGGACAGGGACTGGATACGATGCTCGGTGTTGGGCAGGGGCTGGATATGATGCAGTGTTGGACAGGGGCTGGATACGATGCTCGGTGTTGGACAGGGGCTGGATACGATGCTTGGTGTTGGAGGGGAGCTGGATATGATGCAGTGTTGGAGTGGGGCTGGATACGATACCCAGTGTTGGAGAGGGGCTGGATACGATGCAGTGTTGGACAGGGGCTGGATACGATGCTCGGTGTTGGGCAGGGGCTGGATACGATGCTCGGTGTTGGACAGGGACTGGATGCGATGCTGTGTTGGAGAGGAGCTGGATACGATGCACAGTGTTGGACATGGGCTGGATACGATGCAGTGTTGGAGAGGGGCTGGATACGATGCTCGGTGTTGGAGAGGGGCTGGATACGGTGCACAGTGTCGGGCAGGGGCTGGATACGATGCAGTGTTGGACGGGGCTGGATACGATGCACAGTGTTGGAGAGTGGCTGGATACGATGCAGTGTTGGAGAGAGGCTGGATACGATGCAGTGTTGGAGAGGGGCTGGATACGATGCTCGGTGTTGGAGAGGGGCTGGATACGATGCACAGTGTCGGGAAGGGGCTGGATACGATGCAGTGTTGGACGGGGCTGGATACGATTATCAGTGTTGGACAGGGGCTGGATACGATGCTCAGTGTTGGAGAGGGGCTGGATACGATGCAGTTTTGGAGAGAGGCTGGGTACGATGCAGTGTTGGAAGGGGCTGGATACAATGCACAGTGTCGGGCAGGGGCTGGATACAATGCAGTGTTGGAGAGGGGCTGGATACGATGCTCGGTGTTGGAGAGAGGCTGGGTTTAACGCTTGCTGTTATGCAGCGGAGGGATGCAATGCTTACAGTTGGGTAAGGGTGGCTTACGATTCTCACTTTTGGTTCATGGGCTGGTTACGACATTTGTGGTTGGGCAGTGCCTGGGAATGTTTGCTATGCCTTTGCCCTATGTACAGGGGCACTACCATATTTTTTAAGCAACATATCAATGGGTAACATAAATATTGCAACTGATCACTCAGCCAATCGCTCTTTCTTTCACCTTTGAACCTCACTTACTATCCAAACCCCACATTGATTGGCACCATCCATATTGCAGGTGCTGGCTGTGATTGGCTGTATCCTGTGTCAGGTTCAGAAACTGCTTGCCTCTTTTGACGGTTTCACCAGGACCAGTGGGCTGTACCGCTTGAATTGAACAGGAGTCACAGTCTGATGCAAAGAGATATCTGTGCCTGGAACCTGTCTCTTTTACAGTGCTTGGGGTGAACTCAGAGTGACAGCAGCTAAATAAAAGCAGATACATTTACACACAGGAGGCCATTCAGCCCACCATGTCTTTGTTGGCCCTTTGTGAGAGCAATCCGAAACGAATCCCACTGTTGTTATTAATGCAACAGTCTCTGACTCAGCCACTCCCTGTGGTAAGACACTTTGCTCCAACTACTCTCTGTGTAAAGAAATTCCTCCGAACCTCTCTCCTCACTCTCTCAGTGACAATTTTAAATTGATAACACCTCATCATTGACTCCCCAACCAGAGTAAATAGTGTTTCCCGATTCACTCTGCCTCCATCATTAAAAAAAAACTCTACTTAATCTCCTTGGAACCTCCTGTGCACCAATAGAAATAGTCCCCGTGTCTCTAATCTCTCCTCACTGCGATAGTTTCCGATCCTTGGCATCATCCTGGTGAATCTAGGCTGTGCACTCTCCACCGGTTTAATGTACTTTCTACTATGGGATGTTCGAAAGTGCACATACTTGTCTCACTGTGACCTAACAAATGATTTGTATAAATTCATCATTACTTCTTTACTCTTGTACACTTTGCTCCTATTTATAAAAGTCAATGTGCAGTTAGCCTTTTCTTAATGGTTTTCGGTACCTGCATGTGCAGATATGTGAATCCTTAGGTTTCTGTATTTATCCTCACCCTTCATTGTCTTTCCATTGTGTGTATTGCCCATTCCTCCCAAAATGTATTACTTCACACTGCTCCACATTAAACTGCATCTGCCACCTGTCTGCCCATTCCTCTCACCTGGCTCTGTCCTCCTAACATCTTTCAGTCTCATAGAATCTTAGAATCTGCGCCGGCCAACAAAGAGCTATCCAGCCTAATCCCACTTCCCAGCTCTTGGTCCATAGCCCTGCAGGTTAGCGCAACCCAAGTACACATCCAAGTACTTTTTAAATGTGCTTAGGGTTCCTGGCTCTACCACCCTTTCAGGCAGTCAGTTCCAGACCCCCACAACCCTCTGGGTGAAGAAATTTCCCCTCAAATCCCCTCTAAACCTTCCACCAATTACATTAAATCTGTGCCCCCTGGTTTTTGACCCCTCTGCTAATGGAAACAGGTCCTTCTATCCACTTTATCTATGCCCCTCATAATTTTATACACCTCAATAAGGTCTCCCCTCAGCCTCCTCTGTTCCAAGGATAACACCCAGCCTATCCAGTCTTTCCTCATAGCTAAGATTCTCTACTCCTGGCAACATCCTTGTAAATCTCCTCTGTACCCTCTCTAGTGCAATCACATCTTTCCTGTAATGTGGTGACCAGAACTGCACGCAGTACTCTAGCTGAGGCCTAACTAGTGTTTTATACAGTTGAAGCATAACCCCCCTACTCTTGCATTCTATGCCACGGCTAATAAAGGCAATCATTCCGTATGCCTTCTTAACCACCTTATCTACCTGGCCTGCTACCTTCAGGGATCTGTGGACATGCACTCCAAGGTCCCTTTGTTCCTCTACACTACTCAGTGTCCTACCATTTAATGTGCATTCCCTTTCCTTGTTAGCCCTCCCCAAATGCATTACCTCACACTTCTCTGGATTGATCCCATTTGCCACTGTTCTGCCCACCTGACCAATTTATTGATATCGTCCTGCAGTCTACAGCTTCCTTCTTCAGTATCAACTGTTAGATCTGTGGTTCAGTGGATAAATAATTACACGGATGCTGTACATAAACAAACAACAGGTCTTTACTGGAGGAGGGTCATCTCTAGACTGGAGTACAGAGGCATGCGCACAGCTTATATACCGGTGTGGTTACTGCCGGTACTACAGTATACAGGAGCTGCAAAAAGTATTTCTGACTTAAAGCACATACACTACATCAACCACACAGCCGATTTTAGTATCATTTGCAAACTTCTTAATCATACCCCCTATATTCAAGTCTAGATCGTTGATATATACCACAAAAAGCAAGGGACCTAATACTGAGCCCTGTGGAACCCCACTGGAAATAGCCTTCCCGTCACAAAAACACCCATCAACCATTACCCTCTGCTTCCTGTCTCCGAGCTAGTTTGGAATCCGACTTGACACTTTGCCCTGGATCCCATGGGCTTTTAACTTCGTGACCAGTCTGCCATGTGGAACCTTATCAAAAGCTTTGCTAAAGTCCATATACACTACATCAAATGCACGACCCTCATCTACCCTCCTTGTTACCTCCTCAAAAAATTCAATCAAATTGTGCTGACTATCCTTGATTAATCCGTGTCTTTCTAATGAAGATTTATCCTGTCCTTCAGAATTCTTTCCAATAATTTTCCCACCACAAAGATTAGGCTGACTGGCCTATTGTTTGTCAACCCTTTGCTTTTGCATCATCAGCAAAGAATGTGCTCTCAAGTCTAAATCATCTATATCTACTGAGAGCAAGTGGACCCAGCACTGACCCCTGTGGTCCAGCATAGGAACACAGCAATAGAGGAACATAGGAACAGGAGTCGGCCATTCAGCCCCTTGAACCTGTTCCGCCATTCAATGAGATCATGGCTGATCTGCGACCTAACTCCATATACCTGCCTTTGGCCCATTTCCATTAATACCTTTGGTTAACAAAGTTATCAATCTCCGATTTAAAATTAACAATTGATCTAGCATCTATTGCCGTTTGCGGAAGAGAGTTCCAAACTTCTAACACCCTTTGTGTGTCAGTGTTTCCTAATTTCACTCCTAAAAAGTCTGGCTCTAATTTTTAGACTACGCCCCCTAGTCCTCGACTCCCCAACCAGCGGGAATAGTTTCTCTCTACCTACCGTATCTCTTCCCCTTAATATCTTGACAACTTCGATCAGATCAACCCTTAACCTTCTAAATTCTAGGGAATACAACTCTAATTTGTGTAATCTCTCCTCGTAACTTAACCTTTGAAGTCCGTGTATCATTCTGGTAAACCTGCGCTGCACTCCCTCCACGGTCAATCTATCCTTCCTAAGGTGTGGTGCCCAGAACTGCTCACAGTGCTCCAGGTGTGGTCTAACCAGGGTTTTGTACAGCTGCAGCATAACTTCTACCCCCTTGTTTTCTAGTCCTCTAGATATAAAGGCCAGCATCCCATTAGCCTTTTTGATTATTTTCTGTACCTGTTCCTGACATTTGAATGATCGATGTACCTGGACCCCCGAGTCTCTGGACATCCACTGTTTTTAGCTTTTCACCATTTAGAAAGTACCCTGTTCGATCCTTTCCACCCTTCCCTAGTCTGAGCAACACCTATTTACCCGAACTCCCTGTTTCCTGACTGCCAAAAAACTATCTGTCCCCACTACTACATTTCATAAACCACGTGCCTAACTTTTTCTAAAAAGCCTCTAGTGAGACACCTTATCAAATACCTTCTGAAAATCCATGTACACTGCATCTACTGCATTTCCTTTATTTATCCAATCCGTTACTTCTTCTGAAATGTCTATTAAATTTGTCAAGCACTTCTAAATCCTCAGTCATTTTATCTCAAATTATGCATTCAGACACTGAGTGAATGTTTAAAAGTCAGAAGGTGAAGGGTTTGGATGTGGTTCGGGGGCAGCTCGACCCAGAGAACTTCCCCAAAAAATGTCCACCAAGGAATTCAGGAGCCAAAGTTCATCAAAAGTACATTTACAACTAAAACTCCCCGAGCTCGGCCCCTCCTCCCTGGGGTCCGTGAGGAGCTCTTACTTTCTAAAGCTTCATGTTCCATATTGGTTGCTGCTCGGAGTTTTATTTGATGCTCGTCGCTGTCCCCTCACACGCCCCGTTGCTGATGGGCATCAAACTGCTGTCCGCTCAGTTCTCCAAAGGATGCAAAAATCGTAATTAGCCTGTGTGAGAGTAACAAACAGAATCGGATGAGTCACTGCCCTGCAGCGGGTAGTCAAAACTGCCCAACGCATTACTGGCACCCGGCTACCGACCATAGAGCACAAATACCAGAAACGCTATTTACGGAGGTCACGGTCCATCATCAAAGACCCTACCCACCCCAGCCACAGTCTGTTCGCCCTCCTGCCATCTGGGAGACGCTACAGATGCATTGGCACCCGTACGACCAGATTTAGGAACAGCTTCTTTCCCAGGGCTGTCATCCTACTGAACTCCACAAATAAACTCTAAAGCCTGCACATCTGCCAATGCACTTTATTATGGCTATGTTTATGTTAATGTATTACAAGCCAAATGTATGTTGAATGTTTAAATGTCTTAATCTAAATGTACACTCTCGGGAGCCGCAAGCCTACATTTCGTTGTACTGCACTTGTGCACTAACAATGACAATAAAAGTTGATTTGATTTGATTTGATTTCAGGTCATGGAATTCAAACCCATCATTGCAGCAGGAACTGCAGAACTTCACACTCAAGCTTAGCAGGCAGGTATCCAGACAGTGAATTAAAGAGACTTTGCCACCTCCTCGGGGCTAGTCACACTCACCCAGTCCCATTACAGGACCTGTTACACTCCCCTGTGCCACCTCCTCGGGGCTAGTCACACTCACCCAGTCCCATTACAGGACTTGTTACACTCCCCTGTGCCACCTCCTCGGGGCTAGTCACACTCACCCAGTCCCATTACAGGACTTGTTACACTCCCCTGTGCCACCTCCTCGGGGCTAGTCACACTCACCCAGTCCCACTACAGGACTTGTTACACTCCCCTGTGCCACCTCCTCGGGGCTAGTCACACACACCCACTCCCAGTACAGGACTTGTTACACTCCCCTGTGCCACCTCCTCGGGGCTAGTCACACTCACCCAGTCCCATTACACGACCTGTTACACTCCCCTGTGCCACCTCCTCAGGGCTAGTCACACTCACCCAGTCCCACTACAGGACTTGTTACACTCCCCTGTGCCACCTCCTCGGGGCTAGTCACACTCACCCAGTCCCACTACAGGACTTGTTACACTCCCCTGTGCCACCTCCTCGGGGCTAGTCACACACACCCACTCCCAGTACAGGACTTGTTACACTCCCCTGTGCCACCTCCTCAGGGCTAATCACACTCACCCAGTCCCACTACAGGACTTGTTACACTCCCCTGTGCCACCTCCTCGGGGCTAGTCACACTCACCCAGTCCCACTACACGACCTGTTACACTCCCCTGTGCCACCTCCTCGGGGCTAGTCACACTCACCCAGTCCCACTACAGGACTTGTTACACTCCCCTGTGCCACCTCCTCGGGGCTAGTCACACTCACCCAGTCCCACTACAGGACTTGTTACACTCCCCAGTGTCACCTCCTCGGGGCTAGTCACACTCACCCAGTCCCACTACAGGACTTGTTACACTCCCCTGTGCCACCTCCTCGGGGCTAGTCACACTCACCCAGTCCCACTACAGGACTTGTTACACTGCCCTGTGCCACCTCCTCGGGGCTCGTCACACTCACCCAGTCCCACTACAGGACTTGTTACACTCCCTTGTACCACCTCCTCGGGGCTAGTCACACTCACCCAGTCCCATTACAGGACTTGTTACACTCCCCTGTGCTACCTCCTCGGGGCTAGTCACACTCACCCACTCCCACTAGAGGACTTGTTACACTCCCCTGTGCCACCTCCTCGGGGCTAGCCACACTCACCCTGCGCTATGGGAACAAGAGGGGGCCATTCAACCCCTTGAGCATGTTCCACCATTCACTTCGATCAGGACTAATCTGTACCTCAACTCCATTTACCTGCCTCGAACATTTTAATTGTCCCCCAGCATCCACAGCCTTTTGTTGGGAGAGAGGATCCAGGAGCTCCATTAGACTTTGTGTGAAAAAGTGCTTCCAGATTTCGCTCCTGAATGACCTAGCTCTAACTTTAAGATTGAAAGCAGGTGATCCTGAGAGCTTCTGTTCCTCAGCTCCTCTCCTGACAGCTACTCCCCGCCCTTTTAACAACTCAGAACTCTCCGCTCATACACAACACTCTGTCTCAAGCCCTGAGGAAGAGTTGGCAGAACTCGTCCAATGACAGTAGACTTCTAAAAGCAAAGAGGAGGATTTCACTTCACCAGAAGAGTTAACAGAATTTTAATTCCATCTAAGCTAGTTTATTGATGCTTGTCAGTGTTGCCTGTGGGTCAGTGGGTCGCTCTCTCGCCTCTAGGACAGAAGGTTGTGGGTTCAAATCCCATTCCAGGGACTTGAGCACAGTTCTAGGTTGACATTCCAGGACAGTACTGAGGGAGTGCTGCACTGTCGGCGGTGCCGCCTTTCAGATGAGACATTAAACTAAGGCCCTGTCGCCCTTTCAGGTGGACGTAGAAGATCCCAATGGTACTATTCAAAGAAAAGCAGGGGAGTTCTCCCCAGTGTCCAGGCCAATACTTACTTCTCAACCAATGTCACTGAAACAGATTATCTGGTCATTATCACATTGCTGACTGTGGGACCTTGCTGGGCATATTTCCTACAAGAGCACTGAATTGGCTGTAAAGTGCTTTGGGATGTCCGGAAGTTGTGAAAGGTGCTATAGAAATGCAAGTCCTTCTATCTTTGGCTGTTTTTTCCTCCTAAATAATCCTGCTCTGACCCAGATATTTAAAATGACATTATATTAACACTGAGCTTAAAAGCCAAAAGGCAATTCTGAACCTGTATAAATCATTGGCCCAGAAATTCAGGTCTCCACGGGTGAGTACGCACGGGGTACTCACCCGTAGGCCCGATGGAAGTGTCGGTTCCTGCATGCACTGCGCATGCGCGGGAAACCGGCACTTCCGTTCCTCTGAACAAAGAGGTTCAGAGGTCGAACGCGTGCGCGGGAGAGGCTGCGCATGCGCATTAAACTTACGTTTTTTTTTTACAGGTTTTCCCGGGAACGTAAGCCTGCAGAATAAAAAGCAGGCGTAAGGCTTGCTTTTTGAAAGGTAAGTGGTGAATTAATTAAAATTAAAACATTTTTTCCACAGGTTTATTATTTTTAAATACTTTAAAGCATGGTAAGTTTATTTTTAGCCTCATTAGAATAAAAAATTATTTTTTTCAAAAATGTAAATTATTGTTTAAAATAGTTATTTCATGCAATTTATAGTTTATTTAAAAAATGTGATTAAAAAAAAAAATTATTTGAAGATTTAGTGCTATTTTGGGTCCATAGTATTTATAAGTCTTGACAGCATTTCCTGTCAGACCTAAGAATGGAGCATTCCCTGCTCCGATTGGCTGCCCATGGCCCACGTGATCCCAGGGGATGCATCAAACTAACTGCGTCCCTGGGATACGCAAGCACTGCGCTCCGGCAGCTGGACCAGGCCCTGGATCGGAATTCCACGGGGGTCCACAGCTCAACGGCCGGCGCACTAGGTAAGTGCAGGTCGGAGGCTTGCACCCGCGGGAAGCCTCCGACCCAAATTTCTGGGCCATGGTGTTCAGTTTTGGTTACCCTACTTTAGGAAGGATGTCAAGGCCATTGGGAGGGTGCAGAAGGGATCCACTCTGGGCGGATGGGTAGTGGTGGGAGCTAGAAACCCAGGCTATTTTAACTCCCGGGCCTCATGCAAATCCCGCCGGCCGATTTACCGCCCATTCCAGGAGTGATGTCAGCAGGAAGTGAAGTGATTCTGAGGCCACGAGCCGACACCCATGTAAGTACCCCCGCCACACAGTACTGCCCCCCGATTATCAAAATCCACGACAAGGCCTTGGACAAAGTGGACCACTTTCCATACATCGGGAGCCTACTGTCAACAAGGGCAGACGTCGATGACGAAGTCCAACACCGACTTCAGTGTGCCAGTGCAGCCTTCGGTCACCTGAGGAAGAGAGTGTTTGAAGGCCAGGACCTCAAACCCGGCACTAAGCTCATGGTCTACAGAGCAGCAGTTATACCTGCCCTGCTGTATGCCTCAGAGACATGGACTATGCACAGCAGGCACCTCAAAGCACTGGAGAGGTACCACCAATGCTGCCTCCGCAAGATCCTGCAAATCCATTGGCAGGATAGGCGCACCAACGTCAGTGTTCTCGCTCAGGCCAACATCCCCAGCATCGAAGCTTTGACCACGCTCGATCAGCTACGATGGACGGGTCACATTGTCTGCATGCCCGATACGAGACTCCCAAAACAAGCGCTCTATTCGGAGCTCCGGCACGGCAAGAGAGCCCCAGGTGCGCAGAGGAAACGCTTCAAGGACACCCTCAAAACCTCCTTTAAAAAGTGTAACATCCCCACCGACACCTGGGAATCCCTGGCCCAAGACCGCACAAAGTGGAGGAGAAGCATCCGGGAAGGCGCCGAACACCTCGAGTCTCTTGGCCGGTAGCTAGCGGGAGCCAAGCGCAGGCAGCGCAAGGAGCGCACGTCAACCCAAGCACCCCACCCACCCGCCCCTTCAAACACAGTCTGCCCCACCTGTGACAGAGACTGTAGGTCCTGCATTGGACTCATCAGTCACCTGCGAGCTCATTTTTAATGTGGAAGCAAGTCATCCTCGGTTCCGAGGGACTGCCTAAGAAGAAGAAGAAGAAGAAGTAGCGGGATTGGCTGCGGGGGCTGTCACACGGGCGCCTCACGATGTGGATGGGGGTGGGGGTGGGGGGGGGTTAATCCGCTGTAGAGGAAGCCTAAGCTTTCCTTGTGGGGCCAGGAGAAGCAGGAGTTTTTGACCTGTTTGGGCCTGTTCTGGCCCAGATCCTCTCCTCTGTTATCCTCACCACAGTGGTTTCCTGCTCGTACCCATCGAGTTAAAATTGCAGTCAGGTCCTGATGACGTTATTGGGACCTGACATGCACATGTGAAATAGGACCTCGCTACCTTTGGGCGGGAGTCCTTGCAGGTTAAAATTGGGAAGTCAGTTCCCGGTGTCTCCAGGGTGACTAAGTAGCCTGGGCGATTTTAACTGCCCACTCACCCGGTTTCTGCCAGGCGAATAGGGTTAAAATCCCCCCCCCCCACACCCCCAGGACTCTCTAGCAATAGGGCAGCCAAAGTTAAAAAGCCATCACCAGGTTGAACGAGAGGATAGAAGGATGGAGCAAAACTTGAAGGGGGATAAATTGAATAAGGCTTGAAAACAGGCGTAGAGATGGCAATGCTGCCTGCTGTTTTAAATGATTGCTACTCGCATCCAGCACCAGGGGAGGTGTATTGTGGCTGAAAAAGGTGGTGGGAGTCCTTTGTGAGCTGAATCTGTGCTGTCAAAGATTGAAGAATGGCTGAACATGGTAGAGAGCGTATACCAAGGTATTCTGATGTGTACTGGAGGCCATGGTGGAAGAGGTTGAATGGAGGAGAGCCGTCCCGAATCAGAGAGATGCAGGAGGCCCTCCAGACACATGCCCAGGAGGCAGTGGGACCAAGTAGCAGCAGAGGTCAATGCCAGGAGTGTTGCTCCAAGAACATGGACGCAGTGCAGGAGGAAGTTTAACAATCTCACACGAGTTGTCAGGGTGAGTAAGCTAATCTTCAAATGGTGTGTCCTACCAAATGCACCACTAGCCTCATTCACTGCTCAATCACCTCAGCCCCATCACTCACCTACCAACAATCTCTATCAGTCCGTGCTCAACCCTAACATTCATCTGCTTTACCTCACCCTCACACACTTAGCATTGTTGCAAGCCTCGCACTCACAACTCACAGCTCGCACACACCGGCAGCTGTTCAACCATGACAGCCACATCACCCAAACGTATTGCAGGACACTCCCTCTTTCTTGCAGGTGTAGGTGGCGCATAAAAGGAGGCAGCAGCAAAGAACTGGAGGAGGGCAAGTGCGCCTGCAATGTTAACTCCCATGGAGGAGACTGTGCTGGCCATCGTGGGAAGGGGCATCGCTGAGGCTGTGGCCACCGGCGGGGCTGAAATGATCAATGATGAGGGTATCTGCGTACCTAATCCTCCTTCTCTCATCCACTTCCCCCTCATCCCTCAATCTCTTCTGAGTGAGAAGCTGCAGAGGGTGTAAGCACACACTTCGTACTTTCTCCTCTACTCCCATCACAACCCAACCCTTGTCCCATTTCCATTTCAGATACCCAAGAACTGGAACCTGCCCAGTCAGTGGAGGAAGAGGAAGAAGACAGTGAAGATGAAGAGACACCATCACTCGTTCTCACACTCGCAGCCAACAGCTCAGATACTGAGTGTAGTGTATGTACCCGTCTACCTTTAAGGGAACGATTGAGTGTAACCGTTCACCTTTAAGAGAACTACTTTAGGTGTGGCACTATTTGATTGGCTTCTGTATACGGTAATACCGACAGTGACCACACCAGTATATAAGTGATGTTACAGGATAACTAGGGCAGATTCGCCCTGACCTCTGAATAGTAAAGACCTGTTTGTTTGTACTTCAAAAGTCTGTGTATTTATTTACTGCACAACCCACAGACTTTACAGTGGCGACGAGTCCGATCGTACCCTGCGGCAAGAATAGCAAAGTAACAAAGAGCGTCGAAGAGAGGCAACCGCCCTCGTCGTGCTACCAAAAGAAAACACGAGGCTACAACAACAGAAAGTGTGGTACTTTACAGAAGCTGGAAGACTAGCAACAAAAGCTTCATCAGCAACAGGCACGGATTACCCTGCTACCACGGTGTGGAGTGAGCCGACCAGCAAGAAACAAGGCGGCCGAAGAGACTGTGAGTAGGGGAAGGGGTAGAAGTATCCGGAGGAGAAGGACAGAGCACTCGACCTCGGTCGAGGGGGAGCTGTACCGGCCAAAAGTCGGGTCCAACGGCGTCGGGTGACAGCCGGACCGCGATCGGCGGGAAAAATCCGGGCAGCGACCGCAGCCACGAAGCGCTGAGCCTGCGAGTAGGCGCGGGAGGAGAAACCCAGCCGCAGCCGGGGAGGGAAACACCGGTCTGCGAGAGGGCTGGGGAGGCGAACGGGAACCGTGCGGGTGAGAGCCGGGTGCGGAGTGAGAGACTGCGAGGAGCCAGTCCAGCGGCTGAGCTGTTCTCCACCAACGGGGTACTCAGAGCCGGCAAAACCGAACGTGCGGGAGTGGGAGAGCGAACAGGAGCCGAGAACGGGGAGAGAGACTGCGCGAGAGCCAGTCCAGCGGCTGAACTGTTCTCCACCTACGGAGTACCCAGAGCCGGTAGAACCGAACGTGCGGGAGAGGGAGAGACAGAGCCGAGCACGGGGAGAGAGAGACTGCGCGAGGGCCAGTCCAGCGGCTGAACTGTCCTCCGTTAACGGGGTGTACCCAGAGCCGGTAGAACCGAACGTGCGGGAGAGGGAGAGACCGAGCCGAGCACGGGGAGAGAGAGACTGCGCGAGAGCCAGTCCAGCGGCTGAACTGTCCTCCGTTAACGGGGTGTACCCAGCGCCGGTAGAGCCGTGCGGGCGGGAGGAAAAGACAGAGCCGAGTAAGGGGAGCTGTGCGAGAGCCAGCCCAGCGGCTGAACCTGTCCGCTGTGGGGAAAGCGTACCCCTTACACCAGGGAGCAATGCGGAAAGCCGCCATTAGGCGGAGAAGACGACAGAGGCGGGAAACCGCCATTGAAGTGGGCGGGGAGAGAAAGGAAGAGCGGGAAACCGCCATTTTCGCGGGAAAAGAACCGCCATCTTAACTGCCATTGAAGTGGGCAGAGAGAGAGAGAGAGAGAGAGAGAGAAGGGAAGAGCGGGAAACCGCCATTTTCGCAGGAAAACCGCCATTTTAGAAAAAAGAAGATAATAAATAATACTTAAAGAAATACTGTGCTGCTTCAAAGAAAGAAAGATGCCTAAGCGAGGGAATATTAACGATTTTAATTCTGAAATAGAAGACTGGGCCACGTACGTGGAATGCATAGAGATCTATTGCGAAGCCAACAAAATAGAGGAAGACGACAAGGCGATAACATTGCTAAACTCGATGGGGGCAAAAACATATGGGCTCTTGAAGCATCTAATAGCACCAGCTAAACCAGCGGATCAGACCTTCGAAGAAATTGTGGCTGTGCTGAAGGACCACTTGAACCCCACACCGTTGATGCTGGCTGAGCGATTCAAATTCTACGCAAGAACGCAGAGGAAAGACGAAAGCAATGCGGAATACTTGGTCGAACTGCGTAGGCTAGCGAAATACTGCCAGTTCGGAGGGAATCTGACAGAGGCACTGCGGGACAAGTTCGTATGCGGATTGTCCAAAGAAGGAACGCAGAAGCGACTACTGGAAGAAAACGACCTCACACTGGACAGGGCTGTCCTCATAGCTGCATCACACGAAGCCACAGCGAAAGGAACGGCCGAAATGCAGCTAAAGGCGGCGGCACTCGGGGTGGACCAAATTACTTCGAGCACAACAAAATGCTACCGTTGTGGGAAGACCACGCACGACCAGAATCACTGCTGGTTTAAGAACCAAGAGTGTCGGAAATGTGGCAAACTGGGTCACATCGCGAAGGTATGCAGGTCCGGGAAAAAGACCAACAATCAACGGAAGCCACCACAAGAAAAGTACAACAAGGTACACAAGGTGGCTGAAAAGAGTTCAGACGAACAGAATTCAGACTCAGACCCAAACAACCAGGAGCTGGGTAGTCTGAAGATCCACAATGTGGGGAAAGAAACTGATCTACAAACGATTTGGGTCGTACTAAAAATAGCTGGAGTCCAAGTACGAATGGAGCTGGACACTGGATCAGCTCTATCAGTCATCAACCGAAGGGACTACCACCGGCTATTCTCTCACATACCTTTGAGAAATACCAAGTTCGTATTACAGACATACACGGGGCATAATGTATACCCCATGGGGAAAATAAGAGTCAAGGTGAGAGATAGAGGGAAAGAACACCCAAGAATGAATTTGTACGTATTACCTGAGGGAGGACCACCACTTCTAGGGCGGGAGTGGATTAAGAAAATAGACATGGAATGGCACTACCTAAAAGCCATAATGAAGGAGGATTCGGTGCAAGCTATCAGCTCAGATTCTGAGATGGATGACGATAAGACCAATTCAAATATGCATGACAAGGCTAAAGGGGACTTGCCGATGATGGGGAAGGAAACAAAGACATGCAGAAAGACTTATGTCACCAAGAAGAATAAAGTTACAGAGCAGAACTCCAGGTTGACAGAGAATTCTGAGCCTGTTCAAGCTAAGGATTCATCCACGACGGAAGAACACCGAGCTCGGACTCAAACTTATGTCAAAGTACGACAACAATTAGAACAGTGGAGTGACCGTCTCGTACAAGAGTTGAAAAATATGGAAAAGTTCTGGGACACTGAATGGGAGAACCTGGAAAGACAACAGAGACAGCTAGCTCAAGAAAAGAGCGACCACAGAGCCATCGTGGCCAAGTACCGATCACATTTCCCTGAAACTGTTCAGGAACTAGACTATTTACAGAACGACCTAAAGGAAGAGGAATCTTCAGGAAGCCAGGATTTTATCCCAGTTGATCTCTACGACTCGTTGCAAGCAGAGTGTAACAAGTTGAAGGAACAGTATGAACGGGCCCAGACTACAATCCTGGAAGGGGTTAACTCGGCAATCCTCTGAAAAGCTAGTTTTAGTGAAAGCATATGAACAACTAAAGTTTGAACATGAGCGAGAATTACAAAGGCTGCAGGAAATGTTTGACGAGCTCCAGGCCAAGACAGACTCATCGGTAGAGATTCCATCCGTAGATGGAAAATTAGAGGTGGAAGACAGAGCAGAACGTGAAATTCAAGGTGTCCAAGAACTCGTTAAATTATTGAAGGAAACCCAAAACAAATATGAGGCGGCAATGGCAGAGGTCCAACAACTTGAAGAACATATTCAACTAGGAATCCGGGCAGTGGAAGGAAAGGCCAATGGAAGGAACACAGAGACTGTAGGAATGGCCCCTGATCAGGAGTTAGAGAACACCAAGGCGCAATTTCTTCGAGCGCTTAAAACCAAAGGACCGGAGGAAAGGAAGGTGAAAACATTGGAGGGAAAGGTGGATGAAATGGAGAAGGCGCTAATCCACAGTGTCCCCGTAGAAGAGTTAACGGCCAGCCAACTCTTATACACGCTGAGGGACAAGACTCCAAAATGGGAACACGAGTTTCAGGTTTCAAAGGGAAAGAATTCGGAGCTTCCAAAAGTCACGGAGAGAGCTGAGGGGGCAACACAGCTTGCACATGGATGTCAAAAGTATGCTGAATTACGTCAAGGGGAGCAGAAGAATGCGGAAACAGCTACTTCAGTAGAAGGATTAAATAGCCTGATAACGGAATCCCCGATGGAAGGGAAGGTATTGAACTCACAAATGAGGCCAGGCGTGAAGGAATGGCAGACATCCCAGGAAGAGCGGGATGAATATGAATGCTTGAAAAAGTCTTTTCAAGAAAGATGGTCAGAGAAGGAACCACCGTCGGCTAACGTCCAGTTGGATAAGAAGGTAGTAGAAGGGCCCCTCACTGGCCTAACTCAGGATGACCCCGAATACTATCCTGACCTATTGAGTGACACTGAATATTATGAGGATCTGGTCTGCCCAGTTTGTGATGAAAACTCCCAAAGTACAGAAATCCGCATGAAGCACTTAAGGTCTAATGAACATAGAGAGTTGGTGGCGCTACAGATGGCCGCAGAGAAAGGAGCTCCGAGAGTTTCAAAAAGGCAGAAAAGAAAAAGAAGAAGCAGGAGATAATAACTGTCTAAAATACTATCATCTCAGGCGGGACACCATGAAAGGAGCTAAATTAGTTGAAAACCCGAAAATTATCAAGACAGCCAGTTGGTTGTAAAAGTCCGCACTGCTGGTTCAACAGGACGGAAGGTCAAGCTGTTACGTTAAGAAAAAGGCTATGGAGGAGTCACGCTAGCCATGTGAACCGGCTACACCAAAGAGATGCTGTTCGGAATGAGTCAAGATCAGAGACTGAATCTATGAACTGTTTCCGCAGAGACTGAACCTGTGAACTGTTCCCACTGAAAGTATATCTGTAAACTGTTTTATATGACGTTGACTCCACCGGAATTATCTCTGTAAATTGTTTGTTCTCCACCGAGAGTATATCTGTAAATTGTTATGTGAAGTTGAAGATATGTATGTTTAACGGGGACCCTGTAAGTAATAAGCTAAAAAGGGAGGATTGTAGTGTATGTACCCGTCTACCTTTAAGGGAACGATTGAGTGTAACCGTTCACCTTTAAGAGAACTACTTTAGGCGTGGCACTATTTGATTGGCTTCTGTATACAGTAATACCGACAGTGACCACACCAGTATATAAGTGATGTTACAGGATAACTAGGGCAGATTCGCCCTGACCTCTGAATAGTAAAGACCTGTTTGTTTGTACTTCAAAAGTCTGTGTATTTATTTACTGCACAACCCACAGACTTTACACTGAGACTGTGTGTATTTTAGAGGCTAGGATGGAGGAGGAATCTGCACGTGGTGAGACACCGGGCACAAGTGCATAGGAGCCAGGACGGGGGGGGGGAGAGGATGACGCGGGTGCCAGCTCACCGGAGGGCAAGGTCGCACACTAGTTCTGCTGCAGAGGACTCAGATGATGACTTCGATGGGCCGGATTACAGAAGAAGGCTGATGGGTGTACACACCAAAATGCTTGGTGCCTGCGCTCAATGTCAAGGAGCTTGGAGGGGTCCAGCACCAACTTGGCACAGGGCTTTGCGCGGAGCTTGGAGCCCATCCTTTCCAACATGGAACCTCAATCAGTACACCTGTGGAACTCACCATGATGCAGCGCCTGATGGCCGATGTCACAGCCTCCATCGCAGCACAAGCAGCTTCCACCAAAGGTCTGAGTGCTGCAGTGGAAGCTCAGACTGCTGTCATCATGGCTCTGGATACCAGTGTTCAAAGGGTCTTCCAGAGCATACCAGCAGTCCATCAATCTGTTCACTAGCAGATTACTAGAATTGCTGAGGCACCACCCCGGGGGAGTGGCAGTGCCTCCATGGAGGACAAACCTGTTGTCCTCACTCAGGAGGACAGCATTCGTGCGCCCACCACTGCCACTCCGCCAGTGACCTTGCTGTTGCCTGTCAGCCAGCCAGCCCAGGCGGCTGCAGCACAGATGGTGCAGTCTGAAGCTATGTCTTCTAGGCCCAGAGCTGCTCGAGGTCGCCCTTCAGGGCCATCTGCAGTCTCCTCAATTGGAGGTCAGCAGCCATCCACCACCCATATTGCAGCCACTGAGGAAGCACCTAGTAGGAGCACCAGGACAGGCAAAGGCACATGGAAGAGGCACTAAGGAATACACAAGGGTGATTAGTTTATTTTTGTATGCATTATGTCATAATTTAATTTATAAATTTGGATTGGAATGCGCATTTTCTGGTGGTTTTTATTTTTGTGTTGGAACGAGGACGATGTGATGGTCAGTGATAGAGGAAAGGTAAGGAGTGTGGGACTGTTGGTGAATGGGGAGGTGTGGTTGAGGTTACTGGTAACGCTCATTAATTATTTGATCACGTAGAGCCCGGGCAGAAAGGGACTGTCTACATTCTAGGCTCCCTTCTTCTTCCTTTTCCTCCACTTCCTGCTGCTCTTCCTTTTCCTCCACTTCCTCCTCCTCTTCCTCGTGCTCCTGCTCCGCAGCTTCTCATCTGATAGGTGGTGTCCAGGGCTGTTCCCTCACGATGGCCAGGTTGTGCAGCATGCAGCAAAACACCACAAATCCTGATACCCGCTCAGCTGAGTACTGCAGAGCTCCTCCAGGCAGCGGAAGCGTTGCTTGAGGATGCCGATGGTCTGCTCTGTAATGTTCCTGTGGCAGCAAGGCTCTCATTGTAGGCCTGCTGTGGACGTGTGTGTATGTTCCGGACCGGAGTCATGAGTCATATCATCAGTGGATAACCCTTGTCACCAGTAACCAGCCTTTGACTGCCGTGGTGGGCTAAATACAGCCGGCACAGAGGACTGACGCAGAATGAAGGAATCATGACTACTGCCAGGATAACAGGCATTGAGCTGCATGATGCGCAGCCTGTGGTCACACACCAGCTGCACATTGAGGGAGTGGAATCCCCTTCAGTTCAGGAAAATGGCAGAGTTCACATGGGGTATGCAGCCAATGGCACGCTCCACTATGGGGAAGCCTGCAATCCGAGCAAACCCTTGTGCTCGTGCCGCCTGCTTGTCTCTGGCAAGAGGGAACGAGATGAAGCTGTCACTCTGTGTATAGAGAGACTCACTGACCTCCCTTACAGTGCACTGTAAACTGTGAGATGTTGCTTAATTCTCCAGCAGCAGCCTGGAAGGAGTCAGATGCATAAAGGTTAAGAGTCACGGTCCCCTTGACAACCACAGGCAATGCTGTCCTTGCCCTGCTTTGAGGTTGCACTGGTGGGGCTGCAGCAGTTTACAGATTTCAATCATGACCTCTTTAGTGAAGAGAAGACGTCTCATGCTTTGGTCCTCGCTGAAGTTGCTCCCTAAAGACCCTCGATGGATATGGCCTCCTGCTGAGAGCCCTTCGCCCCCTCCTCCTCCTCCCTCTTCTAGCAGCTTGTCCTGCTCTGCGTGGCCTCTCTTCACTCTCCCAGTCATGCTCAATTCCCAGAGGAAGCCCTACCAGGCCACCCATGTCTGGAAGCAACTCGTTTCAGCAAAAGTTTATAAATCAGCAAAAAAGTACTTCAGCACCAGCCAGGACACTCCTTGTATTCCACTGAAACTTTGGCCAAGAATAGGAAAGCTCCAAAAACACGTTCTTTATACAAACGCATGGAGTATAAGGAATAAATTGAATGAACTGTAGGCACAAATTCAAATTGGAGGGTATGACATGGTAGCCATTACTGACACATGGCTGCAAGACAGTCAGGACTGGGAACTAAATATACCAATTTATAAGGTCTACAGGGAAGATAGGGGAAATGGCAGAGGGGGAGGAGTAGCCTTAGTGATTAAGGATGAAATCACTTCAATGATAAGAGAGGATTTAAAGAGAGGTAAGCAGGCAGTGGAGACTTTATGGGTAGAATTAAGAAATAGGAAAGGATCTAAGACTGTAGTGGGAGTTGTGTATAGGCCCCCTGGTAGCAGCTGTGAAGTGCTAGATTGTATAAATGCAGAGATTAGACAAGCGTGTAGCAAAGGCAGAGTGGCTTTAATGGGGGATTTTAACTTTCATATAGATTAGGAAAAGCAGACAAGCACCTGTCAGAAAGGTAGTGAATTTCTTGAGTGTGTCCGGGATAGTTTTCTACAACAATATGTCCGAGAGGCAACAAGGGGGCAAGTCAATTAGATTTAGTAATGAGTAATGAGCCAGATTTAGTTAACAGCCTAACTGTGTGTGAACATTTATCCAATAGCGATCATAACATGATCGAGTTCAACGTAGTGTTTGAAAGGGAGAAACGCAAAACCGCTACTAAGATTCTGGATTTGGGTAAGGCCGACTTCAATGGGATGAGGCAGAGACTGTCCACAGTAAACTGGGCAAATCTGTTACATAAGAAATCGGAGCAGGAGTAGGCCATTCGGCCCCTCGAGTCATTCAATAAGATCATGGCTGATCTGATCTTGGCCTCAACACCACTTTCCTGCCCGCTCCCCATAACCCTCGACGTTAATGGGTAAAATGACAGAAGATCAGTGGGAGATGTTCAAAAAAGAATTTAAGGTGATACAGAACCAGTTGATACCCCTGAGGGGCAAGAGATCTACTTCCCAAAAAAAAAGCCGTGGACAACTAAAGAGGTAAAGGACAGCATAAAACTAAAGGAAAGGACATACAAAAATACAAAAAATAGCAGAAATCCTGGCAAATGGGAAAGATACAAAGAACAGCAAAGGGTCAGAAAACAGATAGTAAGATCTACAAAAGGTCTGTATGAAAGGAGACTTGCAAGGGATATCAAAATCAACTCAAATTTTTTTTACAATTATATTAGGAAAAAGAGAGTGTCAGGAGCACTGTGGACCCCTTAAAAACTGAAAGTGGTGATATTATCAGTGATAATAAGGAAATGGTGGACATGTTGAATAATTACTTTATGTCAGTATTTACAGTAGAGGAAATCCCAAGGAATCAGGGACAGGGTCTCAATAAAGTTAATGTAAGTAAAATAACAGTAATGAAGAAAATAATGGCAGTAAAGAGTGACAAATCCCCAGGGCCAGGTGGTTTCCATCCCAGGGTTTTAAAGGAAGTAGGTGAGCACATTGCAGATGCCCTAACTATAATCTTCCAAAGTTCTCGCGATTCAGGAACCGTTCCCTTAGATTGGAAAATTGCGCATGTCACTCCGCTACTTAAAAATGGCGAGAGAGGGAAACCAGGGAATAATAGACCAGTTTGCCTAACATCTGTTGTTGGGAAATTGCAAGAGTCTATAATTAAGGATAGGCGGACAGAACACCTTGAAATTTTCAGGTGATCGGAGAGCCAGCATGGATTTGTGAAAGGTAGGTCATGCCTGACAAACCTGATTGAATTTTTTGAAGAGGTGACTAAAGTAGTGGACAGCGGAATGTCTATGGATGTTATTTATATGGACTTCCAGAAGGCATTTGATAAAGTCCCACATAAGAGTCTGTTAACTAAGGTAGAAGCCCACGGAATTGAGGGCAAATTATTGACCTGGTTAGGAGATTGGCTGAGCGGCAGGAGCCAGGCAGTAGGGATAATGGGTAGGTACTCAAATTGGCAGGATGTGACTAATGGTGTCCCGCAGGGATCTGTGTTGGGGCCTCAACTATTCACAATATTTATTAATGACTTAGATGATGGCATAGAAAGTCATATATCAAATGTGTCGATGACACAAAGATAGGCGGCATTGTAGGCAGTGTAGATGGAAGCATAAAATTACAGAGGGATATTGACAGATTAAGTGAATGGGCAAAACTGTGGCAAATCGAATTCAATGTAAGCAAATGTGAGGTCATCCACTTTGGACCTAAAAAGGATAGAACAGGGTACTTTCTAAATGGTGAAAGGCTAAAAACAGTGGATGTCCAAAGAGACTTGGGGGGTTCAGGTACATAGGTCATTAAAATGTCATGAACAGGTACAGAAAATAATCAGAAAGACTAATGGGATGCTGGCCTTTATATCTAGAGGACTAGAATACAAGGGGTAGACGTTATGCTGCAGCTGTACAAAACCCTGGTTAGACCACACCTGGAGCACTGTGAGCAGTTCTGGGCACCACACCTTAGGAAGGATAGATTGACCGTGGAGGGAGTGCAGGGTAGGTTTACCAGAATGATGCCCGGACTTCAAGGGTTAAGTTACGAGGAGCGATTACACAAATTAGGGTTGTATTCCCTAGAATTTAGAAGGTTAAGGGGTGATCTGATCGATGTTTTCAAGATATTAAGGGGAACAGATAGAGTAGCTAAAGGGAAACTATTTCCGCTGGTTGGGGATTCTCAGACTAGGGGGCATAGTCTAAATTAGAGCCATACCTTGGAGGAGTAAAATTAGGAAACAATTCTACACACAAAGGGTGGTAGAAGTTTGGAACGCTCTTCCGCAAATGGCAATTGATGCTAGATCAATTGTTAATTTTAAATCTGAGATTGGTAGTTTTTTGTAAATCAAAGGTATTAAGGGGTCTGGGCCAAAGGCGGGTATATGGAGTTCGGTCACAGGTCAGCCATGATTTCATTGAATGGCGGAACAGGCTCAAGGGGCTGAATGGCCTACTCCTGTTCGTACGATCCTACACTTAGAATTATATCAGCAACCAGAAGAAATAATCCAGCAACTAAGCTGTAAGTAGTTCATGATCCCTTCAAGTAGCACGGGTGGGGGTGGTCCTTCATACCAGTTAGCGTCGTGTTCAGCTGTGTGAGGTTAGGACAGAGCGTAGGATATTGTAAATATGTTGCTGCAGTGAGGTTATTTTACCTCACCTCGCTTCTTAATCTGTTGCCAGAATTTCCTGGAGGAAGGTCAAGTAACTTATTCCACAGAACTCTGAAGATGTAATTGATTCAATTATTGTAAAATAGAAACATAGAAACATAGAAGATAGGAGCAGGAGTAGGCCATTCGGCCCCTCGAGCCTGCTCCGCCATTCAATGAGATCATGGCTGATCATCCAAACTCAGTCCCCTGTCCCTGCCTTCTCCCCATATCCCTTGATCCCTTTGACCCGTACTTACAACAACAACAAAAAATCCTTTGCTAATTTTTGACGTTTCAAAAATTGACATCAGAATCTGCCTGCTCTGCATGCTGCCGGCGGTGATTAGGTGCTCGCACGCAAACCCCTTTACCAAGATTGCGTCCAGAGCACTTCGAGCGTTAGGAGACTGATTAGTCCCTACAAAACGGATGCTACAGAGCACAATTTCTCCCCCAGATGAGACCCACTTCCTGCTCCCTCGACCCTATTCCCATCAAACTGCTGACCACCCAGCTTCCTTTACTGGCTCCCAAGTTAGCTGACTCCATCCCTCTCCCCAACATCTGTCTGAGGCTGAACCACACTGTTTGCAACCTTGGTGTCATCTTTGACCCTGAAATGAGCTTCCGACCACATATCCGCGGTGTAACTAAGAAATCCTATTTCCACCTCCGTAACATTGCCCGTCTCTGCCCTTGCCTCAGCTCATCTGCTGCTGAAACGCTCATCCATGCCTTTGTTACCTCTAGACCTGACTATTCTGACGCACTCCTGGCTGGCCTCCCACATTCTACCCTACGTAAACTTGAGGTCATCCAAAAACTCAGCTGCCCATGACCTATCTCGCAGCAAGTCCCGTTCACCCATCACCCCTGTGCTCACTGACCTACATTGGCTCCTGGTTAAGCAACGCCTCAATTTCAAAATTAACATGCTTGTTTTCCAATCCCTCCATGGCCTCGCCCCTCCCTATCTCTGTAATCTTCTCCAGCCCCACAACCCCCTGAGATATCTGCGTTCCTCTAATTCTGGCCTCTTGAACATCCCTGATTATAATCGCTCCACCATTGGTGGCCGTGCCTTCTGTTGCCTGGGCCCTAAGCTCTGGAATTCCCTCCCTAAACCGGTCCGCCTCGCTACCTCTCTTTCCTCCTTTCAGACGCTCCTTAAAACCTACCTCTTTGACCAAGCTTTTGGTCACCTGCCCTAATTTATCCTTATGTGGCTCGGTGTCAAATTTTTTGTCTTATAATACTCCTGTGAAGTGCCTTGGGACATTTTACTACGTTAAAGGCGCTATATAAATACAAGTTGTTGTTGTTGTTGTCTACCCAGGTAACTCTTATCCACCACCTAATGGCTGACAACGATGCAGCACCCTCCGAGGTCAGCGAGTCGGTGACCCGGCTCCCTTCAGTCACAGAATAGCGCCTGCTGGAATGTACAAAGAATGATCTGTTGATATATTTTGTGAGGGGAAAAAATGAAGTCAGAGGTTTCTGAGCCGGTTTACCTCAGGTTTTTCATGACATTTTGAAATCCAAGTGTTTTGAATGTTCAAAGCAACATCTTCACCTTGGCTTCTTGTCAAAGCCTCTTTCTGCTCATTCTGTTGAGAGTTAACCCCTTCCTGAAAAGAAGGAAAACATCTCACAAAAATTGGACAAAAAAAAGTTACATTTAAATAGCACCTTATCGCATTGACACGTGTCAAAACGGTTCAGGTGTTGATTTGGTGTAACGTGCACAGACTATTGTTATTTAGACAATGAGACAGCCATTCTGCACTTGCTACATCCCAAAGACATGTCATGAGACAAGGAAGCAGATCCTCTGTATTTCTGGTGGCGATGATTAAGGGAGGAATGTTGGCCAGCAGTTCCTGCCCTTCTTGAAATGATGCCATGGGATCGTTTACATCCACCTGGATCCTCTGGAACTGTTGAACAACTGGAGCAGAGCAGCATCGCCAAAAGCAGCAACCACTGGAGGGCCAGCCCAGATTAGAAGCTCAGTCCCATGGTGTGTAGATTCTAACCACAGCCTGCTCTCCCAGAGTGAAGATTGTTACCGAGTGAGCCAAGCAGACACGCGAGGGGTGAGTCACTCGCTGGTGAATGCTTGGTTTGGGATTTGTTTTATCTTGTACAATTTTCTCCCTTCTCCTCTGAAGATACCATCTATGTTGGGATAACATAAATGGTACAATTTTAAAGGGGGTGCAGGAACAGAGAGACCAGGGGGTTTAGGTACTGAAATCTTTGAAGGTGGCAGGACAAGTTGAGAAGGCTGTTAAAGAAGCATATGGGCTCCTTGGCTTCATAAACAGAGGCATAGACGACAAAGACAAGGAGGTTATGCTCAACTTTAATGCAACACTGGTTAGGCCCAAGCTGGAGTATTGTGTCCAATTCTGGGCACCGCACTTTAGGAAGGATGTCAAGGCCTTGGAGAGGGTGCAGAGGAGATTTACCAGAATGGTGCCAGGGATGAGGGACTTCAGTTATGTGGAGAGACTGGAGAAGCTATGGTTGTTCTTCTTAGAGCAGAGAAGGTTATGGGGAGATTATTAAATCGCCCCGTAACCGAAAAAGGTGTTCAAAATCATGAAGGCTTTTTAATAAAGTAAATAAGGAGGAACAGTTTCCTTACTGGCAGAAGGGTTGTTTAATAAAGGACACAGATTTAAAATAATTGGCAAAAGATGCAGAGGGGAGATGAGAGAATGTTTTTTACGCAGCGAGGAGGACGCAAAGATGCTGGAAAGGGATATAGACAGGTTAAGTGAATGTGCAAGAACATTGCATTTGGAATATAATGTGGAGAAGTATGATTTGGTAGGAAAAATAGAAAAGCAGAATGTTTTTAAATGGCGAGAGACTGGGAAATGTTCAGAGGGACCTGGGTGTCCTTCGGAACATAGGAACAGGAGTAGGCCATTCAGCCCCTCGAGCCTGCTCCACCATTCATTGAGATCATGGCTGATCTGCGACCTAACTCCATATACCTGACTTTGGCCTATATCCCTTAATACCTTTGGTTAACAGAAAGCTATCAATCTCTGATTTAAAATTAACAATTGATCTAGCACCAATTGCCATTTGCGGAAAAGAGTTCCAAACTTCTAACACCCTTTGTGTGTAGAAGTGATTCCTAATTTCACTCCTGAAAGGTCTGGTTCTAATTTTTAGACTATGTCTCCTAATCTTAGAATCCCCAACCAGCGGAAATAGTTTCTCTCTCTCTACCCTATCTGTTCCCTTTAATATCTTGAAAACTTTGATCAGATCACCCCTTAATCTTCTAAATTCTAAGGAATACAACCCTAGTTTGTGTAATTTCTCCTCGTAACTTAACCCTTGAAGTCCGGGTATCATTCTGGTAAACCTACGCTGCACTCCCTCCAAGGCCAATCTATCCTTCCTAATTCTGCCATTGCCATTTACATGTCATCTAGAATCATCTTTTGTTTCTTAACTTGTCCCATTACCACCTCCTTTTGCCTCGCACCATCTCTGAATGTCTCTTAATCTCTCCTGCCTTCCATCCTATCACAGGCCTTCCCTTTTGTTCTTTCCCCCCCTCTCCCCGCCCCTGCACTTGCTTAAAAACCTTTTGCATCTCCAGCTTTTTCCAGTTCTGACGAAGGGTCATCGACCTGAAAGGTTAACTCTGTTTCTCTCTCTACAGGTGCTGCCGAACCTGCCGAGTGTTTCCAGCATTTTCTGTTTTTGTTTCATATTTGAAGCATCTGCAGTATTTTGCTTTTGTATCCTTCCGAGGGTGTGGTGCCCAGAACTGCTCACAGTGCTCCAGGTGTGGTCTAACCAGGGTTTTGTATAGCTGCAGCATAACTTCTACCCCCTTGTATTCTAGTCCTCTAGATATAAAGGCCAGCATTCCATTAGCTTTTTTGATTATTTTCTGAACCTGTTCATGACATTTGAATGATCGATGTACCTGAACCCCCGAGTCTCTTTGGACCTTCACTGTTTTTAGCCTTTCACCATTTAGAAAGTACCCTGTTCTATCCTTTTTAGGTCCAAAGTGGATGACCTCACATTTGCTTACATTGAAGTCCATTTACCACAGTTCTGCCCATTCACTTAATCTGTCAATATCCCTTTGTAATTTTATGCTTCCATCTACACTGCTTACAATTCCACCTATCTTTGTATCATCAGCAAATTTGGACAGATGACTTTCTATGCCATCATCTAAGTCGTTAATACATACTGTGAATAGTTGAGGCCCCAACACAGATCCCTGTGGGACACCATTAGTCACATCCTGCCAATTAGAGTACCTACCCATTATCCCTACTCGCTGTCTCCTGCCAGTCAGCCAATTTCCTAACCAATCAATAATTTGCCCTCAATTCTGTGGGCTTCTACCTTAGATAACAGTCTCTTATGTGGGACTTTATCAAATGCCTTCTGGAAGTCCATATAAAGAACATCCATAGACATTCCCCTGTCCACTACCTCTTCAAAAAATTCAATCTGGTTTGTCAGGCCTACCTTTCACAACGAATCATAGAAAGTTAACATGCAAGTACAGCAAGCAATTAGGAAAGCAAATGGTATGTTAGCCTTTATTACAAATAGTTTGGAATACAAGAGTAAAATGTCTTCCTACAATTATATTGATTTTTGATGAGACCATACCTGGAGAACTGTGTACAGTTTTGGGGGGAGAAATTGGGTGAGTAGCGCCACTTGTTAGCGCTTAAAGAGGCAGGCAGTGGCTGTAGCGCCACTGGCTGCGCCTCCCGTGATATTGAGTTGAGGTGATAATGGTGGCGTTAGCCTTTTGCGCTGCACCGCCACCGATGACATCATCGGTGTGCGCAGCGCCCCGTTCGCGATATTTGGTAGCGAACGCCGCAGTTGCACCGTTCGCTACCCGCGCCCGGTTCACGGGGCCTTACTGTGCCGGCAGCGGCACAAGTTAAGGTGGAGGTGCGGGGCTGCCGCCTTAGTCGGCGGCCGCCTGCCAGCACCTCCGTCCCCGGCCTCCTGACTCCCCCCACCCCCCCCCCCCGCGACATTGCCGGCTGTTTCCCGAGAGCCCGGCACTTCTCCTCGGTGCCGGGCTCTTTTGCCGGCATTCATGAGTGGGGATCGCGCTTTTGCAGGCCCCTCCCCCTTAACAATGGGAAGAAGGGCTGCAGTACCGCAGCGTGCCGTGCCGCAGCGGCAAGTTGCGCTGCGATATTCAGTTTCAGCGCCCTAAGAGGTGCGCGGAGTGCCTCGAGCCTCGCCCCGTCTCCCTCTAGGGGCAATGAAACGGAATATCGGACGATCGCTGAGGACTCGAACGCTGCACTAAATCTTGCGCTCAGGCGAACTTGGCGCCAGTTTGGCGCCTCAACCCAATTTCTAGGCCTTGGTCTCTTTGGAAGGATATACTTGCCTTAGAGCGAGTGCAACGAAGGTTCACTGGACTGATTCCTGGGATGGGGGGATTGTCCGATGAGGTGAGATTGAGTAGACTAGGCCTATATTCTCTAGAGTTTAGAAGAATAAGAGGGGATCTCATTGAAACATATAAAATTCTTAAAGGGCTTGACGGTAGATGCTGGGAGGATGTTTCCCCTGGCTGGAGAGTCTAGAACTAGGAGTCACAGTCTCAGAATAAGGGGTCGGCCATTTAGGACTGAGATGAGGAGAGATTTCTTCACTTAAAGGGTTGTGAATCTTTGGAATTCTCTATCCCAGAGGGCTGTGGATGCTCAGTCATTGAGTATATTCAAGACAGAGATCGATAGATTTTTGGGTACTAAGGGAATCCAGGGACATGGGGATAGTGCAGGAAGGTGGAGTGGAGGTCGAAGATCAGCCAAGATTTTTTGAATGGCGGACCAGGCTCGAAGAGCCGAATGGCCGACTCCTGCTCTACTCCTTATGTTCTTATTATGATCTGAAATGCACTGCCTTAAAGGGTGATGGGAGCAGATTCAATCGTAACTTTGAAAAGTGAATTGGATATATACTTGAAAAGGAAAAATTTGCAGGGAATGGAGAAAAAGAGCAAAGGAGTGGATCTAATTGGATAGCTCTTTCAAACAGCCGACGCAGACACGATGGGCCAAATGGCCTCCTTCTGTGCTGTATGATTCTATGGAGGAAATATTCGGTTGCTTTGCGCCTCCCATTGGCACCTTAAGATGGCGCTAATGGGGCGCAAAACAAGCAGCGCCCGGGCGCGCCGATGTTTGAGCCGCTCCCGAATTGACCACACATTTTGCGGCGGCACTAAACACTACCACCATGATCTCCTGCACCCGCAGATCATGACGTCAGTCGCGCGTGCAACGACCCGGTAGCGCCCCGGACCAGATATTGAGTGGCGCCCCCTGCCTTACTGCCTGCCACTAGCAACGACAGGTTGAGGGGAGCGTTTTGTAGTCGGGAAGGGACTGGGGGAGCGCTATTTAAAGGAGACCGCTTCCTGCCATTTTTTGTCGGCGACATTTTTGCACCACGCATTCTGAGAGAGAGTGAGAGACTTCTGGAGAGATTCAACGCTGTGTGAAGGAGTTTTGGGTACTGAGCAGCACTTTGCAGGTTCATTTTGATTTGACCTTCCTTGTATCGATTTAGAAGAGACTATGGGGGCTGCACTCTGAGCTCTTTCCCTGGGGCCCTCCATTGTTCTTTCCAGCAGATTTGATGTACAGGTCTCTCCAGGCCGAGATTCAAGGCTGCAATGAGCAGGATGTGGATGGAGCGCAAGATCGACCCTCCCCTTTAAGAACTGGCCGGCGCCAGTGTGTCTGTGTTCCATTGCTAACTGACATCACATGAGCTTCGCCAGCGCTCTGAAGTAGCGCCTCGCTCCTCAGCGTTAGCACCTTAAGAGAGGTGTGTAGCGCCTGATTTAGTGCTCCAATCACCTCCTCCAGGGGCGATAGAAGCCAAGTTTGCAGTCAGAGACGATGGGCTAGATTTTTGTGGAGCCGTCAGGTGGGGTTTCAGGCATGTGGGGGGGGGGGGGAAATCCCGAATTTGGGGGTCCCGACACCATCCCACCCAAAACCCCGCCCCACGTAAGTTTTAGGAGCAGCAGGTACCCGCCCCGCACTGGGACCTGCCGAAACCAGGCAGGAAGGGATTAGTGCCAATTAACTGCCTGTTAACAGCTAGTTAACAGGCAGTTTTTAGCCTAATCCCTATTTTGAGGGGTTTCGTGTGGGTTTCCCGACGGCTCCAAACCACGCCAGGTTAGAGCAGGCGGGCTGTTGGGTTGAAAGAGTTGGAGGGGTCGCGATGTTGGCGCTCAGGTGAGTGATGGGTGCATGAGTGTAAAGGTAAGTGTGTTTGGTGTGTCTAAAGTGTGTCAAGAACTTTTACTTACCTGTACTTGCCTTCACAGTCTTTCTTCCTGTAGCCATCGGGAGCGCATCACTCAGCCGGTACTTAAAGCTGAATGGCTGCGATCTGTGAAAAGTGACAGCATTCAGCTTTGAGTGCCAGTAAGAGTTCTAACTGAGTCTGTGCAGACTGACTCATGGTAGAACTCAGACTGTCAGTGTTTGACAGCTTCAAACAGCTGTGAAACACTGATATTTCATCTGTCAAAAACTCTTGACAGATGAAATTTCAGTCTGTGACGTCACCTGTTGCTGGGTGGCCCTTAATTGGCCTGCTGAGCCTGCTGGGCGGGCTCAACAAGGTCAATCAAGGGAAAATAGCGCGGATTGGCCGGTTGTCGAAGTAGGCGGCTCTAAAACCCGAAAGGGGAACTCCCGCCTTCTTCCCGACAGATTCGGGAAAATCTACCCCGATAATTAGCGCCATGTTTTGATTTCTTTTTGGGTTCAATAAAGACTCATTTCTGAAAGAGAATGTTGTTTAATCTAAAGTCTTGTTCAAGACTTTCTACAGCTTTTTACGGAACACACTATGCTGTGATGCATTTAGAATGAAACTGAAAGTAAAACTCCTCTGGACTGCTTGTCTCTCACATGACCTCTGCTGGTCAGGCACAAGTAATCAAAAACACAGACAAATATGCTGTAAGGCATAAGTAATCAAACACAGACAAATATCATCACTATTTGCTGATATCATTACATCTCCCTTTCTTAAAATGAAAGTATTTTACTTTTAACTAACAACATTTAATGAACTTACATTATCATTATCATGATCAAGGTTTTTTACCCTTGCTTTGTGTGTTCACATGAAATATGTCAATACACTAGAACTTGAAGAAAGAATAAGATAACATTACTTCCTTCTTTAACAATAGTCCTTAAATTTGCTCAATGAGTCTCTCAGGAGGCTTCACGTGTCTTGAGGATTTTCTGATTGATTGTCCTTGAATCTGAGTTGTTGCCTCAGATGATTGGTTCTCAGCTGTGTGATCAGGTTGTTCACCAGTATCAGTTTCTTGACCTGCTGTGGCTGGTCCCATGAGAAGATCTCGACGATTTCTTCTCAGAACAGCACCCTCATCTGTCTGAATGGTGTATGATCTTGGTTGAACTTCACTCAGGACAGTTCCCTTCTGTGTCCATGTGTTTGTTTTGTCTTTCAACCTTACTTGGTCACCAGTGTGGAGTTCAGGTAGGTTTTGTGTTCCTCTGTCATAGTAGTACTTTTGCTTTTCTTTCTGTTGCTCTTTGAACTTCCTCACTTTCTCCCCCTCTTTTGTTTTCAGGAGGTTCTCCGGGATGGGTAGGTTTGACCTTAGCCGACGTCCCATCAGGAGTTGGGCTGGTGACATACCACACTCGAGCGGCGTTGTGCGGTATACAAGCATGCTTTGGTAGAAGTCAGTTCCACTGTCTTTTGCCTTGTACATCAGTCTTTTCACTGTCTGGACCGATTTTTCCACTAGTCCATTGGACTGTGGATAGTGAGGACTTGACGTTGTGTGGACAAAGTCCCACTCTTTGGCAAAGTGTCGGAAATTTGCATTGTTAAACTGGGGTCCGTTGTCTGTGAAGACCTCGCTTGCCATGCCATGTCTGGAGAATATGGCTTTCATACTTCTTATCACAGCTTCTGCAGTGGTGGTGTACAGTCTACAAACCTCTGGATACAGGGAGTAATAGTCTGTGATGACAAGATAGTCCTTCCCTTGACATACGAATAGGTCAGCGCCTACCTTCTGGTAAGGTCTGTCTGGTGCTGGGTGTGGCTTTAGTGGTTCTACCGGATTGCTTGCTCGATATTTCAGGCATATTGTGCAGTTTGACACCTCATTTGTCACATCTTGGTTGATTCGTGGCCAGTACATCACCTCTCGTGCTCTTTTCTTACACTTTTCGATTCCCAGATGTCCGCCATGGATCTTTTTTAACATCTCTCTTCTCAGACTCTTTGGGATAACTATTTTACTTCCTTTGTAGATGATGTCTTCGACCACTGATAGTTCCGCCCTGCAGTTCCAGTACTCTGCTATATCAGGTGAGCAGTCTTGCTTCATGTTGGGCCATCCATCCAAGATGCTTTTTCTCAGTCGTCTCATTGTTTCATCTTTGTTTGTCTCAGTCTTTATGAGCTCCATTTTTGCATCTGCTATGGGCAGTGCACTTGTGATCATGTCCACGTAGGCGTTCACTTTTTCATCCATTGTGGTGTTTGCGGGCTCACTTGGGTCAACAGCTCTGGACAACGTGTCTGCTGTGTACATCAGCTTACCCGGTGTGTACGCAACATTCAGTGTATAGCGTTGCAGCCTGATCATCATTCTTTGTATTCTAAGCGGACAGCTATTCAGTGGCTTTTGGAACAATGCAATCAAGGGCTTATGGTCAGTCTCTACACTGATTGCTTGTCCTGCCACAAACTGGTGAAATCTTTCACAGGCGTATGTGATGCTGAGCAGCTCCTTTTCTATTTGAGCATATCGCGTCTCCGCGTCTGTCGTTGAGCGCAATGCATATGCAATAGGTTGCCAGTAGTCATATTGTTGCAGAAGAATGGCACCGAGCCCACTCTGATGCATCTGATGATATCTTGATGGGTCTCGCTGGGTCATAAAACCTCAGAACTGGTTCCTCTGTGAGCAGTTTCTTTAGATCGCTCCATGACTTCTCATGCTCATGATTCCATTCCCATTCTATGTTCTTTTCAGTTAGTCTTCTCAGTGGCGCTATTTTTTCTAAGAGGTTGGATATGAATTTACCCATGTAGTTGATCATTCCATTAAACCTCTGCACGTCCTTTTTGCATTGTGGCCTTGGCATATTCTCAATGGCGGACACCTTTCTGGGATCTGGTGTGATGCCCTCACTGCTAAGGATATCTCCCATGAATGTCAGTTCTGTCACCCCGAGCTGGCATTTCTCTCTATTCAGCTTCAGGTTTGTTTTCCTTGTTGCTTCCAGCACTTTTTTCAGTCTCTCGTCATGCTCAGTTCTCGTGGTTCCCCATACTATGATGTCATCCATTGATGTATCAATTCCCTCCAGGTGCTCATAGATCATATGGATAGTCTTGTGATACACTTCAGGAGCTGAGGCAATGCCAAATGGTAACCTTAGGAATCTGTATCTGCCAAATGGAGTGTTGTACGTGCACAGTCTTGAACTTGCTTCGTCCAGCTTCATCTGCCAAAATCCTGAGGACGCATCTAACTTGCTGAAATATTTTGCATTTGCAAACTGTGCCATGATTTCCTCACGTGTAGGAAGCTTGAAGTGCTCTCTCTTTATTGCTCTGTTTAGATCTCTTGGATCCAGGCAAATTCTGAGCTTTCCATTCTTTTTGTCCACTACAACGAGGGAACTCACCCACTCAGTTGGCTCATCTGTCTTCTGAATCACGTTCAGGCTTTCCATCCTGTCCAACTCTGCCTTCAGTTGCTTTTGAAGAGCAAACGGAACTTTTCTGCATGGATGTATGACCGGTGTCATACTTTTATCTACACTGATCGTGTGTTCTCCTGGAATGCAGCCTAGACCCTTAAATAGGTCTTTGTACTCTTTCATGAGTTCATCATAGACTGTCTCTCCTTCGCTTTCCACAACGAGGACTCTCTTTACCAGGTTCAGTCTCTCACAGGCTTTTAACCCTAGTATGGCTTGCACATCCTTTGGCACCACGATTAATGCTAGCGTGTGCTCTCTGTCCTTGTGTGTTACTTTGACAATGCATCTTCCTTTCACTGGTATATCAGTACCTGAGTATCCGGTCACTTTCACTTGTATTCCATGTAACTTTGGTCTGGGTCTAATTCTCTTAAAATCGGTCTCTGATATCACATTAACTTGTGCTCCAGTATCCAATTTAAATGGAATGTGTATGTCGTTCACTTTTAGTGTCAACATCCAGTCTCTTTCTTTTTTGTTTTCAGACACAACATCTACATTGAATTCCTCTGTCTCGCTTTCATCTACTGTATGGACCTTACTTTGTTGCGCTTGGTTCTTACAGCAACGGGCATAATGGTTGTTTTTGTTGCATCTATTGCATGTTTTACCATATGCTGGACACTTTCTTGGTGGATGCTGTGTACCGCATCGACTACATGACTTCCGATTGTGTCTTTCATTTTCGTTTGCTGGCCACGTCTCTTTTTTCACATTGGCGCTCTCTTTGTTAAACGGTTTGTATCCGTTCTTTCTCACTGCATCCACGTTGCAGCTACTGTCACTGAACAGCTCCTTTGCCTGCAACTTCACAGTCTCTGTAGCCCTACACAATGCTATGGCTTTTCCCAGGTCTAGATCTTGCTCTCTTAGCAGCCTTTCCCTTAGACCATTATCTGGAATACCACACACCAGTCTGTCTTTTATCAGCGAGTCTGTGAGTCCCCCAAACTCACACGATTTGCTCCAGTTTCTCAGTTCAGTCACATACTGATCAATAGTCTCGCCGATTTTCTGTACACATGTGAAAAATTTGTGCCTCTCAAAGGTCACGTTGCGTTTAGGTATGCAGTAGGCCTCAAACTGTTCCATTATTTTATCTAGCTTCATTTTGTCTCCATCAACAGCAAATATGAAATTATTATATACCTCCAGCGCTGCATCACCCACGACATGTAAGAACACGGATGATTTTTGTTTATCACTTTTCTCGTCAGCTCCGATTGCCGCTAAATACAACTCTACACGTTGTTTGAATCTTCTCCAATTTTCAGCCACATTACCTGTCAATTGAAGCGTCACCGGTGGGAGTAAACCTTCCATTTTTACACTTCGTTAGCTATTCTCTAATGGTAAGCACCGATGTTCTCTTCTGGCTTGCTAATATGTGGAGAGCTGATTTCGCTTACTTGCCACAACTGCTTTCACTGTCCCATCAAGTTGCTAACTTCAGATTTTTTCTCTTTCAGCCACTTCTGACATCATGTTTTGATTTCTTTTGGGTTCAATAAAAACTCATTTCTGAAAGAGAATGTTGTTTAATTTAAAGTCTTGTTCAAGACTTTCTACAGCTTTTTACAGAACACACTATGCTGTGATGCATCTAGAATGAAACTGAAAGTAAAACTCCTCTGGACTGCTTGTCTCTCACATGACCTCTGCTGGTCAGGCACAAGTAATCAAAAACACAGACAAATATGCTGTAAGGCATAAGTAATCAAACACAGACAAATATCATCACTATTTGCTGATATCATTATACGCCAGGCGCTAAACTTTGCGCCCGGCCGATAATTGCGGCCCAAACGGGGTGATATGGAATTTCTCCCCCTATGATTCTAACAGGGTTGATCCTGCAATCCCACAGTCCCAATGGGGAGCAATTGTTCAGGAATCAGCCCCGTCGTTCCAAGGGCACCGATCACTCTCAGGTCCCATGGCCAAGTGGGTACCCTTCATGTTCCTCAATATCGAACATTGACAGGCTGTGTGAGACACCATGAATGAACACGGCACTGTATTCACCAGGCTCCTCATGTCTAGACCGCCACAGGGGTCACTGCATAGTGACGAGGATTTTCTGATTTTCTCCTCTCTAACCCACAGCCCATTATAGCGCCCCAACTTCTGCCCCGTTGAGATTAGCTCATTCAACAGACATTGGGGATGGAACCTGAGACTTTCTGGTCTTTATCACTGCCTTAACGAGCTGAGCGCCTGGGAGGATCTCGCCAACCTTTACTCCCGGGGTTGTGAAAGAGGCTATAATGCCCTCTATGGTGAATATCCCACCCACACACACATTGTCTTGGCTCAAGTGTGAAGAATGTGGTTAAGGTAGTGGCAGACTGGTGGCAACTGTCGAACTGTATTCCAGCAACACTGAGTGCCTTCAGGAGAGGAGGGGAGTTAAGGGCCAAGCTGATCCTGATGGCCACACCTGCACACTTTCCTGCAGGCGTCACTAGAAAAGAAACTGGGACCGTGGCTGATTTTTCTTTTCTATAAATGAGGGTGCTGAGGCCGAGGATCGTGCCCAGATACCATCCTGACAGAGAGCAATTAACTCAGTACAGAAAACCCCAAATAAGGAACAACCAGATTCCAAATCCCAGCTCATAACTTTGTTTTATTATTCTCGGGATATGGTCATCGCTGGCACTTATTGCCCATCCCTAGTTTCCTTCGTATGACTGAGTGGCTTGCTGGGTCTCTAAAGGGGGCAGTTAAGAGTCAATTATGTTGGTGTGGGACTGGAGTCACACATAGGCCCAGACCAGACATGGACGGCAGATTTCCTTCCCTATAGGACATTAGTGAACCAGTTGGGTTTTTACATCAATCCGACAGCTTCATGGTCACTTTTACTGAGACCTGCTTTTTATTTCCAGATTTTTAAAATTGAATTCAAATTCTCAGACTGCCAGTGAGGGCATTTGAACTCACGTTCTCTGGATTATTAGTCCAGTAGCATAACCATTAAACTCAACATCACAAAAACAGATTATCTGGTCATTATCTCACTGTTGTATGTGGGAGCTTGCTGTGCGCAAATTTGCTGCCGTGTTTCCTACATTACAACAGTGACTACACTTCAAAAATACGTCATTGGCTGTAAAGCACTTTGGGACGTCCTGAGGTTGTGAAAGACGCTATATAAATGTAGGTTCTTTCTTAACATTATGGATTATTGTATACTTGCATCAGGAGTTCTGCACAATAGAATGATTGGGAACAGATTTGGTGCACTGTGATTTTGTATATTAATGGGAAGGACCTTGTCCATTGGGATGGGATATGTTTTTGTGTGGAGCTGATGGTGAATTAATATGACCGTAGACTGTTGTAATCTTTATATATCCCTGTCTCTATGGAATTATCAATGCATTTAGGGCTAAATTTTCCGAGACCCCAAAACCACTGATGGGGCGTCTCGCTGGAGGCCACTTATGGGAGAGTGGACAGGAAATCATGGACATTGCGCCCATGATTGTCTGATAGGCCTCCCATTACATGCAAGATCTCGCCAGTGACTTGGGGGTCTTGGAAATTCTTTCTCGTAGAATAGCAATAATTTATGAAAGTGACTTCATGAACCTTCATAATATAGCATCATTTGCGTAACGATGAATCTTACAGCCATTCGGCCCATCGTGCCTGTGCCGGCTCTATGAAAGAGCTCTCCAATTAGTTCCACTCCCCAGCCCTTTCCTATAGCCCTAAAAAAAATTCCTTTTCAAGTATCTGTCCAATTCCCTTTTGAAAGTTACTATTGAATCTGCTTCCACCGCCCTGTCAGGCAGCGCATTCCTCGCTGTGTAAAAAAAATCTCCTCATCTTCCCTCCGGTTCTTTTGCCAATTATCTTAAATCTGTGTCCTCTGGTTACCGACCCACCTGCCACTGGGAACAGTTTCTCCCTATCTACTCTATCAACACCCTTCATGATTTTGAACACCTCTATTTAATCTTCCCTTAATCTCCTCTGCTCTAAGGAGAACATCCCCAGATTCTCCAGTCTCTTGCCCTTTTAAATACCAGGGGCTGCAGTGCAGATGGTCGTGGAGAATGGTGCTGGTAGACATTGCCTTTATTTAACATCTTCATGAGCAAAGAACCAATGGAGGGAATTCCAGAGCTTAGAGCCGAGGCAGCTGAAGGCACGGCCGCCAATGGTGCAGCATTGAAAATCAGGGAAGCACAAGAGGCTAGAATTGGAGGAGTGCAGAGGTCTTGGAGGGCTGTAAGGCTGGAGGAGATTACAGAGATAGGGATGGGTGAAGCCATGGAGGGATTTGAACACATTGATGAGAATTTTTAAATTGAGGCGTTGCCGGACTGGGAGCCAATGTTAAAGGAGAAACAAACAGGGTAAAGGCAACAGCTAGAGGCAAACAAAGTTTAAAGAAAAGAATTGACAGAGAAAATAGTCTGAAGGAGTGATTACCTGAGTCAGGTGATTCTCACTGACTGGTGTGGACTGAGTGTCGGGGGTATGTCTAGCCAATGGGGAGTAATTTCCCTGTTGACTTAGTTCAGACAAAAAAGAGGAGTTGACTTGGGGCTCCGAGGAAATCCACAGCTTGCTGAATAAATAAAAGAACAAGTTAGAAGACCAGCCTCGCCCAATGGTCCCGTCACCTTCTTGTCCACCTGAACGTCTCCACTTACAGCACATGAGTTCTGCCCGGACAATCAGGTCAACCAGGCAAAGGGAGTTTCCCCAAACCAGATGCATTAAAAGAAAGGTTCAACCTGATAGGAATAACAAGATATAAGGACATTTCTCTACTCATACTGGTGGAATATTGTTGCAGGAAATGATGATCAAATAGCCTCAATTTGACCAGCTGGAATTCTTTTGCTCCGTACAATGCAGTGGGATTGACTACATTCTGCCCCAATGCCTAAACATGATGCTGACATATTGCATCGCTAACGTCTGCCAATTGACTCATATGCTTGACACAAAAGGCATTGCTTCAGGATAAGGGATGAATAAATTAACCTTGTTTATCTGAAGCATCACAAAGGGGTTTATTTTTCCCCTCGTCTCCTAAAGGTATTGATTCTTGCCAAGATACATCTCCACGTGTCCACAGAGTCTTGTACTATCTAACCCCCAAGGGACCGTTGGATATGTGGGCACCAGAATCTGGACAGTGAGCGTCGGGAGGCTCTTCAGCCAAGCCCAATCCTATCATCGTGCAATGCCCATAGTGATCGTGTTCCAGTAAGAATATAAGAACATAAGAAATAGGAGCTGGAGTAGGCCAATCGGCCCCTCGAGCCTGCTCCGCCATTCAATAAGATCATGGCTGATCTGATCCTAACCGCCAATCCATTATCACAGAACCAGCTCCTGCATCTAACAGAATTAGACACACGAAATAGGAGCAGGATCAGGCTACACGGCCCCTGGGCCCGCTCCGCTACCCACAGGGCCATGACCGATCCGAACCTAGACTCATGTCCAAATTCCTGCCCGCTCCCCGTAACCCTTAATTCCCTTTACTTCTAGGAAACTGTCTATTTCTGTTTTAAATTTATGTAATGATGTAGCTTCTACAGTTTTTTGGGGCAGCATATTCCATGGACCTACCACCCTCTGAGTGAAGTAGTTCCTCCTCATCTCAGTTTTGAAAGAGCAGCCCCTTATTCTAAGACTATGCCCCCTAGTTCTAGTTTCACCCATCATCGGGAACATCTTCCCCGCATCCACCCGATCCAACCCCTTCACAATCTTATGTGTTTCAATAAGATCGCCTCTCATTCTTCTGAACTCCAATGAGTAGAGTCCCAATCTACTCAACCTCTCCTCATATGTCCACCCCCTCATCCTCGGGATTAACCGAGTGAACCTTCTTTGTACTGACTCGAGAGCAAGTATGTCCTTTCTTAAGTATGGACACCAAAACTGTACGCAGTATTCCAGGTGCGGTCTCACCAATACCTTGTACAACTGAAGCAATACCTCCCTATTTTTATATTCTATCCCCCTAGCAATGAAAGCCAACATTCCATTGGCCTTCTTAATCACTTGCTGCACCTGCATACTAACTTTTTGAGTTTCGTGCACCAGGACCCCCAGATCCCTTTGTACTTCAGTGCTTTCCAGTTTCTTGCCATTAAGATAATAACTTGCTCTACGATTTTTCCTGCCAAAGTGCATAACCTCACACTTTCCAGTATTGTATTCCATCTGCCAAATCTCTGCCCACTTACTTAGGCTGTCTATGTCCCCTTGATGGTTTTTTATGTCCTCCTCACTCACTACTTTCCCCCCCATCTTAGTATCATCTGCAAACTTTGATATGTTACACTCGGTCCCCTCCTCCAAATTGTTAATATAGATTGTAAAGAGTTGGGGACCCAGCACTGACCCCTGCGGAACACCACTAGTTGCTGATTGCCAGTCTGAGAATGAACCATTTATCCCAACTCTCTGCCTTCTGTTAGATAGCCAATCCTCTATCCATGCCAGAATATTACCCCCAATCCCGTGATTTTTTATCTTAAGCAATAATCTTTTGTGTGGCACCTTGTCAAATGCCTTTTGGAAGTCTAAATACACTACGTCCACTGGTTCCCCTTTATCCACCCTATATGTTACTTCCTCAAAGAACTCCAGCAAATTTGTCAAACATGACTTCCCCTTCATAAAACCATGCTGACTTTGTCCTATTAAATTATGATTATCCAAATGTCCTGTTACTGTTTCCTTAATAATGGACTCCAAAATTTTACCTACCGCAGATGTTAGGCTAACCGGTCTATAGTTTCCAGCCTTCTGTCTACTGCCCTTTTTAAATAAGGGTGTTACATTAGCAGTTTTCCAGTCTGCCGGGACCATTGCCGAGTCCAGGGAGTTTTGGAAAATTATTACCAATGCATCCACAATAGTAGGGGTTACTAGATAAGGAACAGAAACAGGAACTGACTGATTTCACCCCTCCCTAGGCCAGGAGCACTGAGGCAAATTGTGAGACCCAACTGCTGCCAATTCTGAGATCAATAAACACAGCACAGACCGAGAACCAGACCTGCATCCTTCTGGTTTATATGGTTCAGTAGCCCATATATAGTGCATTCACCCATTCAGCAATTTAAATGTCAGCTTGGCTCAGTTGATAACACTCTTGCCTCTGAGTCAGAAGGTTGTGGGTGAAGCCCAACAATAGACTTGAGCATGTAATCTGGGCTGTTACCTCAGGGCAGTGTAGAGAGCAGTGCTGCATTGTTGGAGGTGCCGTCTTTTGGGTAAGATGTTAAACTGAGGCCCCGTCAGCCTGTGGACATTAAAAATCCCATGGCACCTAATGGGAGCTCTCCTGGTTTTCCGGCCAGCATCTGGTCATTCATTCATTGGCCGTTAGGGGTGATTATACGAGCATTCGCCTGCCTGCAGCATCTATCAGAAGTCCACAGGCAGCGTGTGCCCGAATTTCCAATCAGCACTGTCGGTGATCAAAGATCCCACCAGTGGTGCAGGCTTGTTCAATTACACCAACAGGTTTCTAATAGCTGACATCCTGATAATGAAGAGTGTAATCAGTCACCAACCTTCTGGAATCAAATCTTTGCTGTTCATTTTTTAGAGATTGCAGTTTTATGGCAAAGGTCACCATCAGTGCGAGGAATAGGAGAGCGATAAGCAAGGATGCCCCAATCAATATGCACGTTAGCTGAACCTCAGTAACAACTGATTGGCAACGTTGTCCTTTGTACCAGGCATGATCCTGCTCACTGCACCTAGTCACAAAGGCAAAGAGTTAGAAAGAACCATGAATACCTGGCATCGAAAAGTAACTGAGCAATGTTGAGGATTAAAGATGAGATGTGATTGGAATGGATTGGACTGGAGTGGACTAGATAGGATGGGATTGGATTGGATTGGACTGGAGTGGACTAGATAGGATGGTATTGGATTGGATTGGACTGGAGTGGACTAGATAGGATGGGATTGGAATGGATTGGACTGGAGTGGACTAGATAGGACGGGATTGGATTGGATTGGACTGGAGTGGACTAGATGGGATTGGATTGGATTGGATTGGACTGGAGTGGACTAGATAGGATGGGATTGGATTGGATTGGACTGGAGTGGACTAGATAGGACGGGATTGGATTGGATTGGACTGGAGTGGACTAGATAGGATGGGATTGGATTGGATTGGACTGGAGTGGACTAGATAGGACGGGATTGGATTGGATTGGACTGGAGTGGACTAGATAGGATGGGATTGGATTGGATTGGACTGGAGTGGACTAGATAGGATGGGCTTGGAATGGATTGGACTGGAGTGGACTAGATAGGACGGGATTGGATTGGATTGGACTGGAGTGGACTAGATGGGATTGGATTGGATTGGATTGGACTGGAGTGGACTAGATAGGATGGGATTGGATTGGATTGGACTGGAGTGGACTAGATAGGACGGGATTGGATTGGATTGGACTGGAGTGGACTAGATAGGATGGGATTGGATTGGATTGGACTGGAGTGGACTAGATAGGATGGGATTGGATTGGATTGGACTGGAGTGGACTAGATAGGATGGGATTGGATTGGATTGGACTGGAGTGGACTAGATAGGACGGGATTGGATTGGATTGGTCTGGAGTGGACTAGATAGGATGGGATTGGATTGGATTGGACTGGAGTGGACTAGATGGGATGGGATTGGATTGGATTGGATTGGAGTGGACTAGATAGGATGGGATGGGATTGGATTGGATTGGATTGGAGTGGACTAGATAGGACGGGATTGGATTGGATTGGTCTGGAGTGGACTAGATAGGACGGGATTGGATTGGATTGGACTGGAGTGGACTAGATAGGATGGGATTGGATTGGATTGGTCTGGAGTGGACTAGATAGGATGGGATTGGATTGGATTGGACTGGAGTGGACTAGATAGGATGGGATTGGATTGGATTGGACTGGAGTGGACTAGATAGGATGGGATTGGACTGGAGTGGACTAGATAGGATGGGATTGGATTGGATTGGACTGGAGTGGACTAGATAGGATGGGATTGGACTGGAGTGGACTGGAGTGGACTAGATAGGATGGGATTGGATTGGATTGGACTGGAGTGGACTAGATGGGATGGGATTGGATTGGATTGGATTGGAGTGGACTAGATAGGACGGGATTGGATTGGATTGGTCTGGAGTGGACTAGATAGGATGGGATTGGATTGGATTGGACTGGAGTGGACTAGATAGGATGGGATTGGATTGGATTGGACTGGAGTGGACTAGATAGGATGGGATTGGACTGGAGTGGACTGGAGTGGACTAGATAGGATGGGATTGGATTGGATTGGACTGGAGTGGACTAGATAGGATGGGATTGGATTGGCTTCGACTGGAGTGGACTGGATAGGATGGGATTGGATTGGATTGGACTGGATTCGGCATGACTGAACCGGACTGGAGTAGGCTGGATTGCATTGGATTGGATGAGACGGGATTGGAATCGTCTGGACTGGTCTGGATTGGATTGGATTTGATTGGATGGGATTGGATGACACTGGATTGGATTAAATTAGACAGGATTTTTTGGGGGAGAACAATATCTACCATTTACTGTTTGTTTTTTTCACACCACTCCCATGCTCCAGGCCTCTGTCTGGGGAGTAGGGGAAGGGTGAGTGGGAAAGGGGTGGGGGACACCCCGATGAGCCCCAACAATGATACTGCCATTGGGACAGTGTCTATGGCTTCAGGAGCAGGATAATTAAAAGTTTGACCCCACTTTTATTTTTAAACAAAGTTGAGAGTTCTCCCTACCTGCAAAATACACCAATGTTTTCTATGATTCCACATTCGCCCCCATTGTAACAGTAATCAGGAATCGCTTGGCACACAGACCAACAGGAGTTATTTGCATGGACATATCCTGGATTACAGACACTCCAGGAGTCATTCGAGTCCTGGTCTATATTCGGTTCAGTGCCCAGCGCTGGTTTGATCGGCCAATGGTTTTCTGATGTTCCTCTTGGGCTGTTTGATTTCCTTCCTGGAATTGTGTTGCTGTCGTTGTCCTTCCTGCTGTTGGCTGGTAACCCATCCATTGGAGACACGGGTCCTCGCAAACCATTATTGGGTTTTGTTGGGGTATAGCCATGGTCTAGCCAAGCATTTGATGCGTGCAATGTAGTCAGACTGTATTCCGGTTTATTTTCTTTGAATGGAGGGGTAACCACGGCATTGGATCTTTGAGTGGTGCCTTCAAATTCCAACCTGATTATTCTTTGTGATTCAAGATTGGTGTCATCCGGATCAGACACCAGTCCATGCACCTCACCACTCCCCTCTATCATCTCATTGAAAGTGGGAGTAGGAGAAGTGTTTGTCCGAGTAGGAACTCTAGAATTTAGATTTGAGTGGCCCTTAGTCTGAGGAGATGGGTTAGAATTCCTTGGAAATCCAGAATTGAGAGTAGCATCGAGAGCACAGCCAGTTGATGTGCATGTGTCAGAGTGTCCGACCTCATTATATTCTCTGTCTCCATCTCCTATGGGATCATGTGGAACAGGGTTGGATGTCAGGCTGGTCAGGTCAAGGATGGCATCTCTGCTTTCAGTTTGTGATTTGTGAATAACAAAGGTTTCAAACTGAGGACTTTCATCAAAGACAAGAGGCTCTTCCAGGTCGGGATGGTCTACTCTGGTCGAGTCAGGCACATACTGAGAGTGAAGAGACGCATAGAATGTGCCTGGTGAATGGTCTGGAGATTCACTGTAAGAGGCCCTCTCACGGGCAACAGCAGAGGCTCCATCACCTGTTCAATATGACAACACCAAATACAAGTGATTGGAACACATCTTCCGTCTGTTAGCCTCACTACAACATAACAAGTGCTAATGTGGGGGTCTGAACCAGATTCTCTACTTGTCCGACTAGGATGCTGTATTTTAAAGATTTGATTGTGTGGTGACACATGTCTACAGTTTTCAAATCGCTTGTGACACAGTGAAAGCCACATCGCAATATATAGGAATTTGTCATGTTTGGAAGCCGTTCCGTTTTTGAAAAGAGTGGCCCTGAGATTCCTGGGTTGGGAGAGGACATAGATTCCATTTCTATGAGGGGGGACCCAGAATATGAGCTGGAACCTGGCTTCCCCAGGATTGCACCCTGTTCAGACCAGGCCTTTACATTCCAGTCAGGAAGACTGTGCGTGAAAACGTATCGACTACCTTCAAAAAGAGTTATGGCAGGAATGACGTGTGAGGAGAGATTGGGTCGATTGGGCTTATACTCACTGGAGTTTAGAAGATTGAGAGGGGATCTCATCGAAACCTGTAAAATCCTGTCAGGCCTGGACAGACTAGATGCAGGAAGGATGTTCCCGATGGCCGGAGAGTCCAGAACCAGGGGTCATAGACTAAGGATAAGGGGTAAGCCATTTCCGACTGAAATTAGGAGGAATTTCTTCACCCAGAGAGTGGTGAACCTGTGGAATTCTCTACCACAGAGGGCGGTGGAGGCCAGTGTTCATTAAATATATTCAAGAAAGAGTTGGATATATTTCTTGAGGCTAAAGGGATCAAGGGATATGGGGAGAAGGCAGGGACAGGGTACTGAATTTGGATGATCAGCCATGATGTCATTGAATGGCGGAGCAGGCTCGAGGGGCCGAATGGCCGACTCCTGCTCCTATCTTCTATGTTTCTATGTTTCTATGAAAGGTACAAATGTGCCCTTCACCTAAAGTATAAAATGGCTGCTGGAACGAAGACTGTCACTCAGTCTACCCCCGTACTACCAAGTTCCCACGGCTACCCCTACACAAGAAGATTTAGTCAAGATGAACAGTGTGCCCTCTGTCTCATGAGATGTGTCTCCTCATAATGAAGCTCTCTATGATAAGCTTACTCTCTCTATCACACTGGATCAGTCTGCAGGTTATCCATCATTCACGTCTCTGCTGACTCGCCCAGCTTCCATCCAGTGACATTAGTCAGCAGGACAGAAAACAATGTGGGCACTTGGAAACAAAAGTTAATAACACAGCTGGAAAAGCTGTGTCCCAAAGAGCTGAGCTCAGGGAACAAGTTGCTGCTCAGATGGTGGTTGGGTTTGGCACAGTTCGAACTGGAATCAGAGTCGAGTACAGACAGTGTGGCTGATGATTCACCCAGAACCTCAAACAGCAACCACAGGATGACAGCAGAGCTTCTGGCCATAGTCCTTCTTGTTCTCCGCTTTGTTGCTGGATGGATCAGTAATTTGTGTCTGTGTGTGTGTGTCTGGTCTGTCTATCTACCCGTGTATGTGTCTGGTCTGTATGTGTGTGTGTCTGTCTGAATGTGTCTATGTGTGAGTGTGTTCATGTGTGTGTAGGTAAGTGTGTCAATGTGTGTGTTCACGTGTGTGCTGCATACCTTTGTCCCTGGCACATCACACACTCTAAAAACCAAACTAGTATGAGATCTGATGAAAGGTCATCGACCTGAAACGTCAACTCTGTTTCTCTCTCCACAGATGCTGCCTGACCTGCTGAGTATTTCCAGCGTTTTCTGTTTTCATTTCAGATTTCCACCATCCGCAGTATTTTGCTTTTGAAATATGAGATACCTCCAACATATCGAAGGTTGGTAAAGCTGGGGTTAATGCTGTATTGGAGTGATGGTGATTGCTACACTTTCCCACCTTTGGCAACATTGTCCTCCCCCGCCATCAGATGGAATGATTTTCAATGGTGATGCAGACACAGCAGTAACCTCTGCCAAACTCTGGCTGTCCAGAGATACGTTTATACAGTGTCAGCAATGGTTTTCAGTCATTGGATTTATGTTAATCACCTGTGCGTGGGAACCATCACAACCAGCAGACTTAAATAGAAACATACATAGAAGATAGGAGCAGGAGTAGGCCATTCGGCCCTTCGAGCCTGCTCCGCCATTCAATGAGATCATGGCTGATCATCCAAATTCAGTACCCTGTCGCTGCCTTCTCCTCTTATCCCTTGATCCCTTTAGCCTCAAGAAATATATCCAACTCTTTCTTGAATATATTTAATGAACTGGCCTCCACCGCCCTCTGTGGCAGAGAATTCCACAGGTTCACCACTCTCTGGGTGAAGAAATTCCTCCTCATTTCAGTCCTAAATGGCTTACCCCTTATCCTTAGACTATGACCCCTGGTTCTGGACTCCCCGGCCATCAGAAACATCCTTTCTGCATCTAGTCTGTCCAGACCTGACAGAAATTTATAGGTTTCGATGAGATCCCCTCTCAATCTTCTAAACTCCAGTGAGTATAAGCCCAATTGACACAATCTCTCCTCGTACGTCATTCCTGCCATCCCAGGTATCAGCCTGGTGAATCTTCGCTGCACTCCCTCCATAGCAAGAACGTCCTTCCTCAGGTAAGGTGGCCAAAACTGCACACAATACTCAAGGTGCGGTCTCACCAAGGCCCTGTACAACTGCAGCAAGACATCCTTGTTCTTGGACTCGAACCCTCTTGCTGCGAAGGCCAACATACCATTTGCCTTCTTAACCGCCTGCTGCACCTGCATGCTTACCTTCAGTGACTGGTGCACAAGAACACCCAGGTCTCTTTGCACTTCCCCTTCTCCCAATCTATTGCCATTCAAATAATAATCTGCCTTCCTGTTTTTGCCACCAAAGTGGATAACCTCATATTATCCACATTATAGTGCATTTGCCATGTTTCTGCCCAATCACCCAACCTGTCCAAATCATACTGGAGTTTCATGACATCCTCCTCACAGCATACCCTCCCACCCAGCTTTGTGTCGTCTGCAAATTTGGAGATATTACATCCAATTCCCTCATCCAGATCATTAATATATATTGTGAACAGCTGGGGTCCTAGGACCGATCCTTGCGGTATCCCACTAGTCACTGCCTGCCACTCGGAAAACGACCCGTTTATTCCAACTCTTTGCTTTCTGTCCACCAACCAGTTCTCTATCCAAGTCAATACCGTGCCCCCAATCCCATGTGCCTTAATTTTGCACACTAACCTCTTATGCGGAACCTTATCGAATACCTTCTGCAAGTCCAAATACACCACATCCACTGGTTCTCCCTTATCAATTTTACCAGTTACATCCTCAAAAAATTCCAGTAGATTAGTCAAGCATGAGTTACCTTTTGTAAATCCATGTTGACTTTGTCCGATCCTGTCACTGCTTTCCAAGTGCTCTGCTATTACATCTTTTATGATGGACTCTAGCATTTTCCCCACTACCGATGTCAGGCTTACCGGTCTATAATTCCCCGCTTTTTCTCTGCCACCTTTTTTGAATAGTGGGGTAACATTAGCTACCCTCCAATCCATGGGTACTGTTCCAGAGTCTATCAAGTTCTGGAAGATGACCAGCAATGCATCTACTATTTCTAGGGCCACTTCCTTAAGTACCCTAGGATGTAGATTATCTGGCCCTGGGGATTTATTGGCCTTCAATCCCATCAATTTCCCTAATACCATTTCCCTACAAATAATGATTTATTTCAGTTCCTCCCTTTCATCAGACCCTATGTTCCCCGACATCTCTGGGAGGTTATTTGTGTCCTCCTTTGTGAAGACAGAACCAAAATATGTATTTAGTTGGTCTGCCATTTCTTTGTTCCCCATTATAAATTCCCCCGATTCTGACTGCAAGGGAGCTACGCTTGACTTCACCAATCTTTTTCTCTTTACATATCTATAAAAGCTTTTACAGTCAGTTATTATGTTCCCTGCTAGCCTACTCTCATTCTATTTTCCCTTTCTTAATTAATCCCTTTGTCCTCCTTTGTGGAATTCTAAACTGCTCCCAATCCTCAGGATTATTGCTTTTTCTGGCCAATTTGTATGTCCTCTCCTTGGATCTTATGCTTTCCCTAATTTCCCTTGTTAGCCACGGTTGAGTCACCTTTTTTGTTTTATTTTTATGCCAAACTGGGATGAACAACTTCTGTAGTTCATCCATTCGGTCTTTGAATGTTTGCCATTGCCTATCCACCGTCAACCCTTTGAGTGCCATTCCCCAATCAATCCTACCCCACTTGCTCCTCAAACCATCGTAGTTTCCTTTATTTAAATTGAGGACCCTAGTTTCTGAGTCAACTACATCATTCTCCATCTTAATGAAGAATTCGATCATATTATGATCGCTCCGACCCAAGGGGCCTCGTACAACAAGATTGCTAATTAATCCTTTCTCGTTACATAATACCCAGTCTAAGATGGCCTGATCTCTGGTTGGTTCCTCGACATATTGGTCCAGGAATCCATCCCGTAAACACTCCAGGAATTCTTTCTCCACAGTATTGTTACTAATTTGGTTAACCCAATCTATATGTAGATTAAAGTCACCCATGATGACTACTGTGCCCTTATTGCATGCTTCTTTAATTTCCCTTTTAATGCCATCCCCAACCTCCGCCTTACTGTTTGGAGGTCTATATACCACTCCCACTAATGTTTTTTTCCCCTTAGTATTTCTCAATTCTACCCATACAGATTCCACTTCATCAGAGCTAATATCCTTCAGTACAATTGTGTTAATCCCTTCTTTAACCAGTAATGCTGCCCCTCCTCCCTTTCCTTTTTGCCTATCTTTCCTGAATATCGAATACCCCTGGATGTTGAGTTCCCAGTCTTGGCCATCCTTGAGCCACGTTTCCGTAATCCCAACCAAATCACGGTGGCATCGTGGTTAGCACTGTTGCCTCACAGCGCCAGGGACCCGGGTTTGAATCCGGCCCCGGGTGACTGTCTGTGTGGAGTTTGCACATTCTCCCCGTGTTTGCGTGGGTTTCCTCCGGGTGCTCCGGTTTCCTCCCACAGTCCAAAGATGTGTGGGTTAGGTTGATTGGCTATGATAAATTGACCCTTAGTGTTAGGGGGATTAAATACGCGGGGATAGGGTGGGATATGTGTTGGCGTAGGGGTTACAGGGATCGGGTGGGATATGTGTCGGTGCAGGCTCGATGGGCCGAAATGGCCTCTATCTGCATTTTGGGGTTTCTGTGGTTTCTATTTGCGCAGCCAATTCATCCACCTTATTACAAATGCCCCTCGCATTAAGATACAAAGGCCTAGAAATTCAGTGTAGCCACGTTCGGGGTGCTAAAGTCGGGCGGCCACTAAAGTTTGCGCCCGGCGCAACTTCGCGCCACCTTCGCCGATATTCAGTCGCATCGCCCCAAGAGGTTGCTGCTGCTGCACTAAAACAGGCGATGCACGACTATCATTAGGCGCTAAGCCGGCGGTCCGGAGCGATACCCCCGAGGGCGGGCGCAGCGCAGGTGCGGCGAGTTGCTGATTGACGGCAGACACTCTGGCGCCGTTCAGCTCTTAAAGGGGGAGGGTGGATTTGTTTGCCTGCCACGCCCTGCACACTGCAGCCCTCAAGCTAGGCCTGACCACTTCCGCTTCATCTGTGCAACGCCCAGGGCTATGGAGAAGGCCAGGGAGAGAGCGCAGCACTTCAGCGAGGGTGACCTGAGGGTGCTGGTTGGCAGAGTGGAGCGCAGGCGCCATGTTCTGTTCCCAGAAGGTGGCAGGAGGCCGCTGCCCAGCGCCTACCGGAAAGCCTGGAGGGAGGTCTCAAACAGGGTGACTTCCAACAGCGTGGTTGCCAGGACTCCTGTGCAATGCCGGAAAAAGTTCAACGACCTCACTCGGGTTGTCAGGGTGAGTACCCTTTCCAGTGTCCTCCTCATCCCTGCATGTGCACCTCAGTTTATGGGCAAAGGGACCTGAAAGCCCTAATGGCCAGCCCTCATCCAGCAGCTATGGGACTGTCATGAAAAGCACTTGCACATTCAGCACTTTACACACTGTACAAGCTATTCGACCATGGGAGGCAGTGCAGCCAAGATCAGGGCTTCATACTGTCAGGGCCAGTCCACCATGGGAGTCAGTGCAGCCAAGATCAGGGCTTCACACTGTCAGGGCCAGTCCACCATGGGAGGCAGTGCAGCCAAGATCAGGGCTTCACACTGTCAGGGCCAGTCCACCATGGGAGGCAGTGCAGACAAGATCAGGGCTTCACACTGTCAGGGCCAGTCTACCATGGGAGGCAGTGCAGACAAGATCAGGGCTTCACACTGTCAGGGCCAGTCCACCATGGGAGGCAGTGCAGACAAGATCAGGGCTTCACACTGTACTTAGAGGCCGTCCTTTCTCTTGCAGGCCAAGGTGGTGCACAACCGTAGGAAGCTACGTGAGACCGGGGGAGGCCGTCCTGACGTCAAAAAGCTCTCCGACCTCGACCAGCGTGTGGAGCGCATAATGGCAGGCCGGCTGATTGGCCCCGTCGCCAGTGGAGATGCCGACCCTGTTCTGGGCACCAATGGTAAGGGCATCACCTTTTTGACTTCTCTCTTTCCACTTGCGCCTCAGATCAGCATCCTTTGCCACTGTCCAACCAATGCAGTGCATGGCAGCACTCATGCCTCCCTCGCTGCCGCCCTGTCCTCACTCTAAAGCAACTCTTGTGCCTCCCTGCTTTCAGATGGTGACTCGCCAGGTGAGGAGTCAGGCCCTCAAGCTGCCACTGTCAGCGATTCCGAATTCGAGGAGGAGGAGGAAGAAGAAGCCGGCCCATCAGTGCCACCCTCAGCCGCGCCAGCCCATGGCGATGAAGGGGACACGTCTTCCCTGGAGGGGAGCCGGGGGGAAGGGTCGGAGGAGAGTGAAGCTCCGGGGCCCAGCGGCCTGCAGCAACGCGGGAGGGGTGGGGAAGCTCGGCGGACTTCTCCCCAGAGGGTGAGTGCGGCCTCCAGTCCTGCGACGGTGAGCGCAGAGGAGGTGCGGCTTCTGGAGGAAATGGCCGTCCAGGCTGAGCGCAGGCACACTGAGCTCATGGCTGCAGTGGCAAGGATGACTGACTCCATAGAGTCACTGGCAAGGAGTGTGCAGGAATTCAGTGCAGCACAGGCCATGAGTCTGCAACAATTCAGTGCAGCACAGGCCAGGAGTCTGCAGGACTTCGCGGCAGCACAGGCGGCTTCGAGCCAAGTGCTCAGTCGTGCCGTTCATTCACTGGCTGGTGTCATGCGGACACAGACCAGGGCCACACGGGCACTAACTGCTGCCACCCTCGCTGGATCGGCCAGGCATCGCCAGCGCACTCGCCGTGCAGCAGCAGCCCAGCAGTCTGTTCTTCAGCTGTTTGCTGTGCATGCTGCAGTGCTGGCCCGTGCGAGTGCCAATGTCTCAGCCGACCAGGGAGTACCTGCGATCTGTCAGGTTGGCACCATTCCTGCAGCCGACACTGCCACTCCGCCATTGCAGCTGCCACGAGCCGCTGGACAGACTGCTGCCGCCCAAGCAGAGTTGGAGCAGTCAGCAGCCGGACCCTCCAGGGCCAGAGCTGGTGCAGGCCGACCCCCAAGGGCATCTGCCGTCTCGCCATCTGACCCTCAGCAGCCTTCCCCCAGCCTTGCTGCAGCCACTGGGGTCTCATTGAGGAGGAGCTGCAGGGCGGGCAGGGGCAGGGCAAAAAGTAGAAGGTCTGGCCAAATGCTTTGTGTTTGTTGAAAGGCCGAGACTGGTGTAGTTGTGTTTTTGTAAGGCCGAGACTGGTGTCTTTCTTTGTTTTGTAAGGCCGAGACTGTTCGTTTTGTGTTTTTGGAGGGGGCTTCTCTCCATTAGTTTGTAATGTGGGAAGGCCAGAGGTTTGCAAGAAATAAAGGTTCTTAAATCGCACTGTCCATGCTTTTTTTTGCAAGTCCTGGTTGCCCTGCTCGGCTGAGGGCTTGTGGAGTGCCTACATTCATCTGGTGACATTGGCACAAGCCATTCCCTGAGAGGGGGCCTAGAACCGACGTTCAATAAGCCGGCGACGGGCGGCCCTTGCACTTTCTGCCTCCCTCCTGTGCTGGTCCTCCTCCTCCTCCTCCTCCTCCTCCTCCTCAGGTGGTCCTCCAATCTCTGGTGGCAGTGGCTGAGTCCTGCGGATAGCCAGGTTGTGCAGCATGCAGCACACGACCACGAAATGGGAGACTCGCTCCGGCGAATATTGTAGGGCTCCACCGGAACGATCCAGACAGCGGAACCGTTGCTTCAGGACGCCGATTGTTTGCTCAATGCTGTTCCTGGTCGCTTGATGGCTGTCGTTGTATCCCTCTTCAGCAGGGGTGCTGGGCGCACGGAGCGGGGTCATCAGCCAGGTACACAAAGGATAGCCTTTGTCCCCGAGAAGCCATCCTCGTGGGTGAGACTGGGCCTGGAACATGCCTGCCACAGAAGTCTAGCACAGGATGAAGGCATCGTGGCTGCTGCCTGGAAAGCGGGCATTGACAGCTAGGATGAGCTGTCTGGGTCACACACCAGCTGAACGTTGAGCGAATGGTAGCCCTTCCGGTTGCGGTAATCCTCGGCATTCTCCAGAGGTGCCCGCAAAGCCACATGCGTGCAGTCAATGGCGCCCTGCACCATGGGGAAGCCCGCGAATGCTGCAAAGCCCATTGCACGCTGTTGCTGCTTGACAAGGGCCATGGAGAAGGAGATGAACTGACGTCTCCTTGTGAAAAGGGCTGATGTGCCTCAATAAATCCGAGACTCGATGTTAGCGAAACAAAACAAGGCTTTTATTGACTTAGATGGTAACACACAGAGGAGAATGTATCTTCCATCCAGAGGTCTGCCGTACTGGATGTGCTGCAGGCTGGGCCAGCTTACATAGGAGCCAGGTATGGGCGGAGCCCTACACACAGTACAATACAATGGAAATGAAACTGAAACCAACCACAGTCACAGGCAGAGAAATACTGATGAGTGATGAATGGAATATTTCATCACAAGGGCATTGGTCACCTGGCGGATGCAGCAATGCACGGCGAACTGGGAGATGTTGGAAATGTCCCCAGTAGCGGATTGGAAGGAGCCGGTGGCATAGAAGTTGAGAGCCACCGTCACCTTCACTGCCACCGACAGAGATGTCCTGCTCCTCAGATGTGGCTGCAGATCACCGCCAAGCAGGTGGCAGATCTCAGTGACCACCGCCCTTCGGAATCGCAGCCTCCGAACACACTGCTCGTCAGACATGTTCAGATAGGAGAACTGCTGGCGGTATACCCTGGGTGGGTAAGGCCTCCTTTCCCGATGCCTGTTGCCCCCTTTCCGTCTGGCCAGGACTGCCACTCTCTCACGGCATCTGTGAGCCCTTTGAATGCAAAGGAGAAGGCCAGCGTTTGCACCCATTGCAGCCCCCATGATATGTTTGCAAACAATGATATGACACTGAAGGCAAAGACAAGTGGAAAGCTGTGGCCTGAAGCCACAAGTACCTGTCCGAGTGTTGAGCCAAAGCAGAAAGCTCTCTAACTTTGTCTCTCTGCAAAGATCCGTCTCTCAAAAAGGTGTGCAGCGAAATGGCAGCCTTTTCTACTGCAGGAGGTGTGCCCTTTAATTTGCGCCCCCCGCATCGACTGAGAACCGTTCCCCTCTACCAGTCGCTAGGGGCGCCAGGCGCACAATAGGGCGTCGCCACTGAATTTCTGGTTTGGGGCGCACAAAGGGCGTTGCACGAGGAAATGACGTCAGGATCTGCGCGCGCAGCTGAGTGCGCGCAAAGACTTTGTGCCGCCGCTAAATCTTGAGTGAAGTTGGGGAGAGGCGCACATCACGCTGCGCCCGGCCGCTAGCCGCCTAGCACCCAACATCTCCTCCTCCTAAGACGCTACCGACTGGCGCAAGCAACTGAATTTCTAGGCCAAAGCCTTCAGGCTTGTTTTTTTAACGCTTTTAAACCTATTAGAATTATTATTTACTGTGGCCACATTTGAATTAAACCGTTGATTTCTCTGACTGCCACTTTTGTTTTTCTCCTTCCTATCTTTTGCTTTTATCCTCGTTTCCCTTTCCTCTGTCTCCCTGCTCAGGTTCCCAACCCCTTTCCATTTTAGTTTAAACCCTCCCCCACAGCACTAGCAAACACTCCCCCTAGGACATCGATTCCAGCCCTGCCCAGGTGCAGACCGTCCTGTTTGAACTGGTCCCACCTCCCCCAGAACCGGTTCCAATGTCCCAGGAACTTGAATCCCTCCCCCCTGGCACCATTCCTCTAGCCACGTATTCATCTGAAGTATCCTTCTATTTCTACTCTGACTCGCACGTGGCACTGGTAGCAATCCTGAGATTACTACCTTTAAGGTCCTGTTTTTTAATTTACCTCCTAACTCCCTATATTCCACTTTTAGGACCTCATCCCGCTTTTTACCTATATCGTTGGTGCCTATATGCACCACGACAACTGGCTGTTCACCCTCCCCTTCCAAGATGTTCTGCAGCCGCTCGGAGACATCCTTAACCCTTGCACCAGGGAGGCAACACGCCATCCTGGAGTCTCGTTTGCGGCCGCAGAAACACCTATCTATTCCCCTTACAATTGAATCCCCTATTACTATAGCTCTACCATTCTTTTTCCTCCCATTCTGTGCAGCAGAGCCACCCCTGGTGCCAGGAAGTTGGCTGCTGCTGCCTTCCTCTGATAAGCCATCCCCCCCCCAACAGTACTCAAAGTGGTATATCTGTTGGAGAGGGGGATGGCCACAGGGGACCCCTGCACTACCTGCCTGCACCTAGTACTCTGCCTGTTGGTCACCCGTTCCCTTTCTTCCTGTCCAACCTCTACCTGCGGTGTGTCCAACTCCGTAAATGTGCTATTCACGATGTCCCGAGCATCGTGAACACTCCAGTATGCATCCAATCACAGCTCCAGTGCCGCATTGTGGTCTGTCAGTAGCTGCAGCTGGGTGCACTTCCTGCACACGTAGTTGTCAGGGACACAGGAAGTGTCACTGAGTTCCCACATTTCACAGGAGGAGCAGATCACAGGGCCGGGCTGTCCTGCCATGAATTACCCTTTAATTAATTGAGTTTAAATTAAATCAATCAATCCCACTAATTACACTACAGTTAAATAGTTTACCAACAGTCCCCGCTACACCAGAGAGGCCTTAGAAACTATAAAACAGAGTTAAAGTTTAAAAAAAAGAGAAATACTCACCAACCAATCACTTACCTGCTTCCTGCTGACGTCACACTTTGATTACTTTTTACCTCTGACCCCTGCTGCTGAATTGGTCGGGCCTCGTTCACTGCCGCCGCGCTCGATGCTGCTCTCTCCCAGGTCCAGGCTCTGTGGTCAGGCCTTGTTCACTGCCGTCACTTTTAAGCTCTGCCGCCGCACTCGATGCTGCTCTCTCCCAGGTCCAGGCTCTGTGGTCGGGCCTCGTTCACTGCCGCCGCTTTTAAGCTCTGCCACCGCGCTCGATGCTGCTCTCTCCCAGGTCCAGGCTCTGTGGTCGGGCCTCGTTCACTGCCGCCGCGCTCGATGCTGCTCTCTCCCAGGTCCAGGCTCTATGGTCGGGCCTCGTTCACTGCCGCCGCGCTCGATGCTGCTCTCTCCCAGGTCCAGGCTCTATGGTCGGGCCTCGTTCACTGCCGCCGTGCTCGATGCTGCTCTCTCCCAGGTCCAGGCTCTGTGGTCGGGTCTCCTTCACTGCCGCCGCTTTTAAGCTCTGCCACCGTGCTCGATGCTGCTCTCTCCCAGGTCCAGGCTCTATGGTCGGGCCTCGTTCACTGCCGCCGCTTTTAAGCTCTGCCGCCGCGCTCGATGCTGCTCTCTCCCAGGTCCAGGCTCTATGGTCGGGTCTCGTTCACTGCCGCCGCTTTTAAGCTCTGCCACCGCGCTCGATGCTGCTCTCTCCCAGGTCCAGGCTCTGTGGTCGGGTCTCGTTCACTGCCGCCGCTTTTAAGCTCTGCCGCCGCGCTCGATGCTGCTCTCTCCCAGGTCTAAGCTCTGTGGTCGGGCCTCATTCACTGCCGTCGCTTTTAAGCTCTGCCGCCGCGCTCGATGCTGCTCTCTCCCAGGTCTAAGCTCTGTGGTCGGGCCTCATTCACTGCCGCCGCTTTTAAGCTCTGCCGCCGCGCTCGATGCTGCTCTCTCCCAGGTCTAAGCTCTGTGGTCGGGCCTCATTCACTGCCGCCGCTTTTAAGCTCTGCCGCCGCGCTCGATGCTGCTCTCTCCCAGGTCCAGGCTCTGTGGTCGGGCCTCGTTCACTGCCGTCGCTTTTAAGCTCTGCCACCATGCTCGATGCTGCTCTCTCCCAGGTCCAGGCTCTGTCGAGGTTGTAAGGAATGGGACTGATGAGGACTATGGTAACACATCCTGCCTTGCATAGTCCAAGAATGTCGTGGTCTTTGTCATTAGATCAATTTCACTCCCCCATCAAAAGCATTGTGCAGCTCAGCTGGAGAGCTGTCAGTCAGAGCTTGGGGGGGTCTGGGCTTTGGGGTAACGTCACAAGGAATTTAAATGGATCCAACCTTCCGATATCGCACAATCGCTTCTTTCTCCAGAAAAGTATCCACTTGTTTTCTAACCCCATTTCCACACGGCACCAACTTGCATTTATATAGCACCTGTAACATAGAAAGGCATCCCAAAGCACTTCACAGAGGCTTGACCGAGAAGATGGACGCCAAGCCAAAGGAGATATTAGGAGGAGTGAGCAAAAGCTTAAAGGATCATAGGAACAGGAGGGCATTCAGCCCCTTGAGCCTGTTCCACCATTCAATTAAATCATGGCTGATCTGTATCTCAACTCCATTTACATAAGAAATAGGAGCAGGAGTCGGCCATTTGGCCCCTCGAGCCTGCTCCGCCATTCAATAAGACCATGGCTGATCATCGAGTTCAACTCCACTTTCCTGCCTGATCCCCATATCCCTTGATTTCCCTAGAGTCCAAAAATCTCTCGATCTCAGCCTTGAATATACTCAATGACTCAGCATCCACAGCCCTATGGGAATTCCAAAGATTCACCACCCTCGGAGTGAAGAAATTCCTCCTCATCTCAGTCCTAAATGGTCGACCCCTTATCCTGAGACTGTGACCCCTGGTTCCAGATCTTTACTGAGGGTGAAATTGGCCACTTTGAGAATGGGGTCTCCCGACTTCTCCAAACTCAAGATGTTGTCGGGTTTCAGTTATGGGGAATGTGGTTCTTGTGCAAAAAAGCGATGATGTTGGGCACTGTTTTCAAATTTTATAATGGAAAAGAAGTGACTGAACAATAAACTATAAACATCATTATCTAAATATTAAATAACCAGCATACCATTTTTGCAGAATGCTTACCATTTTTTTTATATACAGAATACCTCTGCATTTATTTTTGCATTTCCTGCTTCTATTTCCAAGTATTGAAAATGTAAGAGCAACTGAACACTTAGTTTTGTACTTGCTAAATATAGCATTCAGTTAACAGTTCTTTGTGTAACACTGTTTAAGTGAAAAACTTTGGATTTGCCTGAAATGATTGACATTTACATTATATTGCCGTTCATCAAAATGAAAGTTTAATAGATTTGACTTGGTGCCGGGTCTGGTCTCTGGGAGAGGACGTACTGCTTCAGTTCGGGGGCGGCAGCGAGGCGAGGAGGAGCTCGGGAGAAAAGCCGACGCGAGGACCGAGGCCCGACCAGTTCGGGGGCGGCAGCGAGGCGAGGAGGAGCTCGGGAGAAAAGTCGGCGCGAGGACCGAGGCCCGACCAGTTCGGGGGTGGCAGCGAGGCGAGGAGGAGCTCAGGAGAAAAGCCGGCGCGAGGACCGAGGCCCGACCAGTTCGGGGGCGGCAGCGAGGTGAGGAGGAGCTCGGGAGAAAAGCCGGCGCGAGGACCGAGGCCCGACCAGTTCGGGGGCGGCAGCGAGGCGAGGAGGAGCTCGGGAGAAAAGTCGGCGCGAGGACCGAGGCCCGACCAGTTCGGGGGCGGCAGCGAGGCGAGGAGGAGCTCGGGAGAAAAGCCGGCGTGAGGACCGAGGCCCGACCAGTTCGGGGGCGGCAGCGAGGCGAGGAGGAGCTCGGGAGAAAAGTCGGCGCGAGGACTGAGGCCCGACCAGTTCGGGGGCGGCAGCGAGGCGAGGAGGAGCTCGGGAGAAAAGCCGGCGCGAGGACCGAGGCTCGACCAGTTCGGGGGCGGCAGCGAGGCGCACCAACTCAGCAGCGGGGAGAGAGGTAAAAAGTAATCAGTGTGTGACATCACCAGGGAGCAGGTAAGCGATTGGTTGGTGAGTATTTCTCTTTTTTAAACTTTAACTCTGTAGTTTATAGTTACTAGGGTCTTTTCTGGTGTAGCAGGGACTGTAGGTAGACTATACAAGCGCCTTAGAGATATCTTTAATTGGTGTTAGTAAATTTAATTTAAATTAATTAAAGGGTAAGTCATGCCAGGAGAGCCCAGGCCCGTGATGTGCTCCTCTTGCTCCATGTGGGAATTCAGGGACACTGCCCCTGATGACCACGTGTGCAGGAAATGCATCCATCTGCAGCTACTAGCAGACCGCATTGAGGCGCTGGAGCTGCGGGTAGATGGGTTGTTGAGCATTCACGATGCTGAGAGGGTCGTGGATAGCACGTTTAGTGAGTTGGTCAAACCGCAGGGAAGGGTTGCACAGAAAGAAAGGAAATGGGTGACCACCAGGAGGAGCAATAGAAGCAGGCAGGTAGTGCAGGAGACCCCTGTGACCATTCCCCTCTCAAACAGGTATACCGGTTTGGATACTGTTGAGGGGGATGACTCACCAGGGGAAGGCAGCAGCAGCCAACTTCCTGGCACTGGGGGTGCTCCTGCTGCCCAGGAAGGGAGGAAAAAGAGTGGGAGAGCAACAGTGGTAGGGGATTCTATAGTAAGGGGAACAGATAGGCGTTTCTGTGGCCGTAGACGTGAATCCAGGATGGTTTGTTGCCTCCCTGGTGCCAGGGTCAAGGATGTCACTGAGCGGCTGCAGGGCATTCTGGAGGGGGAGGGTGAACAGGCAGAGGTCGTGGTCCACATTGGTACCAACGACATAGGTAAAAAGAAGGATGAGGTCCTGCAGCAAGAATTTAGGGAGCTAGGTGGAAGATTAAAGAGCAGGACCTCAAAGGTTGTAATCTCTGGATTACTCCCGGTGCCACGTGCTAGTGAGTATAGGAATAGGAAGATAGAACAGATGAATGCGTGGCTAAAGGGATGGTGCAGGGGGGAGGGCTTTAGTTTCCTGGATCACTGGGCCTGCTTCTGGGAAAGGTGGGACTTGTACAAGTCGGACGGTCTACACCTGAACCAGAGGGGGACCAATATCCTTGCGGGGAGGTTTGCTAGCACTGCTGGGGGGGTTTAAACTAACTTGGCAGGGGGATGGGATACAGAGTGGAGCTATAGTAGGGGGTGATTTACAGCCAAATACAGAGGAAAAAACAAGTCAGCTGGGAAGGCAGAGAAAATATGTGAGGGCAAAAGGGAATATGGCAAGGCTGGAAGGCATTTATTTTAATGCAAGGAGTCTTGCAAATAAGGTGGATGAACTGAAGTTGTTGTTGAACACATGGGAGTACGATATTGTTGCTATCACGGAGACATGGTTGAGGGAGGGTCAGGACTGGCAGCTCAATATTCCAGGGTATAGAATCTTCAGGAGAGAAAGAGGGGGGTGTAAAAGAGGAGGGGGTGTTGCAATATTAATTAAGGAGTCGATTACTGCTGTAAGGAGAGATGATATATTAGCGGGTTCCTCTAATGAGGCCATATGGGTAGAACTTAAAAACAAAAAGGGGGCAAGCACCTTGCTGGGAGTGTACTATAGGCCCCCAAACAGTCAGGGGGAGATAGAGGAACAGATATGTAGGCAAATCTCAGAGAAGTGCGAAAATAATAGGGTAATAATAGTGGGGGATTTCAACTTCCCCAATATTAATTGGGATAGTCAGAGTGTGAAAGGCTTAGAGGGTGCAGAATTCTTAAAGTGCATCCAGGAGAGCTTTTTGAGCCAACATGTAGAAAGTCCTACAAGAGAGGGGGCGGTACTGGACCCAATTCTAGGGAATGTAGCCGGGCAAGTGGTGGAAGTGTCAGTAAGAGAGCATTTTGGCGACAGTGACCAAATTCGGTGAGATTTAAGGTGGTCATGGAAAAAGACAAAGACGGCCCGGAAATAAGGGTTCTAAATTGGGGAAAGGCCGATTTTAATATGATAAGGCAGGATCTGGCCAAAGTGGACTGGGAGCAGCTACTTATAGGAAAATCCACATCAAAGCAGTGGGAGGCTTTCAGAAGGGAAATAGAGAGAGTACAACGCCAACATGTTCCTGTAAAGGTCAAGGGTGGGACCAACAAGCAAAGGGAACCTTGGATGACAAGGGATATACAAAAATGCATTAGGAAAAAAAGGGGGGCTTTTGGCAGTTACAAAAGACTAAAGACGGAGGAAGCCCTAGAGGAGTATAAAAAGTGCAGGGGCATACTTAAAAAAGAAATTAGGAGGGCGAGGAGGGGCCATGAAATAACACTGGCGAGCAAAATAAAGGAAAATCCTAAGATGCTTTATAAGTATATTAAGGGCAAGAGGATAACCAGGGAAAGGGTAGGGCCCATTAGGGACCAAAGTGGCAATCTGTGTGTAGAGCCAGATGATGTAGGCGGGGTTTTAAATGAATTTTTTGCATCTGTGTTCACTATGGAGAAAGATGATGTAGACATAGAAATCGGGCAAGGGGACTGTGACATACTTGAACATATTAGCATCGAGAGGGAGGAGGTACTAGCGGTTTTAGCAGGCCAAAAAGTGGATAAATCCCCAGGCCCGAACGAGATGTATCCCAGGCTGTTGTGTGAGGCAAGGGAGGAGATTGCAGGGGCTCTGACACAAATTTTCAGAACCTCTCTGGCCATAGGGGATGTACCAGAGGACTGGAGAACAGCTAACGTAGTACCATTATTCAAGAAGGGTAGCAGGGATAAACCAGGGAATTACAGGCCAGTGAGCCTAACATCTGTGGTAGGGAAATTATTGGAAAAAATTCTGAGGGACAAAATTAGTCTCCACTTGGAGAGGCAAGGATTAATCGGGGATAGTCAGCATGGCTTTGTCAAGGGTAAATCATGTCTGACAAATCTGATTGAATTTTTCGAGGGGGTGACGAGGTGTGTGGATGAGGGAAATGCTGTGGATGTGGTTTACATGGACTTCAGTAAAGCTTTTCACAAAGTCCCGCATAGGAGACTGGTCAAGAAGGTAAGAGCCCATGGGATCCAGGGTGCCTTGGCGCGTTGGATCCTAAACTGGCTGAGTGGCAGGAGGCAGAGGGTGATGGTCGAAGGTTGCTTTTGTGACTGGAAGCCTGTGTCTAGTGGGGTACCTCAGGGATCGGTGCTGGGTCCCTTGCTGTTTGTGATCTACATAAATGATTTGGATGAGAATGTAAAAGGTATGATCAGTAAGTTCGCAGATGACACGAAAATTGGTGGGGTGGTAAATTGTGAGGAGGAAAGCCTCAGGCTACAGGAAGATATAAACGAGTTGGTCAGATGGGCGGAAAAGTGGGAAATGGAATTTAACCCTGAAAAGTGCGAGGTGATGCATTTTGGACGGACAAATAAGGCAAGGGAGTACACAATGAGTGGTAGGACCCTAGGAAGTACAGAGGGTCAGAGGGACCTTGGTGTGCATGTACATAGATCCCTGAAGGCAGCGGAACAGGTAGATAAGGTGGTTAAAAAGGCATATGGGATACTTGCCTTCATTAGCCGAGGCATAGAATATAAGAGCAGGGAGGTTATGATGGAGCTGTACAAAACGCTGGTGAGGCCACAGCTGGAGTACTGTGTGCAGTTCTGGTCGCCTCACTATAGGAAGGATGTGATTGCTTTAGCGAGGGTGCAGAGAAGATTCACCAGGATGTTACCTGGGATGGAGCGCCTCAGCTATGAAGAAAGACTAAACAGGCTGGGGTTGTTTTCATTGGAGCAAAGAAGGCTGATTGAGGTGTACAAAATGATGAGGGGCATAGATAGGGTAGATAAAGAGGAACTTTTCCCCTTAGTAGGGGGGTCAATAACAAGGGGGCATAGATTCAAGGTAAGGGGCAGGAGATTTAGAGGGGATTTGAGGAGGAACTTTTTCACCCAGAGGGTGGTTGGAATCTGGAACTCTCTGCCTGAAAGGGTGGTAGAGGCAGGAACCCTCACAACATTCAAGAAGCATTTGGATGAGCACTTGAAATGCCATTGCATACAAGGCTATGGACCAAATGCTGGAAAATGGGATTAGGCTGGACAGGGATTGATGGACGGCGCAGACACGATGGGCCGAAGGGCCTCTTTCTGTGCTGTAAAACTCTATGACTCTATGACTAAGTGGCCACCGTTGCAGAACTCCATGTCGAGCCACATGTAGCAAGGCTCGCTGGCCCCGAGGATCTGCTCGCCCTTAAGCATGCCACTCTCGGAGGAGGCATTGTGGCCAATCGGAGCAGCCGGTCTGTGATGGACAGCTGCCTTAACAAATCAGAGCTTCCCGCTATGTGAGTGACAGCTGCCTCAACCAATCACAGTGCTGTCGTTGGGGATCTGCCCACCCGGAAGGTGATGGGCCAATGAAGGCAACGCGTAAAGCTTCGACCGGAGGATGCTGAGAAACTACAGGATGATTTGGACAGGTTGGGTGATTGGGCAGAAGCATGGCAGATGCAATATAACGTGGATAAATGTGAGGTTATCCACTTTGGTGGCAAAAACAGGAAGGCAGATTATTATCTGAATGGCAATAGATTGGGAGAAGGGGAAGTGCAATGAGACCTGGGTGTCCTTGTGCACCAGTCGCTGAAGGTAAGCATGCAGGTGCAGCAGGCGGTTAAGAAGGCAAATGGTATGTTGGCCTTCGTAGCGAGAGGGTTTGAGTACAGGAACAAGGATGTCTTGCTGCAGTTGTACAGGGCCTTGGTGAGACCACATCTTGAGTATTGTGTGCAGTTTTGGTCGCCTTATCTGAGGAAGGATGTTCTTGCCATGGAAGGAGTTCAGCGAAGATTCACCAGGCTGATACCTGGGATGGCAGGAATGACGTATGAGAAGAGATTGGGAACGATTGGGCTTGTACTCGCTGGAGTTTAGAAGAATGAGAGGGGATCTCATTGAAACTTATAAAATTCTGACAGGACTGGACAGACCAGATGCACGAAGGATGTTCCCGATGGTCAGGGAGTCCAGAACCAGGGGTCACAGTCTAAGGATAAGGGGTAGCCCATTTCGGACAGAAATGAGGAGGTATTTCTTCACCCAGAGAGTGGTGAACCTGTGGAATTCTCTACCACAGAAGGCAGTAGAGGCAAATACATTAAATATATTCAAGAAGGAGTTGGATATATTTCTTAAGACTAAAGGGATCAAGGGGTATGGGGAGAAAGCAGGGTCCGGGTACTGAATTTGGATGATCAGCCATGATCGCATTGAATGGCGGAGCAGGCTCGAGGGGCCGAATGGCCTACTCCTGCTCCTATCTTCTATGTTTCTATGTTTCTATGTTTTACAGCACGGCTTTGCTCTGCACAGTCCCCGCCTCCCATGGGCACTGATGGAGTGAACCAATCACTGAGGACAAGGGTGTTGCAGGATAGGATAAGGGCAGCAGAGTTTTGGATGAGCTTAAGTTTATGGAGGGAGGAGAATGGGACACCAGCCTTGAGACCATGGAATAATCTAGTCTGGGGGTGACATAGGCATGGATGATAGTTCCAGCAGCAGATGGGCTGAGGTATGGGCAGATGCAGGTAGAGGTAGAAGTAGGTGGTCTTTGTGATGGAGAGGATATGGGGTCAGAAGCTCAGCTCAAAGTCAAACAGGATGATGAGGTTGCGAACTGTTTGGTTCAGCCTGAGACAGTGGCCTGGGATTGGGATGCAATCGGTGGCAAGGGTACAGACTTTGTTGCGGGAGCCGAAGACATGGTTTCAGTTTTCCCAATGTATAGGTGGAGGAAATTGTAGCTCAGACTGCATATCAGACAAGCAATCTGATAAAACAGAAACAGTGAAGGGTGTAGGGGTTCGCAAAAATCCCCTAAATCCCTGAAGATCGGAAAATATTGGTCCATATCGTGGACGAAGAATTGTGTGATTTGAATTGTCTCTGGGTTGGACAAATGTTTTAAAAGCATACCCAGAATGCGTGGACAACATCAGGACTTTAAGGTTAAAATGGTACCTCTGAGTTTCGAACTGTGTATATTGCAAAGAGGTTTGAAAATGGCCGTCAGAAAAGCATGGCCAAAAGACAAAGGAAAGCAGCTCGAAGTGTCTGTGTAGAGTGGGAGGATCAAGCAGTGGCAGTCAGACCTGTCAATCAAACCAGGGAGTTTCCCTTCTCTGCAGAGGCAATGGCCCAGAAATTCCTGAACGGGGCTTGCAGCGTGTGCAAGCCCCGTATTTACACTTACCCTGCACTACTGACGATCAGCTCCAGGGACGCCTGGACTTGGTGAATGAAAAAGAAGAATCCCGGGCAGCGTATGACGTCACGCCGCCCAGCAGTGCAGCCAGTGCGAAGCCAGGAGCGTGCAGTGTAAGTGAGACACGCCCCTTGAGGTCTCAGTTTCACTGGACACGCCCCCAATGTTTCTGTCAAGCTGCTAAGGATTTTTATATGCAAAGCAGCAGTTTAAATAGGTTTTTGGAAGTTTTTTGAAGATTTTGGTAACTTTTATAAACTTTTTAAAATGTTTACATTATTTTGAGTAATCTGAAGTAGTTTTAAAGAGAATTAAAGCAATTTAAAGACTTTTAAAAGCCCTAAAAGAATTTTTTTAATTCCATTTATTTATTTAGCAATGTCGTCGTCATACGTGTCTTCACACTGTTCCCTTTGGGGAACTGTATGAAGTGGTGGAAGGATTTATGGCCGTGATTAACGCTCATTCCGTGACCGTAACCATCTTTGAACCAGCCATGAGGGCGGTTAGTCCTATGGCGGGAGGGTTTTACGGGCTCCCACAAGCTATACAAGGAGGGGGGGCCACCCACACCCACGGACGCAAATATCCCACTGGATGTCAACCCAGAATTTAGAGCCGGAGCTCCGACTCCACTTGCCGGGACTGTCTGGAGCGGGGTTCGAAACCCTACCCTGATCTGGCCCAGCGGCGGGGATCCTACCGCTATGACAAAGGCCCAATCTGATTAGCAACGTGAAATGGCAGCATAGGGCTCCAGTCACGGGGAGGGAAAAGGCGCAGGAAACGTATGGGTGTCACCTTTTGTGCGGAGTGGGCCTTTTGCGTAGCAGTAAGCATCCCCGCCGCTGGGCCAGAAGGAGTAAGGTTTTGAACCCCACTCCAGACAGTCCCGGCAAGTGGAGTCGGAGTTCCAACTTTAAATTCTGGGTGGACATCCAGCGGGATACTTGCATCCGTGGGTGTTGGTGGCCCCCCCCCCCTCAGATGGGTTGTGGGAGCCCGTAAAACCCTCCCGCCATAGGACTAACCACCCTAATGGTTGGTTCAAAGATGGTTACGGTCACGGAATGAGCGTTAATCACGGCCATAAATCCTTCCACCACTTCATACAGTTCCCCAAAGGGAACAGTGTGAGGATACGTACGATGATGACCTCTTGCGCAATGCACCTCCTTGGACCCTCAGTCACAGATGCGAGGGGGCAAGTCGTGCAATTGTTAAATTTTTCATTTTATTGACATGTAAAATGTTGGCCCAGTAATTCCCTTCCAACTGCGCGAGTACGGTCGGGGTACTTACGCATCTGGCCGGATGAAATGCCGGTTTTCAGCATGCACAGTGCTTTTGGGGAAAACCGGCATTTCCTGTCCTCTGAACGAAGGGGTTCAGAGGCAGAACGCGTGCGACTGCACAGGCAGCGCGTGCGCAGTATAATTCGCCGCTTTCATTACTGCTTTCAGTGAGGTCAAGTCCTTACAACTTACACATGAAAAAAGCATGGGTACAGTTGCTCCAGAGGCTGCGGAGGAAGATATTTCTTATCGTGGAGCTTCTGAAAGTATGTATGTCTGTATATATTCCTCTGCATGTTATGTATATATTCCTTTACTTATGTGTATGAATGTATTATTTAATTATGACTTTCAGAGAAAGTAACTTATTTGAAAATCATAATTAAAAACATACATTCATACACATTAGTAAAGGAATATAAAACATACATACATATACGTAAAGGAATATATGTGGACATACATACATAACTCATTCTCACATTCCATTCACACAGCCACAATTGCTCCTTCTACCTACCGTTCTGAAAACCCTTTTAAAAAAAAAAAAAAATTTTAACTTTAAAACTTACTTAAAATTTCTTAAAATAACTTCCCTCCCTTTCCCAAACAAAAATATTGCATTTCAGAAGCTCCACAATAAAATGTTTCTTCCTCCGCAGCCAATGAACCACTTTACACTTGCTTTTTTCAAGTGTAACTTCTGAGGACTTACCCTCACGGATTTCATGAATGAAATCTACGAAGTTCACTGCGCAAGCGCTGCCTGTGCAGTCGCACGCGCTCGAGGTCTGGAAATGCCGGCGTTCCCCGCATGCGCTGTTCATGCTGAACGCCGGCATTTCCAACGGCCAGATGCGTGAGTACCCCGAGCGCACTCACGCCTTTGGCCGCGAATTTCTGGCCCAATGTTTATTTATTGAAACTGCAGGATGTTGACATAAGGGATTAAACCACTTGAGACTGACCAGAGGACAAAGGGCTTCTGTTTACACAGAAATCCAACCCCATTCAACACCACTTACACATAATGAGACAAATCGAAACTCCGGAAAAGGACTTTTGAAAGAGAACAGTTTGGAATGAATGGGTTTTGAATCACCCATTATTCAGGTGTGTCCACTTTGCTTAGCCCAGAAACTCCGGATGTAGGCGGGAACACTTCAGTCCCAGAATGTAGACACATTCAAACCACTCCGAGCTTTATTTGAATCAGCCAATCACAGCCTTTCTCTTGTGTATTCAAACTTTTGGGCGCCAATTTGCACACAGACCCTTTCAGCGCAAAACAGCAGGAGCTGGCAGGATATAAAGATAGCTCCTGAGAAGCTATCTCTCTCTTACTTCCTTGGACCCCAGGTGAGCAGGTTTCTGACTACTCAGCAAGGCAATCTAGTAAGGAGTTAAAGGGGGTGGTAATTTAAGGGAAATTGCTAAGAGTGTTTAATTAACATTGTAGCCATTTATCCCTTGTTTGTGCCATCTGTCTTCCCCATTTAAGCAATTGTACAGTGATTACTAAAATCGTGTGGTGTAGTTTTCTTTAGTGTAATAAAAGTCGATTTTCTCACATCCAGACCAGTTGTCCGTTTTTAATATATCATTAATTATAAGCCCTCCAGTCAGAACTGGAAGGTGGGGTTTAGCGATTCAAAACCGCTGTTTGGGATTGGTCAGAGGTGCAGTGGCAAAAAGCTGCTTGACCAGGTAAATTACCGTAAACCAGGTAAAGGAAGGTAAATTACCGTAAACCTCGAAAAAGATGCCCCCCTACAAGGGGTCAAGACAGGTGGTGGAGAGCTAGAGCTCAGTGTCATCAGCATACATGTGGAATCTGATTGCATATCTGCAGATGATGTCGCCAAGGGGCAGCATGTATGTGAGGACCGGGAGAAAGCCAAGGCTGAATCCTTGGGACCTTCTGAGATGATATTGCAGGGTTGTGGAGAGAAACCGTTGCTGGAGATGTTCTGGCTAAAATTAGATAGGTAAGAGTAGAACCAAGTGAGGCTAGTCCCACCAAGCTAGGCCATGGAGGAGAGGTGTTGGAGGAGGATGGTGTGCCGATTGTATCAAAGGCTGCAGAGCGATTGAGGAGTGATAATGTACGGTGGTCACAGTCACAGAGAATGTTGTTTGTGGCTTCTGGTTAGGGCTGCTCCAGCGCTGTGAGGGAGACAGACACCGAATTGACTGATTGACACAGGGAGTTGCGGGGAGATGACCACAGATCTGGGAGTCGACACATTTTCAAGGACTTTGAAGAGGAAATGGAGGTTGGAGGTGGGTTGGTAGTTAGAGAGGATAAGGGGACTCACAGTGTGTTTTTCAGGAGGGGGTGATGACGACAGTTTGAAAGGGAGGGGAACAGCACCTGAGGAGAGGAAACCATTTACAATGTCAGCTAACATGGGGGTCAGGAATGGGAGTTGGGTGGTCAGCAGTTTAGTGGAAAGGAGCAAGAGGTAGGACTCAGGGATAAGATGAGCTCAGAGAGGATGTGGGAAAATGGGAGAGATTTTGTTCCCCGACTCGAGTATTCCTTTTCAAGATATGTCCACCTTCCCTCCTGTGTTATTCCTGACTTTCAAACTTTTAACTTTTGAACAATTTGCCTGGATCTATTTTGCCAGTTCCCTTCATTATGCGATCACTTCAATTAGGTTACATCAAAATCACAAGCCCAACCTCCTCAATAGTTCCTCATAACTTGGATTCTGATATGTGGAATAGTGATAGGTGGCCAGAACTGTACACACTACCCCAGATAGGCTCAGAGAAATGCTATACACAGATACAACGTGGTCTCTAGTTTGGACCTCATCCCACTACTAATGTAACCTCGTACATGCAGTGAGCTGATAGTTTCATAGCTGGATCTAACTTTATTCCATAGATTATGGGGTGATACGATAGAGGTGTTTAAAATTATGAAGAAATGGAAAAAAGCAAAAAGAAAAAAGAAAGCCTTTCCTTTCTATAGCGCCTTTCACCACCTCAGGATGTCCTAAAGCACTTTACAGCCAATAAAGTACTTTTGAAGTGTAGTCACTGTTGTTAAGTAGACAAATGCAGCAGCCAATTTGCACACTGCAAGCTCCCATAAACAGCAATGAAATAAATGACCAGATAATCTGCTTTTAGTGATGTTGGTTGAGGGATAAATATTGTCCAGGACACCGGGGAGAATTACCCTGCTCTTCTTCAAATAGTGCCATGGGATCCACCTGAAAGGGCAGACAGGGGCTCGGTTTAACGTGTCATCCAAAAGGCAGCACCGTGCTCCCTCAGTACTGCACTAGAGTGTCAGCCTTGATTTGAATCCAGCCCAGATGGATCAGGAGAAAGTTTTCTCTCTCTCCTGGCTGTATGACCCTAGAGAAATTCGGTTGTTAGCGCCACCGATTAACGCCTAAAGAGGCCGAGAACTGGGGCGCTAGCCAATTTCCGGGCGGGCGCAAGGCGCCTAGCACCTCGCCCCATATTGAGCATACATTTAGCGCCGGTGCTAAATCTTAGCACCCGCTCATGGGCGCAGGCTGATTATGACGTCATTTGAGTGTGCAACGCCTTTTGGGCGCCCCGGACCGGAAATTCAGTGGCGCCCTCCTCCGTAGCGCCTGGCGCTAATAGTAACAGCTTACCTGGACCTTACCAAGTCGCTCTCGGGCTGGGGGAGCGTTATTTAAAGGGGACTGGTGTGGTTTAAAAGCGGCAGCCATTTTTGGAGCACAACTTCCTCGAGAGCTACAAAGAGTTGCTGAGCTGCACACTGAGAGCCATTTGACCACTGAGCCAGCGCAGGCAGACGATCTTCAGCCTTTTGACCATCACCTTGCTGTTGGTGAGCCTTGACAATGGGGAACCTTCCTGTGGGCACTTATTATGGGGGCTGCATTGGAGGGGAACGTCCTGCTGCTGAATCATCTGGAAAGGGCACTGAGATGCTGGGAGAGGGGGGCGGGCATGGCCAGATGGAGGAGGGCCAACAGACGTCGCCACAGCAGACCTTACGCTGGTAGGGTTTTCCGACAGCAGTTTTCCTACATGAACATGCCGGAGGAGCAGTGTGTCAGAAGGCTGCGATTTAGAAAGGAGGTGGTGACTGTGCTGTGCCAGCTGCTTCAGCCAGACCTGCAGCCTCAGATAAGGTGCAGGACATCTCTGTTGGTGGCTGAGAAGATGCCTGCTGGCCTGAACTTCTACGCGAGCGGCTCTTCTCAGGCTGCGCGTCAGAGGCTGATCAGAAGTAGCTTCTAGGCCCTTCTCACGGAATGCTTGCTGCCATTCCAAGAACAGGAATGGAACCGGTCTGATACCCCCAAGCCTGTGAAGGGCAAGATGCATGTAAATAGAAGGCATGGCCATTGTAAATGAAGAAAGTGTTTCATTACACAAAATGTGGTTCCTTCAAACATGAGAAAGCTATGGCAACTTGGCTCTCACACCCGGGAGACTGTCCAAAACATAAATCACATTCCGACCATCTTCCTTGGCCTTGATTCCACTGCGCCAACCAAAGCATCCAATGCCCCATCAGTGAGGCGTTCCGCCCTCTGCCTCACCCTTTCCATGTCTTGCTAGGCTGGTGCACCACAGATAGGCTCCCACCGCTTTGAAGGCCTACAAGGCAGTAAGTGTGTCTGGTGATGCCAATTGACCTGCCCCTTTAAGAGCTGGCCGGCGCCAGTGTGTCTCAGGGAAAGTGATTATTGACAGCACCCTTGCTGCGCCCCGCCGCCGCGAATTTAGGTTGCGCCGCCGGGTTAGCGCCTTAAGAGTAGTGTGCAGCGCCTGATTTAGCGCCGCAATCACCTTTAGGGGCGCTGCAACCCAATATCGTGCTAGGTGGTGCTAAATTGCGCCTGGCGCTAAACTTTGCGCATCACCAGGACTAGCGCCCCAAACGCAGCTATACCGAATTTCTAGGCCTATGAGTTTGGGCATGAGCCCATCATGCAAAAATACCCCTAATTTGGCGCAAAGGGGTAAACTCTCTGGCCTAGAAATTCAGTCGCGCCACTTTTGGGGCGCTAAAGTCGGGCGGTCGCTAAAGTTAGCGCCCGCCGGAAAGTGTAGGCCACTTCGCCGAAATTCAGTAGATTTGGCCAAGGAGTTTGGGCGAGCGCTGAAACTGGCGTTGCACTCCTATCTTTAGGCGCTAAGCCGGCGATGCGGACTGATAACGCCGAGGCTGGGCGCAGCGCAGGTGCGGTCATGTTTTGATTGACAGCAGACACCCTGACGCCGGCCAGCTCTTAAAGGGGGAAGGGTCGACTTTGTCTGCTGCCACGCCCTGGATAGCGGAGCCCTGCAGCTAGGCCTCAACACTGCTGGTGGACCCAAATAGCGCCTGAAGCCATGCAGAAGGCCCGTGAACGAGCGTAGCGCTTCTCAGAGCCTGCCTTGTGGGTGCTGCTTAAGGGTTTGGAAAAGAGAAGAGAGATCTTGTGCCCGGACAGTGGCAAGAAGGCTCCCAGGAGGCAGTTCAGGAGAGCCTGGAGGGAAATCGCCCACAGGGTGTCAGCCACCAGCGATGTCCCCAGGACTGGTGACCAATGCCGCAAGAAGTTCAACGACCTCACTCGGTTGGTCAAGGTGAGTAGCCTTTCCAGTGTCCTCCTCATCCTTGCATGTGCACCTCACACTATGGGCAAAGGGACCTCAAAGGCCTAATGGCCATCCCTCCTCCCGCAGCTATGGCACTGGCATGATCATCAATAGCACTTTCTGCACTTTACACACTGGCCAAGCTATTCGACCATGGGAGGCAGTGCACACAACAACAGGGCACCACACTGGCCAAGCTATTTGACCATGGGAGGCAGTGCACACAACAACAGGGCACCACACTGTACTTAGAGGCTGTCCTTTCTCTTGCAGGCCAAGCTGGCCCAGAATATGAAGAGCCGGAATGTCCCCGGGGGAGGCCGTGCCCAGTTCCAGGAGCTCAGTGAGCTGGAGGAGCGCGTGGCTCGACTCATGCGTGGCCGGGTGGTTGGCCCCGTTGCTATTGGTGATGCGGACCCTGTGCTGGGCCCCAATGGTAAGGACATGACCGTTTGGACCTCTCTCGTTCCCCTTGCGCTTCAGATCTACATCCTTTGCCACTGTCCGACCAATGCGCATAATGCCACCACTCATGCCTCCCTCGCTGACGCCCTGTCCTCACTCTAAAGCTACTCTTGTGCCTTCCTGCTTTCAGCTGGTGAGGAGGAGGTCCATGAAGCTGAGAGTGCCAGTCCCTCGGAAGAGGAGGACGACGAGGACCAAGAGGAAGGCGGCACATCGGGGGAACCCTCATCCGCGCCAGGGGATGGCAATGGAGGGGAGACGTCTTGCCTGGAGGAGAGCCAGGGGGAAGTGTTGCAGGGGGGTGTAGCTCCTGGGCCCAGTGGCGTCCAGGCACGCGGGAAGGGTCGGGCAGCACGGCTGCCTTCTCCCCAGAGGGGGGAAGTGTTGCAGGGGAGGGCAGTTGCTGGGCCCAGTGGCGTCCAGGCACGCGGGAAGGGTCGGGCAGCACGGCTGCCTTCTCCCCAGAGGGGGGAAGTGTTGCAGGGGAGGGCAGTTGCTGGGCCCAGTGGCGTCCAGGCACGCGGGAAGGGTCGGGCAGCTCGGCGGCCTTCTCCCCAGAGGGAGAGTCCGCCCTCCAGTCCGGAGACGGTCCTCGCCCAGGAGGTGCGCCTCCTTGATGAAATGTCCGCGGCCTCGGAGCGGCGCCACAACGAGTTCATGGGGGTTGTGGGACAGATGCCTCAGGCCATTGAGTCCCTGGCTCATAGTGTGGCCGCTTTCGGGGACTCACAGGCCAGGGGTGTCGACCAACTCGCGGCAGCACAGGCCAGGGGTGTCGACCAACTCGCGGCAGCACAGGACGCGAGTCGCGAGTTCATGAGTGGTGCCGTGCAGACACTGGCTGATCTGATGCGGGCACAGACCAGGGCAGTTCGGGCACTCACTTCTGCCACACTCGCGGTGTCACGGAAGCATCGCCAGGGCACCCGCCGCCCTGCTGCAGCACAGCGGTCTGGCCTCCACCAGATTGCTGCGCTTGCTGCAGTGCCAGCCCGGCCGAGTGCCAGTGTCTCTGGCGACCAGCGAGCGCCTGGCATCAGCCAGCTTGCCCCCATTGCTGCAGCCGCCACTGCCACTCCCCCAGCCAAGGTGCGACAAGCTGATGCAGAGACTGATGCTGCCCAGCCACAGCTGCAGCAGTCAGCAGCCGGCCCCTCCAGGGCCGGACCTCGTCTAGGCCGACCCCCAAGGGCATCTGCCGTCACGCAGTGTGCCCCTCAGGAGCCTTCCCCCAGCCTTGCCACACCCACAGGGCCCAGGTTGAGGCGGAGCAACAGGTCGGGCAGGGGCCGGAGAAGCCTGCACAAGGACTCGCCCTCTCGGCACACCAAGTAGAGTGTGTTGCCAACTGTTTTTTTTATATGGGGGTGTTTGTGTTCTGGGGGGGGGGGCTTATTTTGGGAAGGCCGAAGATGAAGGCAAATGTTTTTTTATATGGGGGTGGTTGTATTCTGGAGGTGGGGGGGCTTATTTTGGGAAGGCCGAGGATGAAGGCAAATGTTATTGACAAGTTTTGTTATTCCTCCCCAGGTTGTGGGAGTGAGATATGTTTTTGACTGTTTTTTAGGGGTCTTGTCTGTTTCTCTGTTTCATGTGGGAAGGGCCCTGAGTTTGTTAAATAAAGCTTTTTATTTATTCAGCTTGTCCAGGTGTCATGTTTCAAGTGGTTGTTGCGTTAACCGGCTGAGGGCTTGCGGAGCGGCTGCATTCAGGTGCGTTCATTGCCACAAGCCATTCCCTGACAGGGGGCCTAGAAGTGCCGTTCAATAAGCCGCCGGCGGACGGCCCTTGGACCTTGTGGCTCCCTCCTGGGCTGGTACTCCTCCTCCTCCTCCTCATGGTCCTCCTGCTCGTCCTCCTGAGGTGGTGGTCCAACGTGAGGTGGCAGTGCCTGAGTCCTGCGGATAGCCAGGTTGTGCAGCATGCAGCAAACGACGACGAACTGGGAGACTCTATCCGGCGAATACTGTAGAGATCCGCCGGAACGATCCAGGCAGCGGAACCGTTTCTTGAGGACGCCAATCGTTTGCTCTATGATGTTCCTTGTGGCTTGATGGCTTTCGTTGTATGCCTCCTCCGCAGGGGTCCTGGGCGCGCGGAGCGGGGTCATGAGCCATGTACACAAAGGGTAGCCCTTGTCCCCAATAAGCCATCCCCTTGGTGGAGGCTGTGCCTCGAACATGTCAGCCACAGTAGTCTGGCGCAGGATAAATGCATCGTGGCTGCTTCCTGGAAAGCGGGCATTGACAGCTAGGATGCGCTGCCTGTGGTCACACACCAGCTGTACATTGAGGGAATGGTAGCCCTTCCGGTTGCAGTAATCCTCGGCATTGTCGATAGGTGCCCGCATAGCCACATGCGTGCAGTCAATGGCGCCCTGCACCATGGGGAAGTCGGCGATCCTGGCAAATCCGACTGCACGCTGCTCCTGCCTCTCTAGGGTCATGGGGAAGGAGATAAATTGGTGTCTCCTTGCGAAAAGGGCATTGGTGACCTGCCGGATGCAGCGATGCACGGCGAACTGGGAAATGTTCGCTATGTCCCCAGCAGCGGCTTGGAATGATCCGCTTGCATAAAAGTTCAGAGCCACCGTGACCTTCACTTCCACCGACAGAGACGTCCTGCACATCAGCTGTGGACGCAGATCTCTGTGAAGCAGCTGGCAGATCTCTGCAACCACCTCCCTTCTGAAGCGCAGCCTCTTAACACAATGCGCGGCAGTCATGGTGAGATAGGACACCTGCTGCCGGTATTCCCTGAGTGGGTAAGGCCTACATTGCCGACGCCTGATGGCCCCTCTGCGTCTAGGCATGGCTGGCCCTCTCACACAGCGTCTGCGAGCCCTTCGCACATAATGCTGGAACTGAGGGTTGGAACCCCATGCAGCCCCCATAATAAACTTGCAAACAGTGAAATCACAATGAGTGAAAGTTCCAAGCTCTGGCCAGAAGCCAAAAATACCTCTCCTATGTTGTCCCAAATCAGGAAGGTCTGTTCCTTGGTCTCTGTCCAGAAATCCAAAGCACTAAAGTCATTGCAGCAAAATGGCTGGCCTTTATAGTTCAGTGTAAGTGCCCTTTAATTAGCGCTCCCCGAGGCCCGCAAGGCCTCTGCTGCGTTCCACTTCACAGTTCTTAACAGCGCCACGCCCACATTGGGCGGGCGCCACTGAATTTCCAGTTTGGGGCACACAAACAGCGTTGCACGACGAAATGACGTCATAAGCTGCACGCGCAGCTGAGCGGGCGCAAACACTTTGCGCCGGCGCTAAATGTCAACTGACGTTGGGCGTAGGCGCAGATCGGCCTGCACCCGGGCGCTAAGTGCCTAGCGCTGGAAATCTACCCCTCTTATGGCGCTAACGGCTGGCGGACGCAACTGAATTTCTAGGCCTCTTTCTCACACTCCCAGGGCAGAGCCTCCTCAACTGGGAGCACATCTTTTGAAATTGTGCAGACGAATCAATAATTCCCCATCCACTCATGGATGATTTTCTCGTGTGTGTGCTCCCATTGGATAAGGCTCCACATTGGAAGAGGGCAAGTGTTATATTCAGCCTTTAATTTCCAACCTTAACTCAGTGAAGCTAAATGACGGCTGGTGTGAGGAATAGAAAAGACACACCGATGCATTAGAGGCATTCTTTTCAGTAAGAAGCATTGGTGCAGCTGGGGAGGGGAGGTTAACTCTGCATTCAGCCCACATCATATCTGACCTGGTTTGTAGGGCATGCTGTCAGCCTTGGCTCAGTGGTTAGCACTCTTGTCTCTGGTGTCAAAAGGTTGTGGGTTTAAGTCCCACTCCAGAGACTTTGAGCACACAAACTAGGCTGATGCTTCATTGTCAGAGATGGCATCTTTGGGATGATTTAAACTGAGGTTCCCTCTTCTGCCTTGGCTGGAAGTAAAAGATCCCATGGCACTATTCAAAGATAGAGCACAGAGTTTTAGTGTCCTGGCCAATATTTATTCCTCAACCAACATCTAAAACAGATTATCTGGTCACTTATCTCATTGCTGTTTATGGGACCGTGCTTTGCACAAATTGGCTGCTGCATTTCCTACATTACAACTGTGACTACACATTAAAAGTACTTCATTGACTGTAAAGTGCTTTGGGACAGCCTGAGGCCGTGAAAGGCGCTATAGAAATGCAAGTCTTTCTTTTTTTTCTGTTTATCACTCACACTGCAAGCATAAAATGCTTTCACTCTCCAGGACTGACAAAACCTTCAATTTGAGCTGTACAAAATCCACCAAAAGACGTTGCCGAATTCTCAAAACAACATTGAAACTGAGCGAAAGCTAAGAAAATCAGTTGGTGAGGCAGATCGTCAAACAGTTCAAGGCACATCACCTGCGTGACTAGAAGATCGAGTAAAGGAGAGGTCGGACCTTACCTTTGACGAGGAGGAGGAAGAGGCTCACCAGTTGAAACATCTGAAATGTTCTGTCAAAACTGCACCAAGTCACCGATTGCACCGTGAGTTCTAGTCTTCAGTCTCACTGATGCTCTTTTTATTCTAAGTCTTCGAACCCATGAGTCACGTTGGCTCCAAACTGTTTGACACTCAGTTGCAAGTGCTGTTGCCTTTTCTCTGTCTCGTGGCATTGAGACGACAGCTAGTCTGTGATGTGGCTGCTGGCACATTGCTGGGATAATTGGTTGCACACTGTGTCTCCGCTTCTACTACAATATCTGCATTCAATGTTACTGTAACTTAACTCTTCCTTTTCCAATCAGCCACTTTATTGTAGTGAGCATCTTTTCTCCGCTGTCTGTTCTTGGTGTAATGTCCACTCTTGGCCGGGGATTAAAATGGGATTAGGGCCCCGACTGGTTTCAGGCAGGTTGACTACATTTCATGAGCTTGTTACTAATTCAGTTGGTTCAAGGCAACGTCGTGGCACTGCCATGAGAAGTAGGAAGTGGGATTCAACCCCAGCTCCAGAAACGACTGGGATTGACCCACAGTCCCAGACATGACTGGGATTGACAAGTCCCAGTCCCAGACATGACTGGGATTGAACCACAGTCCGAGACACGGCTGGGATTGACCCACAGTCCCAGACACGACTGGGATTGACCCACAGTCCCAGACACGGCTGGGATTGACCCACAGTCCCAGACACGGCTGGGATTGACCCACAGTCCCAGACACGGCTGGGATTGACCCACAGTCCCAGACACGGCTGGGATTGACCCACAGTCCCAGACACGGCTGGGATTGACCCACAGTCCCAGACACGGCTGGGATTGACCCACAGTCCCAGACACGGCTGGGATTGACCCACAGTCCCAGACACGGCTGGGATTGACCCACAGTCCCAGACACGAATGGGATTGACCCACAGTCCCAGACACGGCTGGGATTGACCCACAGTCCCAGACACAGCTGGGATTGACCCACAGTCCCAGACACAGCTGGGATTGACCCACAGTCCCAGACATGGCTGGGATTGACCCACAGTCCCAGAAATGACTGGGATTGACCAACAGTCCCAGACACAGCTGGGATTGACCCACAGTCCCAGAAATGGCTGGGATTGACCCACAGTCCCAGACACGGCTGGGATTGACCCACAGTCCCAGAAATGGCTGGGATTAGTCCCCCACTGTCCCATAAAATCTTGCCCAGAATTCCAGGCACCAGGAATCATGAGAGGAGTTGTGTTTTGTGTGTTAATGATGTTTTACCTGTTGAATACCCAGCCCATATTACCCTGAGGGACAGAAACACTCACTAACTCACTGTGTGGTGGAGAGAGGTTCGATCACCAAGAGGCTTCAAGTAACTTTTCCACTTTAAGGGGCATTCTCTTCATAAAAAAATATTTGGAGGAGGAGAAAAATGGTCAACCATGAACTATGACCTCATGAGCAAGGGACACGGTGATGTCATTTTTGCTACACTGCCTAGAATAAGGTCCGAAAAGTAAAAGCCCATGGGGTCCAAGGGAAAGTGGCAAGTTGGATCCAAAATTGGCTCAGTGGCAGGAAACAAAGGGTAATGGTTGATGGGTGTTTTTGTGACTGGAAAACTGTTTCCAGTGGGGTTCCGCAGGGCTCAATACTGTTGTGTATGTACCTTTAAGAGAATAACTGGTCTCAGACTGTAGTACCGGCAGTGACCACCCCTGTATAAAAGGCGCTATTAAGCCTCTGTGTTTTTAGTTTCACTATTGACTTCCACCAGTAAAGACTTACTTTGTTCATTCCTGCTGTCCGTGTCTCAATTATTCACGGACTTAACACTGGCGAAGAGTAAGAAACGAACTTACCTGCAACTCGGCAGCACCTCAGACGAAGTTATTGAAGGTCGAAGCCAGGAGAAAGAAAAAAAAAAAAAAATCCAAAGAAACTCGAGAAACGGGCGTCGACCGTGGGCAACCGCCCTCCAAATCGTCGGATTGGAAATTTGCAGGAGAGACTGTCCAGAGCCAGGCTTGGTTCCTCGGTCTGTGGTTTCCCAGCTAATAGGGCTGGTGGCAGGTAGTGCACTGATCCTTCCTGGGCTGCGGCGGGCTGAAGCTCGATCGGGTGGCTTTTCAACGGGGCCGGGCAGCGAGTCGGGAAGCAAAGAGAGAGAGAGAGAGGGTGGAGCACACAGGGCGCGGCCGGTGCTTCGGAACCGGGCAGCGTTCGGACCTAAGAAGAGGGAGGGAAGTGTCCCAGAGGGTCCGCTCCACGATGGGAAAATAATAAAAGAAAAAAAAAAAAATCAATATTAAACGCGCAAGAAACCGTGGAAAGCAGCGCTAACAACAGCGGGGAAGAAGGCAAAGCGCGGGAGGCGCCATTTTGTTAAATCGGGGAAGAAGGCAAAGCGCGGGAGGCGCCATTTTAGATTTGCAAGATGCCGAAGACTGGCTGTATCACTGCTTTTGATAATACAATAGAGGACTGGACCACGTATGTGGAAAGAGTCGAGGTATATTTCGAGGCAAACGAAATAGCGGAGGGGAAAAAGGCATCGATATTGCTAAACTTAATGGGCGCTAGAACGTACGGCCTATTGCGGGACCTGATTACTCCAGCCAAACCGAAGGCGAAGAGTTTTAATGAAATTGTTGCTGTCCTACAGGAACACTTGAACCCTGCACCGCTGTTGATAGCAGAAAGATTTAAATTCCACAGGAGAAATCAGCACAAAGATGAGAGCAATGCTGAGTATCTTACGGAACTACGCAAGCTATCAAAGCACTGCCAGTTCGGAGCAGGACTGGCAGATACCCTACGGGACAAATATGTCTGTGGACTTCTGAGTGAAGGAACACAGAAGAAGTTACTCTCAGAGAAAGAGCTGACGTTAGATAAGGCTTTCAGCGTGGCAGTATTGTATGAAGCAGCAGCCAGGGGAGCTGCAGAAATTCAACAAAAACCACAGGAATACGGCACCCACGAAATGACATGGGGATTTGCAAAATGTTATCGCTGCGGCAGAACTAACCATGACCAGAAGGACTGCTGGTCCAAAGACAAAATATGCAGGCAATGCGGGAAGATGGGACACATTGCACGAGTTTGCAGGTCTGGGAAGAAGACCAGCGACAACAAAAAGGCTACTAAGGAACCGTACAAGAAAGTACAAAAGATGACGGACAGTAGTTCCGAAGACCAGATGAGCGATAGTGAATCCGGGAACAGGAGACTAAGCTGTCTCAAACTTCACAATGTAATCGCAAAAGAGGATCACCGAACCATTTGGGTCACCCTCACGATAGCAGGGTCCCAAGTTAAAATGGAATTGGATACAGGATCAGCGTTAACCGTCATGAATCGACGAGACTACGAGCGGCTATTTTCACACATACCCTTGAGAGAGACATCCATCGTCTTGATGACGTATACGGGGCAAAAAGTATACCCCAGAGGAAAAATAAGGGTGCCTGTCGAATAAAACGGCAAGAAAATACGGAAATTGTATCTCTACATACTGCCAAATGGTGGACCACCGTTATTGGGACGGGAATGGATCAGGAAGATAAACTTAGATTGGCACTCCATTCATGCAATGAGGGTGGACGGTAAAAAGGATGAAGACGTCACTCCTGGACGATTGTCAACAATCTTAGCTAACGCCAAAGAGGTATTTCAACAAGAACTGGGCACGGTTAAAGGCGTAACCGCCTCGATAAAAATAGAAGAGAATGCAGTTCCCAAGTTTTTCAAAGCAAGACCGGTACCATATGCAATTCGCCCAGCCGTCGAGGCAGAGCTGGAGAATCTGGAGAAGGCGGGCGTGTTGTCTAAGGTCGACTGGAGCGAGTGGGCGACACCCATCATTCCTGTCATGAAGAAAACGTTAAGCAATAAGTCCGGGGAGCCAAGGAAGATTCGCATCTGTGGGGATTTCAAGGTGATGGTGAACCTGGTCCTTCACACAGTACAATATCCTCTTCCAAGGATAGAAGACATATTCGCCTCACTGTCTGGAGGGAAGCGTTTTACAAAAATTGACCTGGCACAAGCATATTTGCAGATGGAGGTTGAGGAGTCCTCTAGGAAGTATCTCACGATAAACACTCACAAAGGTCTTTACCAGTATCATCGATTGGTATTCGGAGTAGCATCGGCTCTGGCGATATGGCAAAGAGCGATGGAACAAGTCCTGCAAGGGATTCCGGGGACTCAGTGTTACTTGGACGACATCCTTGTAACAGGTGAAGATGACAGTGAACACCTTAACAACCTAGAACAGGTGCTCACTAGACTACGGGAACATGGGCTGCGAGCCAAGCGCCCCAAGTGTGAATTTTTTAAGAAACGGATATCGTATTGTGGCCACGTGATTGATGAAGAGGGGTTACATAAGTCCCCTGACAAAATTGAAGCAGTTGCTAAGGCCCCAGCACCTGAAAATATGTCGCAACTGAGGTCATTCCTCGGATTGGTGAATTAGTATCATAAGTTTTTGCCGAATTTGTCGACAATTCTGCACCCACTGAACGCCCTGCTAAGAACGGGGGTAGCATGGAAATGGAGTGATGATTGTAAGCGTGCTTTTCAGAAGAGTAAGGACTTAATCACTTCAAGGGAAGTATTGGCTCACTACAACCCAGCACTGCCAATCAGGCTGGCGTGTGATGCGTCTCCCTACGGCATTGGGGCGGTACTGTCACATAAATTCCTTGATGGTTTAGAGAGGCCGATAGCTTTTGCGTCACGCTCGTTAACTTCTGCCGAGCGTAACTACGCCCAGATTGACAGAGAGGCCCTCAGCCTAGTGTGGGGGGTGAAGAAGTTCAATCACTACCTGCACGGTCAAAAATTTACTCTACTAACCGATCATCAACCTCTTGTCTCCATTTTCAACCCTCAGAAGGGCGTACCGATAATGGCAGCACAACGGCTGCAGAGATGGTCCCTTTTCCTAGGGGCACACCAATATGACATTGAGTACAAAGGAACTAAACAGCATGGAAATGCTGCTGGATTGTCATGTCTACCGTTGCCGACGGTGGAAGAAGAAGACCTTGCAGTGGATCCAATGGATTTATTCCACTCGACCATAGTCGAATGTCTCCCTGTGACGAATGCAAACATAGAAAAGGAAACACGGAATGACCCGACACTATCACGGGTCTATGATTTAACGGTGAAGGGATGGCCAGCACATGGCGAACCACTGCTGCCAGCATTCTCGCCGAGAAGAGAACAGCTGTCAGTGTGCAGAGGAACCTTGATGTGTGGATCCAGAGTAGTAATTCCACCTAAGTTGACGGATAGAGTGCTCAATGAGCTTCATGAGGGTCATCTGGGTGGGGTAAAAATGAAGAGCTTAGCCAGAGCGTTTGTGTGGTGGCCGGGAATCGATAGAGAAATCGAAGAGATGACCAAGAGCTGTGCAGGATGCCAGATGGTCCAAAACGCCCCACCACAAGCTCCTCTGCATCCATGGGAGTGGCCCTCATCTCCATGGCAAAGGGTGCACATTGATTTTGCTGGTCCCTTCATGGACTCGATGTTTTTAATTGCGGTGGATGCACATTCAAAGTGGCCAGAGGTAATAAAAATGTCCTCAACCACCACGGAAAAAACTATCACAGTTTTACGAACCATATTCGCCAGGAATGGGCTGCCTGAACAGATTTGCTCTGACAATGGACCACAGTTTGTGTCTGAAGAGTTCCGGATGTTCTTAAAGAACAATGGTGTTAAGCATTACACATCTGCCCCATATCATCCAGCCACTAATGGATTGGCCGAGAGGTTTGTCCAAACATTCAAGAAGGCTATCAAGGCAATGTGTAATGAAGATATACCCCTACAACACAAGGTGGACAACTTCTTGTTTGCCTACCGGAATGCGACACATGCGGTTATCAACCAAACTCCAGCCATGATGTTCTTCAATCGAAGACTACGATGCCGCTTGGATTTGGTTAAGCCAAACGTCCGAAGAGATGTGGAGAACAGGCAGTTTCAGAATATGAATGAAAGGCCGACCAGGAGTTTTAAGATAGGTCAACCAGTTTTGGCCCGGGACTACCGCACAGAGAAATGGCAGCCAGGAACAATTTGTACACGACAAGGACCTCTCATGTATACCGTGGACGTTGGGGAGAGCATTGTAAGACGCCATGCTGACCAGATTCTAGAGTCACGGGAAAACGTCAACTCCACACCACGATCTGATACACCTGGTAATGAAATCGACGTTCCAATTGCAGCTACCGCAGAACCGGTAATATTGGAAGCAGATGAACCAAACAATGACATTGATCGCAACTCAACATTGCCAGAAGAACCTGATACCCCAAAGAGGCGTTATCCAGACAGAATCAGGAAGCCTCCTCAAAGACTGAACTTATAATTGCTTAAACTTAACCAATGTATCTAGCAACAGTAATTGTGATTGTAACTAGTTATCATTTAGTTGTTAAATGAATGTTATGTACTGTTTATCTAAAAGGGGAGGAATTGTTGTGTATGTACCTTTAAGAGAATAACTGGTCTCAGACTGCAGTACCGGCAGTGACCACCCCTGTATAAAAGGCGCTATTGAGCCTCTGTGTTTTTAGTTTCACTATTGACTTCCACCAGTAAAGACTTACTTTGTTCACTCCTGCTGTCTGTGTCTCAATTATTCACGGACTTAACAAATACGAGGTCCCTTGCTTTTTGTGGTATAGATCAATGGTTTAGACTTCAATATAGGGGCATGATTAAGAAGTTTGCAGATGATACAAAAATTGGCTGTGTGGTTGATAGTGAGGAAGCTGTAGACTGCCGGAAGATATCAATGGACTGGTCAGGTGGGCAGAAAAGTGACAAATGGAATTCAATCTGAAGAAGTGTGAGGTAATGCATTTGGGGAGGGCTAACAAGGTGAGGGAATACACAATAAATGGTAGGATACTGAGAAATGTAGAGGAACAGAGGGACCTTGGAGTACATGTCTACAGATCCCTGAAGGTAGCAGGACAGGTAGATAAAGTGGTTAAGAATGCATACGGGATATTTTCCTTTATTAGCCGAGGCATGGAATACAAGAGCAGAGAGGTTATGCTTGAACTGTATAAAACACTAGTTAGGTCACAGCTAGAGTACTGTGTGCAGTTCTGGTAACCACATGACAGGAAAGATGCGATTGCACTAGAGAGGGTACAGAGGAGATTTACGATGTTGCCAGGACTGGAGAATTTTAGCTATGAGGAAATATTGGATAGGCTGGGGTTGTTTTCTTTGGAACAGGCTGAGGGGAGATTAAATTGCGGTGTATAAAATTATGAGGGGACTAGATAGAATGGCTAGGAAGGACCTATTTCCCCCAGCAGAGGGGTCAATAACCAGGGGGCTTAGATTTAAAGTAATTGATAGAAGGATTAGAGGGGAGTTGAGGAGAAATGTTTTCACCCAGAGGGTGGTGGGGGTCTGGAACTCACTGCCTGAAAGGGTGGTAGAGGCAGAAACGCTCATCGCATTTAAAAAGTACCTGGATATGCACGTGAAGTGCCGAAACCTACAGAGCTACGGACCAAGAGCTGGAAAGTGGGATTAGGCTGGATAGCTCTTTTTTGGCCGGCACAGACACGATGGGCTGAATGGCCTCCTTCTGAGCTGCAAACCTCTACAATTCTATGATTCTATAACAAGGTTTAGCAAAGTCTTTATTCAGATATAGGGCAGTATTATTCGATCAGACTCAACTCACTGTTGGACGGGGAGGCAATTACAAACAGTTCAGACAGTCCGGGGGCTCGGATTACTGTCAGCTCAGTGGAAGTGTAGACCGAGTAATGAATAATTCTTAAATTCAGTCAAAGATCACATTTTGTTGTGAGATTCCTCACTCGGCTCGGAGTGATTGGTGGGCCTGTTTAGTTGCAGGAATTGTTTCAGACCAGCGGGAACTGAAGAAATAAGTTACAGCCAACGGCAGCGCCTGTCAACAACCTGATAATTGTGATCAAGATGAGAGGGTGCTCTGCAATGCTGCAATTCCCACGGGGCAATTCAGTCCCACGTGTGCGCAGGAGGCGGTGAATCAGTACGCAGCTAGCATAGTGACCACTGCACACTCTCCTTTGAGCAAACAGGTGGTCAAACGGCAGGGATTCCAGCACTGCAGCCGTGGAATTCATCAATCGGCAACATTATGGCTTCACCTCCATGTCACAAGGCCCGTTTTACCCATGGGGCCAAGCAGGGGTCAGTGGATAGTGTCATGTTGGACGGGACTCTTTGGGCTGGATTTTCATTCAGGTGCGGGTTGGTGTCGTGTAATCCGCATTTCGTGTTATCCACATGAATCTAAATGGATGTGGGAGATTGATGCAATTTTAACATAATTACCCAATTGATTTCCAACGTGTGGGAACCCTTGGCAAATGAGTTTCTCCTGACTGGAAGTTGCCTCCGATGATGCCATCATTGCTGCTTCATTTAAGGTCTACAGCAAGTGTTGCTTCTTCAGCAGACTGCCAAGCTGTGGAATGAGAGGGACCTGGAGGCACCATGAGCAGCGGGAGTCCCAGATCAGCTCCTCGTTTTGATGAGGTGGCCTTGCAGGCTTTAGTAGATGGGGCTGCAGCCAACAGGGAGGTGCTCTTCCCTTCTACGGGGAGGAAGAGGCCTCCCAAGCAGACCAAGGCAGTGTGGATGGAGGTGGCTGAGGAGGTCAACTCCTTGGGAGTCACACGCAGAACTCAGATTCAGGGCCGCAAGAGATTTCATGACCTTCTCCGCGCTGGACAAGTGAGTATGATTTTCTCATCACCCTCAATCTGATCCCCATTGCCTTTCCTCACCAGCACTCAGCTTCAGCAATCTCTTCCTCCACATCCCACTTGACACTGACATCCATGCACCCTTACCCATGCCCTTTCTCTCTATGGTCACATTCACATAACTATTCGACTATGCAGCCCTCACACTCCCTATCACTCTGATGCTATGCAAACAACTGACAACACACAAGGAGGGCCCTTGGTCTTGCCACCTCACTCCATCTTTGTCTCCTTCTAAGTATCGATTCTCTGGAATCTCTACACTCACTCCTTCATTCTCACTTTGTTGCAGCATTGCACAGATGTCACTCACTACCTCTCGCGAAAGTCGGAGCCGCCTTTGGCACTGCTGCTCAGACATGTTGAGGTAGCTGACCCTGCGTCTGTAGACCCTGTTTGGTGGGTATCTCCTGCGCCGATGAGCTTCCAAGTGCTGGCCCCTTCTGGGCTGTGCAGCTTCAGCTGGGTGAGCAGCAGCCTGGCACTCCTGTTGCTGCTGTTGTTGGTACTGATGTTGTTCCTGGTTCTGCTGGTGCTGCGCCTAGTGCTCGAGCTCCTCTAATGCCCAGAAGGGAAGGAAAAACATGGCTTCCATGCTTCTGGTGTATGCCTCAGTTGAGGAAGCGCTCAGTGAGGGTGGCGAGAGGGGTTTCCCAGGAGGTCACACTGGAGATGGGTGTCAGGCTCCAAACTTCCACAGCTGTGGTTATGCCTTCTAAAAGTTCCCCCAGACCTGAGACTACAAGGTCCTGCCACCTGCAAATGATGGCTGATCAAATCTCCTCTTTAATGGTTGACCTGCAGCTGATAGTCAGCAATCCAATAGTGCTCCCGCCAGGCTTCACCATCGTGTTTCCCACCAGGCGTGTTTCACATGGAAAAAGGGTTAAATTCGCAAGGGCCTTTCAAAATAGGATTATAGAGGCCATTTAGTGCCCGTTAAGGACCTTAACGACCTATCCCGACTGAGTTAAAGTTGCTCGGAGTCGCGAACCAGGTGGGGGGGTCCCGACCGCCAGTTTTCGCTATTTTAACCCCCACACGCCTCCAATCATGCCTCCACGGCCCAATGAAAATCCTGGCCTATAGGTATTTCCACCACGGTGGGGAGGTGGTGGTGAGAATGGCAGGAGATGGCCGAGAGCATCAACTCTGTATCCAGTACATACATGACCCTGGTAAAGGTCTGGAGAACAGAACCAGGTGTGGCTATTGTACTCATATGGCAGTTGACCGTAAGGTATAAGGACAACTGTTAAAGGTCAGTGCGTGGGACAGAATTGTTGCTCTGAAGTCTGACAGTGAGGGTCAGCATTTGAACTTTCGGGAAGTGTGAGTAGCGCAGACAGATGTCAGTTGGTGAAGGAAGAGCCAAAATACAGACAAATCTGACACTTTCAGAGCAGGCTAGTATCAACGAGCAACTGCTGTGGCCCTGACTCAGTCCTCTCACTGGCTTCAGTGGATGTAGATGATAACTCCATAAACCGGTGCTGCAGGGGATCGCACCGTGTCCTCGGTGACCTACATTGACTCCTGCTCCCCCAACGCCTCAAATTTAAAATTCTCATCCTTGTGTTTAATTCCCTTCATAGCCTCGTCCCATCCTATCTCTGCCGTCTACTCCAACCCAAAAACCTTGCCGAACTCGCTCCTCTTCCAATTCTGGCCTCGTGTGCATCCCCCACTGCCTTCGCCTTACCATTGGCGGCTGTGCCTTCAGCTGTCTAGGCCCACGCTCTGGAATTCCCACCCTAATGCTTTCCTCCTCTCCGCCTCTGTCTCCTCTTTTAAGGCCCTCCTTAGAATCCACCTCTTTGACCAAGCTTTTAGTCATCCCTGCTAATATTGTCTGCTTTTGCCTGATTAGGTTTCTGTGAAGGGTATGGGAGGTGATTAAGGCGCAAAACCGTCTGCTCTCCGGTGGACGTAAAAGACCCCATGGCACCATTTCAAGGAAGAGCAGGGGAGTTCTCCCCGGTGTCCTGGCCAATGTTTATTCCTCAACCAACATCACTAAGATAGATTATCTGGTTATTATCACATTGCTGTTTGTGGGAGCTTGTTGTGCGCAAATTGCCTGCTGCGTTTCCCACATTACAACAGTGACTACACTTCAAAAGTACTTCATTGGCTGTAAAGCACTTTGGGACGTCCTGAGGTCGTGAAAGGTGCTATAGAAATACAAGTTTCTCTTTTCTTTTCTTTTTTTTGTCAACCGACGGGGACCTGTGAGAGGTGCGAGCGGTGTGTAACCGAGTCCAGTGCCCGTTGTGACACCACCACACGGTGCTGCTTTTCAGACGATGCTTGCTCACAGCTGGAGGGTTGGACTGGCTCTGAATGGTGGTCTCTCACTCGAATAGCCCCTCGCAGTGCTTGAGGGCTGATTGGTTGAACAGATTGTGCCCGACACACCACACCGCATCGGAACTAGATTAAAGAAAAATCATAGAGGGAGCAGGGAGAGAGAGAGAGAGACACAGAGAGAAAGAAGCAGAGATAGAGGAAGCAAAGAGAGAGAAAGCGCCAGAGAGAGAGACAGAGAGAGACAGAGAAAGAGAGAGAGAGAGAAAGAGAGAGAGACAGAAAGAGTGAGAGCAGAGAGAGAGAGACAGAGAGAGAGAGAAAGAGAAATAGAGACAAAGCGAGATAAAGAGAGACAGAGACAGACATGGAGAGAGAGAAACAGACAGAGAGAAACAGAAACACAGAGAGGCAGAGAAGCAGAGACACAGAGAAATAAACAGAGCGAGAGAGAGACAGAGAGAGAGAGAGACAGAGAGAGAGACAGAGAGAGAGAGATGGAGAGACAGAGACAGAGAGACAGAATGGGAGAGACAGAGAGATGGAGAGAGAGCAGTGAGAGATAGACAAGAGAGACAGAGATGGAGAGAAAGAGACAGACAACAGAGAGAGACAGAGATAGTAACACATTGAGAGAGACAGAGAGAGAGAGACAGAGGGAATGTATTTGTGGGCACCAGATGACGTGAGCTGTGAATTCTGATGGATCGATGCTCAGTAATTTAACCCTCATCATACTCACGATTCATTCACTGGGAATTTCCTCAGGACTTCTCCTGCTCCACTGTTGTAACTTTGGGGGACCCCCATTTTCACACATAAATGGGGCACTTATGGAGTGGAAGTGGGAAAGGCCCCAAAGGATCCCCCGCCACCAACATCCTGGGGGTCACCACTGACCAGAAACTTAACTGGACCAGCCACATAAATGCAGTGGCAACAAGAGCAGTTCAGAGGCTGGGTACTCTGCGGCGAGTGTCTCACCTCCTGACTCCCCAAAGCCTTGTCACCATCTACAAGACACAAGTCAGGATTGTGATATAATACTCTCCATTTACCTGGATGAGTGCAGCTCCAACAACACTCAAGAAGCTCGACACCATCCAAGACAAAGCAGCCCACTTGATTGGCACCCCATCCACCACCTTAAACATTCACTCCCTCCACCACTGGCGTACCGTGACTGCAGTCTGTACCATCTACAAGAAGCACTGCAGCAACTCGCCAAGGCTTCTTCGGAAGCACCTCCCAAACCCGCGACCTCTTCCACCTAGAAGGACAAGGGCAGCAGGTGCACGGGAACACCACCACCTCCAAGTTCACCTCCAAGCCACACACCATCCTGATTTGGAAATATATCGCCGTTCCTTCATCGTCGCTGGGTCAAAATCCTAGAACTCCCTCCCTAACAGCACTGTGGGAGTACATTCACCACACGGACTGCAGCGGTTCAAGAAGGCAGTTCACCACCACATTCTCAAGGGCAATTAGGAATGGGCAATAAATGCTGGCCTTGCCAGCGATGCCCACATCCCAGAAACAAATTTTTAAAAATCCCTCCGATGGTTTTTTTTGGGATGGACGTTTTATGAGGGTTGCCTTGTACACGGGTATTTATGTTAATCAGACTCGTACACAGATGTACAATAATCTTATTATTTATTAGCAGCCAATTAGCAGGACCATTCCAGGAAGTCAGAAAGTACTCTTTGGGGGCGATCTTGCCAGCCCTGGGGAGGCGGGTATGGAGGCGGGACTGCCGGGAAAATGGCAGAATTTGGGGGAGGGTGCCCAACCCGCCTCTGTGCCATCTTGTCAGGAGGCAGGTAGCTGTCCCGCACCAGGTCCTGTCTCCTTGGAGGCGGGAAGGGATTACAGCCACTTAACTGCTTGTTAACAGGTAGATAACAGGCAGAAAATAGGATTATCACCATTTTGCCCTCACAAGTGCGGGCTTCCCAAAGGCTCCAAAACCCGTCAGGTCAGCAAGTTGAGTAGTGGGTCTGCAGGGGTCGGAGGAGTCCAAAAGTGCACTGTGGAAGTGAGTGATGGGTGCAAGTGTGGAGAGGTGAGTATGTGAGGTAAGTGGAAAGTGATAGAAAAAGTGTACTTACCTTTGTTTCTTCCTGCAGGCTTCAGTCGGTGTGTGTGTGGAGAGTCTCGCACCTCCGCGGTAGAGATGACAGACGGCCGTTGTATTCTCCAATGCAACAACCATCTCATTTCTGCAAAAGAAAGAGGTTTGATGAGGTCTTGAATTCAAGAACTCATCAAACTACAGAGAATGTCAGTGTTTGACAGCTTCACAGAGCTGGCAAACGATGACAATTCATCTGTCCAAAATTTTTGACAGATGAAACGTCATACGTTGACATTCTCTGTAACCACCTTTCCCTTAATTGGCCTGCTAGGCCGCTGGGCAGGCTTAATAAGGTCAATATTGGGAAAATAGCGTGGGTTGGCCAGAAGTTGATGGAGGCGGGACTGAAACCCGACAAGTGGGAGCTCCGCCTCCAAAAGCTTCCCATTGGCAAAATCACCCCCAATGTTTCCATGGCAATGCACAGACCTGTCAATTGAGAGTTAATGGGGGAATTTAACTCACCCGAATCGTGGGAAAGGAGTGGGGGAGCAGTTAAAATGGAGCCGCTCCATTCCCCCACTCCGTTCCTGCCCATCTACCATTTTAACCCCGCTGGTTTTGATGGCAGAGGAGCTTCAGCGAGAGCCTCATTAATAATTGCCTGAAACAGGCAGGTTCTTTGGACACCCGTCGGTAGGCCCCTTTCAAAGTGACACCAGCCACATCACCAGTGTTACCAGGGCTGTAAGGCTCCCAAACCATTCTCAGGCTGTTAGCACCCCTTTTATGCCAGGCGAAGGCAGTGAGAATCGATCCCCTGGGCTGGAATTTTCTGGGGTACATGCGGTGCAATCGGAGGCGGGTCGGGTGGGAAATTTGAAAAAGGTCGGAGATGGTCGGGAACCCGCTGTCATCCTTTCCCTCGGGCACGTTTTCCGGTGCGGCAGCGACCCAACTGGCAGAGGCAGGCGACCTAATTGAAATCATTATCAGCTTGTTGTCAGACACTTAAGTGCCTTTTTCCCACTATCTTTCAAATTTCCCCGGCTGCCCACAATATTCACACAGCTCGGGAAACACATTTGTCAGCCTGAGGCAGAAGTTGAGTGGCCATTGATCCAGCTGATTACTCGACAGCATCAAATGTAGTATAAAAGCTCCCACCTCACAGCTGATCACTTTCCTGAGGCAGAAACTGTTGCTGACTACATTGCCAGCACAGGTTTAACTTTCTGCAGGCTGCAAGTGTTCCCAACAAAGTCTCCATCTGGTGTCATCTCATTGGAAGCACTCTCTCACCATTAACAGAATGCTTCTGTCATCTGTACTTCACCTGCCGTCTATTCTATCAACATGGGTGATGTTTATACTGTCTCAACTTGGTCCTCAGAATCTGACCACAATGAGCCCCAACAACAGCAGCATCAGGCACACCAGCAGCACCAACAACAACACCAACCTTCTCCGCAATCACCTGATGCTGAACAGAACAGGGGGTATCAGCACCCGAGCACATTGCTGCCCGGGAGGCCAGAGATGGCCTCATCATGGCTGCCACATGCTGCGCCAGGTTGGCACCACCCCACAGCAACACCATATACCATCCCCACTGAAGTGGAGCAACGGTGCCCTTCAGGAATTAATGGGTTAACAATGCAGGTTGCACACTAGCCCAGCGGAGACAGGTCAGACATGCTGACCACAAGGTCTTGATGCTTTTGCAAGATTAGATGAAATTAGCTCAGAAGCACCAACAACAAACTATGGAACCTAGAGATAAGTAAAACCACACGGGGCACAGCAAGACAGAAATGTAGACATGTGGTTTTACTAAAGGTTACAAAATATAACAACAGGTGAGATCATAAAGATCATGTGACAATAAAATATAGGTGAAAGATTGTGTGGGTCGATATAGGGAATTAGCCAATCAGCAACTGTGCACACGGGCTTTAAGCCAATTAAAACAGTGTAACGGATTATGCATGAAGCTACCACGACTTTTGAATGCATAAATATGGAATGCTTACTGTATCATTTCGGAGAAGTCTGTTGGTACGCCAGTAAAGATTGTCTCCCCACTGGTGTAATAAAGACCATTTGAATAACGATCTAAAACCTTGTGTCGAGTGTTGGTTTAAAATGCTCCACAACACAACAATGTCCAAGCCATTCCTTTCACAGTGATCACCATTGGTGGAGGTACTGTTATGTCTCACCATTCACGCAACTCACTAAACCACTTCCAAAGGTGCACACAAATTTCTCCAAGAAAGTGGGGAAAATAAAGATTTTTATGGTTGAGATCACATTAATGGAAACTTGACATTAACATTGAATAAAACACTCAAGTGGCTACCCTTGTAAATTTACTTATGTGTCATCTTTCTCTTATGCGTGCTTCTACGAGGTGCTACCCCTTTGGCTTCAGCAGAGGTAGAGGCAGCGTGCTCACTTCCCTGCTGCAAATGCTTAGACACTCTTGGTGGATGTCCTCTGGATTTTGGAGCCTGTGAGGGCCCTGCCAAAGTCTGCTCCTCCTGCAACTGTGCAGGGGCAGACTCGGCCATCGCTGTCCGAGGAGGCATCTGGGGCTCTGACTGAGGGGGGTGGCAATGGTGAGAAGACTGAGCACTTTGAGAGGAGCCCCCACTTCCATGCCCCCTCTCACCATCATCCCTCTCATGGGCACTTCTCTGCTAGCAAGGAGCTGGAGAGCACCTTGCTGCACTGCAGTGGGGCCATGAGGACCCAAGTCTACATTGACATCCCTCCCTGAGAGGAGGTCTATGAGCCTCTGCCATCTGTTCTCCATAGCTGACATGTGCTCATGTGAGTGGCACATTAGCTGTTCCATTCAGGTGGCCATCCTATCCATGGAAGAGCACATCATCACCATCACCTGCAACATGATGGTGCTTCTTTCTTTCTTTTGCGGTTCTGATGGACGTTTCTGATCCATGACACTGGTCAGGAATTTCTAAAACTCATCGAATATATGGCAAGTGTAAGGTGCAAGGTTCTCAAAATCCCCGCACTCCCCAAGTTATGGATCAAGGGACCCTGTTTTGGACAAGCTATTGAAAACAGGGCACCCAAAATGGCTTCTGTAAACCTCGTGACCAATATTGACAGGATTTTAAAACCAGGGCTCTGCCAACAAGCAGGCCTGGAGACGAAACATTAAAATGCAGGAATCTGTGAACAGGGACTCTTTGGAGCCAGCCAGACAAAGTAAACACGGAATACACATTTATTCGACTCGAATCAAATCAAGCTAGAATGGGCCTATAATCGTGGCCATTAAGTTTCTGCATGTTTAATGGGTAACAGCTCACAGTAGCCATCAAGTCAGGATGGGGACAATTAGGTCTTATCCATGACAAACAATCAGGACATCGGGGCCATTAGACCTGGAGACAAGCACTCCAAAAGTAGTTAAAATAAATGGTTGTAATCATTTAAACTAGCCCGCCAAAAGTCAAACAATGGACTGACCTGATTTGGCACGCAGATAAGGAGTTGAAGAAACGGGTATAATAGTAGGCCCATTAGTAGCAATCGCTCTCTTCCCTTGACTGTTGTCTGTGGCCTTGGCCTGCTGCCGCTCGTACTCGTGCCCTGGCCTCATGGCGGGCTCTCTTCTCACTCCCCGCACCGCTCAACAACCGAGGATGCCCATTACACCGGGGCCAAATGCGGGAGGAGAACGAGACCCGAGTTCAATACCACACAGGACACACAGGCCACAAAGGGGCGAGACGAGACGAGACGAAGAAGAAGGTAACCGATAAAAGCAGAGAAGGGCAGCGAAAGACGCATTGGTAAAAACCAAACGCCAAGTTATAAGCTGGCGTTTGGTGAAGAAAGTGGTAACGCATGTATGGACAGTGAGAATAAGTTGGCGTTTGAACACTGCGAATAAGCTGATGATAGATGCGGGTGTCCACGCCCGCGACGAATATACTGGCATTCAAAGCTTGGGTAGTAAAATCAAGTAAGCAGTGAAAACCGCCAACCGACCCCCAACCGCAACATTACCGCCGACGACTGCCCGAGGGAGAAGAAGAAGAAAACCCATCGCGATGAGATGACAATGGTAGCTGAGGAAAGGAGGGTGCTTCGCAGCAACAACTTCAGCGCCGCGCCCTGAGACCACGTGGCGACGGGGTACCCCAAAAGACAGCAAGACCAAACCTCAAAACTCACAACCGTTAGAGCAACAGGTTTTGGATTGGTGAGCATGAATTCCTGGCCCCTCATAGCTTAACCTAGTTAGGTATAGGGGGTGGGATAAGGATAAGGGGATTGTTAATGTAATTGTTTTTCCCTCGATGTGCTGTGTGTTCCCCATTCCCATATAAGTATATAATTGTTTATGCCTGTATTTTTATACCAGTAATTTTTCATAAGATTGTTGTATTCTGTTTTAATAAAATTTTGGTTCTCTTACACCAAACCACTTGTCTACTCGATTTTCTGCATCGCCGCCTGTACCTAAGTCCGGTGTCTAGAACCCAGGGGTGTGGGAGCGATTCGAACCGCTCAAGGGACAGTCAGAGGCGAAGCTGACTGGGCGCACACGCCACCCCCTACACAGCTAAAGCAGCTCCAAGGAAATTCCTGGCCATTGTGTTTTCTCTGCACCTTGGCCAACATTCCTCCCTCAACCAACACCACCAAAAAACAGATTGCCTGGTGACTTATTCCATTGATGTAAAAGATCCCATGGCTACTATTTCAAAGAAGAGCAGGGGAGTTCTCCCCGGTGCCCTGGCCAATATTCATCCCTCAACCAACATCAATAAAACAGATCATCTGGTCATTATCTCATTGCTGTTTGTGGGAGCTTGCTGTGCGCAAATTGGCTGCCACGTTTCCTACATTACAACAGTGGCTACACTTCAAAAGGACTTCATTGACTGTAAAGCGCTTCGGGACATCCTGAGGTCATGAAAGGTGCTATAGAAGCGTTCTTTCTTTCTTTCAATAAAATGATTGGTTCATTTGCCTACATGACACAGTCATTGCCCTGTAATTCCTAATATGTGGAGCACTCTGGGCAGTTTCTGAAAGTAGTGGTGAGGAGCAGTATATATTTCTCTCTTTTAGAACAGTCAGACCTAAAAACAAAAGTACGAAACAAAACCAAACATTCCTTCCCGACCCTCAGGATGTGAGGTTAATCATAGTCCTCTCGGCACATTTCCCCGGTGCTCACAGAGCCTGCTTCTCCCTCACGACACTAACATCTGTCGGCTATAGCAAGTGCCTGACTGATTCCCCTCCCCTCCCAGATGTGGAGGACGTGCTTGAGCTTCTCTGCTTCGGGCATAAAAAGCTCTTTCAACCTTTACAAAGTCTCATTTTTGTAGAGCACCAACAATCAAAAAATGAATTATAAAACAAGTTGGTTTTTTTCTTTCTAAATTTAATTTAAAAGATACAAGATGAATATAAACTGCAGATGTTTCTTGGAATCTATTTTGCCATACAGGATTGAACGATTACAGCAGTATTGTAATTTGCAATAAATTATTTATTGCAGAAAACTTTTGCATTGCGAAGAAGGTTCAGTGAAACTGTCTAAAAACCAGAGGCAGGCTGGCCTGTCAGACGCCCAGGTATCCCAGCCCCAGTCCCAAACCCATCCCGATCCAAGTCCCACATCGCCCAGCCCCGCTCCAGTGCCGTCAGTCCCATCTCCCACACTCTGCTCCGCCAAGTCCCATTGCTGCCTGACCCTCAGAGCCTCGCCACTACTCCAGGCCCAACCCCAGTCCCCAGCGGTTGGCCCCTCAGATCTCCCAATACTCTCAATGCTGCCTCAGCTCAGACTGCCAGATTCTGGCCCAGCACCAGGGCCCTCTCACCCCAGCCTGAGTTTCCTTTACTTCAGATCTCCCAGTCTCAACCCCAGAGTTGCCTGACCCTTGTAATGGCTGTGTATATGTGCGTGTTTGTTTCTGTGTGTCTGTGTGTGTTTGTATGTGTGTGTGTGTGTCTGAGTGTGTCTCTGTGTGTTTGTGCCTGTGTGCGTGTGTCTATGTCTGTGTGCCTGTATGTGTGTGTGTGTCTTTACGTCTGTATGTGTCTGTATGTCTGTCTGTATGTTTGCATCTGTGTGTGTCTGTTCTCTATAGAGTGGTACACAGGTTGCCAGTTGAAGTGCTTGGAGCAGTGCTGCACTCACTCTACACGTCCCTTCACTCTGTTCTCTCTGGTTATATTTAAGTCAAACATGTAGATGATCAGATAGTTTGTAACGATCCCTGAGCGCGACATTTCCCAGGATGCTGTACACTGTGACTCTGTCCCAGCCACAGCCCAGGGCTGCCTGGCACTGACACCCTCCGCCCCCAGACCCAGGCCCAGGCCCAGACCCAGGCCCAGACTCACCCCCACCCCCACCCCCAGGCCCAGACCCACCCCCACCCCCAGGCCCAGACACAGGCCCAGGCCCAATCCCAGGGCTGTCTGGCACTGACACCCTCCGCCCCCAGACCCAGACCCAGGTCCAGACCCAGGCCCAGACCCACCCCCACCCCCAGGCCCAGACCCAGACCTACCCCCAGACCCACCCCCAGGCCCAGACCCAGGCCCAGGCCCAATCCCAGGGCTGCCTGGCACTGACACCCTCCGCCCCCAGACCCAGGCCCAGACCCAGGCCCAGACCCACCCCCACCCCCACCCCCAGGCCCAGACCCAGGCCCAGACCCACTCCCAGGGCTGCCTGGCACTGACACCCTCCGCCCCCAGACCCAGGCCCAGGCCCAGATGCACCCCACCCCCAGACCCAACCCCAGACCCACCCACAGACCCACCCCCACCCCCAGGCCCAGACCCAGGCCCAGGCCCAATCCCAGGGCTGCCTGGCACTGACACTCTCCCCCACCAGACTCAGACCCACCCCCAGACCCACCCCCACCCCCAGGCCCAGACCCACCCCCAGACCCAGGCCCAATCCCAGTGCTGCCTGGCACTGACACCCCCCCCACCCCCACCCCCAGGCGCAATCCCAGGCCCAATCCCAGGCCCAATCCCAGTGCTGCCTGGCACTGACACCCCCCCACCCCCAGGCCCAATCCCAGGCCCAATACCAGGCCCAGGCCCAATCCTAGTGCTGCCTGGCACTGACACCCCCCCCCCACCCCCACCCCCAGGCCCAGACCCAATCCCAGGCAAAATCCCAGACCCAGGCCCAATCCCTGTGCTGCCTGGCACTGACACCCCCCCCACCCCCACCCCAGACCCAATCCCAGGCCCAATCCCAGGCCCAGGCCCAATCCCAGGGCTGCCTGGCACTGACACACCCCCCCACCCCCACCCCACCCCCAGGCCCAGACCCAATCCCAGGCCCAATCCCAGGCCCAGACCCAATCCCAGGGCTGCTTGTGCTTCAGTACTCCCAGCCTGGCCCCAGCTGCCTGACTGACAGATCAGGCCATGGCATCATTCCACGTGTTTGCTCAGGTGTGTGGCTGGGGATGACACCGTGGGGCAAACCTTCCGGTTGAACGCCCTCGAAGCGAACCTTTGGTGCAGCAGGAGCGTCTCTCGGGAATCTGGGCGAGGGATCAGCGTAACCCGCAGAAAAGCATGCAGGCCACGAACTAGGGAGGCAGGGCTCAGCACCCAAGCTTCTGATATTGGCTCCACTGGTGTGAAGCTCTGTGACGGGAACAGTGGATTGTGTAATGTGCACCGATTCCCTCACTCGGACGGCATATTCCATCTGAAATCAGGTGCTGGGCATCCCCATTAATAGGAAGGGACTGGGGTACGGCAATTCACTCTCCTTATCCTGAAAGACAGAGCAGTAGATTCCTTGACTGCTGGGCTGATGGATATCGGTCAGCGAACCCAGCATTTATTTCTTGAGGGCAACCGACCATATTGAGTAATGCTAACATGCGCCACATTTATTTCCTGCAGAGCCCGGGGCCCTTCCTGTCTGGGCGGGATGACAAACAGCTCTCGCTAGTGAAGCGGAGTGCAACTCTCCCATTATTTGCCTGTTGGAATTGAACCCACGTCTGCAGTCTGAAAGTGAAGTTTTTCCACTACACGGCGCCACCCAATTCCCCATTTATAGGGATTTTCCACCCCACCCAACCTGGGCGTATTCAACACTGATCTCAAGCCTTCAAAGTTACTGTACTGACCCTGGGGCTGCGTCATTCCTCTGAGATCTTGGCTCCATCCAGATCCATCTCTAAGCTTATTTCCAAGAGCTTTGTGGTATGTGGTCCACACATAATGTTTTTGTCAGCTCCTTCATGCATCTCCCTTTCCAAACCACAGCTTTTTATTGAAAGATCGCTTCATCATGCAGATGTGATTGAGTGCAATGGCATGGAGCAACAGAAGAGTGCGACAACAAGTGAGGAAGAACCAGCATCATCAAGGGGGGGGAAAGAACGGGGGTCGGTGGGGGGGTGGGTGGCAGAGCGCCCAGATTTACTCAAGCTCCAGTGAAAATCCTTCTAGCAGAAATCAGGTCCAGAAGGGCAGATTTCTTGGGGACTCTGGGCAGGAAACCCCATAAGAGATAATCCATACTTATGGAAGGAGGGGCAGAGGCAGTGAATGCAACCTCCACCACCCCACAAAATAGGAAGGGGTTTAATGACATCACAAGGGTGGCCAAGGTAAGTGATGGCACCTGCACATCCTTAGGGCTCAACTCACCTCTTTATCTCTCATGCTCGCTTGGTCTCATTAACTGGGTACAGATCTATCCACAGGGAGTCTCTGGAAACCATATTGTTTCATGTGCACTTTGAATCACTGGGAGCTCACATTGCTTGTCACAATAAGGGTCAACTGGTCCTAAAGGAGAGATGTTTGAAGGGAGCCCGCACCTGATACCAATGGTACACATGGAGATATGTGGGTGGTGAGAAGTGTCCTTGCCAGGCCCATTCCTTGAACTCTGTCCTTTCATTGCAAAGTCAAGGTTGTGTACAACCAGCGGCAAAGGCCAGCGACCGGAGGGGAACACCAATCTTGAAAACTTTGAGGGCGGTTTTTACATCACAACCGCTCCATCTGCGCTTAAAAACAGGGTGGTAGCGGGATCAAATTTATGTGACTGGTGGAATTGCGCCGACTTGCCGCTTGTCCTGATTTTCAGGCGAATCAGCACTCTGGCAACTGAAGCTCCCATTGGAAACAGGCGGGAGATTTGTGCGTATGTACAAATCAAAGTTACAAAGCATTTATAGCACAGAAACAGGCCATTCGGCCCAACTGGTCCGTGCCAGTGTTTATGCTCCACACGACCCTCCTCCCAACCCTCTTCATCTCACCCTAACAGCATATCTTTCTATTCCGTTCTCCCTCATGTGCTTATCTAGCTTCTCCTTAAATGCATCTATACTATTCGCCTCAACCACCCCCTGTGGGAGCAAGTTCCACATTCTCACCACTCTCTGGGTAAAGAAGTTTCTCCTTATTTCCCTATTGGATTTATTAGTGACTATCTTATATTTATGGCCACTAGTTCTGGTCTCCCCCACAAGTGGAAACATCTTCTCTTCATCTACCCTCTCAAACCCTTTCATGATCGTAAAGACCTGTCAGGTCACCCCTCAGTCTTCTCTTTTCTAGAGAAAAGAGTCCCCGCCTGTTCAGCCTTTCCTGATAGGTCTAACCTCTCAGTTCTGGCATCATTCTAGTAAATCTTTTCTGCACCCTCTCCAGTGCCTATATTTCTTTTTTATAAAAGGGGGACCAGAACTGTGCATAGTAATCCAAGTGCAATATAACCAAGGTTCTGTACAAGTTTAACAAAACTTCTCTGCTTTTCAATTCTATCCCTCTAGAAATAAACCCGTTTGCTTTGTTATGGCCTTGTTAACCTGTGTCATTACTTTTAGTGATGGACATGCTGTGAACACGTGTACAAAATCATTTAAAAGAAAATAAGAATTTGCATTTATATAGCGCCCTTCCTGACCTCACAATGCCCCCAAAGTGCTTCACACTCAATTGATTACTTTTGAAGTGCAGCCACTGTTACTATTAGGCAAACATGACAGCCAATTTGTGCACATTAAGATCCTGTAAACAGCAATGAGATCAGGGGCTGGATTTTATGAATGGAGACTGTTGGAGGCGGGACTACTGCTTGCCGGCTTTCAATCCCGCCTCCATCAGCTTCTGGCCAACTAGCGGGATTTTCCCCTGATTGAGCTTGTTAAGCCCACCCTGTGGGCTCAGCAGGCCAATTAGGGGGAAGTCACTGACAGAGCACGTCAACGTCTGACGTGTCATCTGTCAAGATGTCTTGAAAGAAGAAATGTCAGCGTTTACACTGACATTCTGTGTAGTTTGATGAGTCCTTGTGTTCAGGACTCATCAAAGCTTTCAACTTTGCATAAATCACCTGGCTGTTGGTTCGGAGGATCCAACAGCCAGTCTGTGAAATCTACAATGAAGATATCGGGACTCCGGATCCACAGCGGCTGAAGGCTGTAGGCAGAAACAAAGGTAAGTGAACATTTTCTAACACTTTACACTCACCTCACATACTTACCACTCCACACTTGCACCCATCACTCATCTCTACATCTCACTTTTAGACCCCTCCGACCCCCTCTGACCTCCTACTCACTTCTTACACCCCGGCGGGGTTCTCCGAAGTCGGGAAGCCTGCACTTGGAAAGGTAAAATGGGACTAATCCTTTTTTCTGCCAGTTAATTACCTGTTAATAGGCAGTTAATAGGATTTAATCTCTTTCCCGCCTCGAGGAGATGGGACCCGGGGCAGGACGGCTTCCCGCCTCCTGGCAAAAGGGCACGGAGGTGGGTTGGGGACGGGTTTGCCTGCCGCCCCCACATTCTGCAACTTTACCAGCAGTCCCGCCTCCATACCTGCCTCCTCAGGGCTGACAAAATCCAGCCCGAATTCTCTACAGACTACATAGGAGCATAGGAACAGTAATAGGCAATTTAGCCCCTCGAGCCTGTTCCGATCTATCCTTAGACACCAGGCCAGCTTTGAACTTAGATTCAACAGCTGAAAAGACACATTCAAACTCACTGCACCCCACCACCTATTATTCATAAATGCTTTTTTCCACGGGTTCCTGCCCGCGATCGATCAGCCCGGCGCACTGCGTGAGTGCCGGGCTGATCGCGCGGGATCGCGGCTGCCTGGCTGGTCCAGGTCGGTACTTTTTCTATTGCAGAGCCTGCAGCGATGGCCCTTCCCTTTAAGGGCGGGGAGGAGCCTTTGAACGCGGCGGCGCTGCACGGCCCAGTGTGCAGCACTGCTGACGTCTCCGCCCCGCCTACTGCCGATTACGCTCCAAGAAGGAAGTGGGGGGGGCTTGATTTAGCGCTCCACTTCCTTTTTGGAGAGCAAATGGCGAATTTATCAAGACTTTGGAATCGTTAGCGCCTGGCGCAAACTTTTCAAACTTTTAAAAATTAGCACACCAAATGGGGCGACAGTGAATTTATAGAGTCATAGAGTCATAGAGTAATACAGCACGGATAGAGGCCCTTCGGCCCATCGTGTCCATGCCGGCCATCAAGCCCTGTCTAATCTAATCCCATATTCCAGCATTTGGCCCGTAGCCTTGTATGCTATGGCATTTCAAATGCTCATCCAAATGCTTCTTAAATGTTGTGAGGGTTTCTGCCTCCACAACCCTTTCAGGCAGTGAGTTCCAGACTCCAACCACCCTCTGGGTGAAAAAGTTCTTTCTCAAATCCCCTCTAAACCTCCCGCCCTTTACCTTGAATCTATGCCCCCTAGTTATTGACCCCTCTACTAAGGGGAAAAGCTCCTCAGCATCCATCCTATCTATGCCCCTCACAATTTTGTACACCTCAATCATGTCCCCCCTCAGCCTCCTCTGCTCCAAGGAAAACAAACCCAATCTGCCCAGTCTCTCTTCATAGCTGAAGTGCTCCAGCCCTGGTAACATCCTGGTGAACCTCCTCTGCACCCTCTCTAACGCGATCACATCTTTCCTGTAGTGTGGCGACCAGAACTGCACACAGTATTCCAGCTGTGGCCTAACCAGTGTTTTATACAGCTCCATCATAACCTCCTTGCTCTTATATTCAATGCCTCGGCTAATGAAGGCAAGTATCCCATATGCCTTTTTTACCACCTTATCCACCTGTTCCGCCGCCTTCAGGGATCTGTGTACCTGCACACCCAGATCCCTCTGACCCTCCGTCTTGCCTAGGGTCTTTCCCTTCATTGTGTATTCCCTTGCCTTGTTAGACCCCCCAAAGTGCATCACCTCGCACTTTTCCGGGTTAAATTCCATTTGCCACTGTTCCGCCCATCTGACCAACCCATCTATATCGTTCTGCAGACTGAGGCTACCCTCCTCGCTATTTACCACCCTACCAATTTTAGTATCATCCGCGAATTTACTGATCATACCCTTTACATTCATATCCAAGTCATTAATGTAGACCACAAACATCAAGGGACCCAGCACCGATCCCTGTGGTACCCCACTGGCCACAGGTTTCCAGTCACAAAAACAACCTTCGACCATCACCCTCTGCCTTCTGCCACTAAGCCAGTTTTGTATCCAATGTGCCAAGGCACCCTGGATTCCATGGGCTCTTACCTTCTTGACCAGTCTCCTGTGCGGGACTTTATCGAAGGCCTTACTGAAATCCATGTATACCACATCCACTGCGTTACCCTCATCCACACACCTAGTCACCCCCTCAAAAAATTCAATCAAATTAGTCAGACATGATCTTCCCTTGACAAAGCCATGTTGACTATCCCTGATTAATCCTTGCCTCTCCAAGTGGAGACAAATTTTGTCCCTCAGGATTTTTTCCAGTAATTTTCCTACCACTGATGTTAGGCTCACTGGCCTGTAGTTCCCCGGTTTTTCCCTACTACCCTTCTTGAATAATGGTACTACATTAGCGGTTCTCCAGTCCTCTGGCACATCCCCTGTGGCCAGAGAGGTCCTGAATATATGTGTTAGAGCCCCCGCAATCTCCTCCTTTGCCTCACACAGCAGCCTGGGGTACAGAGTTAGCATGCAGGTACAGCAAGCAATTAGGAAGGCAAATGGCATGTTGACCTTTATTGCAAGGGGGTTGGAGTATAAGAGTAAGGAAGTCTTGCTACAATTGTACAGGGCCTTGTTGATACCACACCTGGAGTACTGCGCACAGTTTTGGTCTCCTTATCTAAGGAAGGATATACTTGCCTTGGAGGCGGTGCAATGAAGGTTCACTAGACTGATTCCTGGGATGAGAGGGCTGTCCTATGAGGAGAGATTGAGTAGATTGGGCCGATACTCTCTGGAGTTTAGAAGAATGAGAGGTGATCTCATTGAAACATATAGGGGGAGAAATTGAGTATTGCCCCGTTTGGGGCGCCAGCCTCGCCAGGGCGCTAAAAGTAGCGCCCCGGAAACATTCGCGCCCCCGCACAGGAAATTGAGTTGTTGCGCCCCAAAGGGAAGCGCGGCGCTACTGGAGGCGCCCCGCATCCCTCTTGGGGCGCTGCGAGTGAATATCGTGGCGCTACGTGCTGCAGCGCCACACGCTGCGGCACGTCACGCCGCGATACTGCAGGCCTTCCTCCCCTTCTTAAAGGGGAGGGACCTTGTGCAGCGCGACCTGGGGTCCAGCTGGGCCCCCGAGGATTGGGAGTGCAGGCAAAAGAGCCCGGCACCGAGGAGAAGTGCCGGGCTCTTGGAGGGCAGCCGGCACTCCGCGGGAGGGGGGTTCAGGAGGCCGGGGACGGGAGCGCAGGCAGGTGCTGGCAGGCGGCCAACAACAAAAATGGCCGCCCCGCACCTCGCCTTTAATTTGCGCCTCCCCGGCCGCAGGTAGGCCTCCCTGAACCCGTCGGACATAGCGTCTGGTGGTAAATCAGGGGGCACTGCCAAATATCGCGGCCGGGGCGTCAGCGGGGCGCTGCGCACACTGATGACATCATCGGCAGCGGCGCAGCGCTAACGGTTAGCACCACCACTAACGTCCCGCGGAATTTAGCGGGAGGCGTGGGCAGTGCCGTGCCCGGGCGCTAGTTGGCTTGCGATCCACTTAGCGCCCTCTTAAGGCGCTAACGGGTGGTGCAACCTACTGAATTTCTCCCCCATAAGATTCTGAAGGGGGTTGACAGGGTAGATGCTGAGAGGTTGTTTCCCCTGGCTGGAGTGTCTAGAACTAGGGGGCATAGTCTCAGGATAAGGGGTCATCTATTTAAGACTGAGATGAGGAGGAATTTCTTCACCCAGAGGGTTGTGAATCTTTGGAATTCTCTGCCCCAATGTGCTGTGGATATTGAATTGTTGAGTATATTCAAGATTCAAGATTCTTGGACTCTAGGGGAATCAAGGGATATGGGGATCAGGCGTGAAAGTGGAGTTGCGGTCGATGATCAGCCATGATCTTATTGAATGGTGGAGCAGGCTCGAAGGGCCGAATGGCCTACTCCTGCTCCTAATTCTTATGTCCTTATGTTCTGATGACAGTGCAGCACCCCCTCAGTACTGCACTGGAGTGTCAGCCTGGATTATGTGCTCCAGTCTCTGGCGTGGGGCTTGAACATACAACCTTCTGATTCAGAGGCGAGAGTCTATGGGCAGGATTTTAACTCAGGTGCGGGATGGTGTCGTGTTATCCGCATTTCGTGTTATCCACCCGAATGTAAATGGATGTGGGAGATTGATGCAATTTTAACTTAATTGTACAATTGATTTCCAACGTGTGGGAACCCTTGGCAAATGGGTTTTTCCTGACTGAAAGTGCCCTCCGATGACGTCATCATTGCTGCTGCATTTAAGGTCTACAGCAAGCCTTGCTTCTTCTGCAGGCTGCCAAGCTTCCTCCGTTTGGTGTGAGACACCTGCAGGAAAGATGATAAGCGGGAGGCCCAGATCAGCTCCTCGCTTCGACGAGGTGGCCCTGCAGGCATTGGTGGATGGGGCTAGGGCCAACAGGGAGATGCTCTTCCCTTCCTCAGGGAGGAAGAGGCCTCCCACTTGTTGTGTTGGTACCTTTCTACCTAGACACAATTTAGGACTCAGAACTCAGAGATTCAAACATGAAGTGCTTTGTTGGAAGGAAAGGAAGTTCTGGCAAGTTCCGATCAAAGAGAGTTAAACGTAACAGAGAACACGCAACCATTTATCTCCTGTGACAGTGCCACCACAGGTGGGAGGAGAACACACAATAGAACACACAATACATAACATTTCCTCCCCTCTTAAATGGAAGGTCCACAGTATTCCTCAACAGGTAAGTTACTTTCAATGCACTCAACGAACCTAGGGTAGAGGTAGACTGCCTCAACCCCTGACTTTACCCTGGGGTTTATTCTGCCCCAGTCTTGTGGGTAAGTCACTAAGCCTACAGATCCAAGCGTCTTGGAGGCCGCCGCTCTCTGACAGGATACCGGCGGTCATCGCTGGCTTCCACAGCAGTAGGCATTGACACAGGCCTGGATGGAGACGGTGCCTGTGTCAGTCGAAAGTCAGGAGTTTGCACAGGTGGAACAGTCTCTTTGACTTCCTGTGTTGGAGAAGAGCACTGTGGCAAAGGATGCTGGTTTGCGGTATCATCCGGAAACAGTTCAGGCCAACAAGCCGTTGGAGCCTCTGTGGCTTTCTCTGCTCCTAGCAACAGTTGATCTGTGTGTCTTCTCCAGACGACGTCCTCAGCAGTCTCAACCGTGTAAGACACAGGGCCCGTCTGCGTGATCACCATAGCAGGAACCCATTTCGGTCCAGTGTTGTAGTTTCGAGCTAGGACGTGCTCTCCAGGGTGAAACCGTCTCTCCTTGGCTCTTTTCTCTCTCTTTTCAACTTGAGCTTGTTGTTGACAATGGACAACCTGTTCTGCCCTTGGAGGTTTGAGTAAGTCAAAACTTGTCCGCAACTGCCTCTTCATCATGAGCGAAGCGGGGGAAGTTTTGGTTGTGGCATGCGGCTCGTTCCTGTAGGACAACAGGAAGCTGTTCAGACGTTGGTGGATTGAGCCCTGACCTTGCGATGTCTTCAAGGCGTGCTTCAAAGTTTGCACAAACCTTTCTGCCTGGCCGTTAGTAGAGGGATGATAGGGCGCAGACCTGATGTGTTGGACACCATTCACATGCAGGAAGGTTGCAAACTCCTGTGATACAAATTGTGGACCGTTATCACTTACGAGTTGTTCCGGTGAGCCATAACGGCTGAACATCTCACCAAGTTTCTCAATTGTTTTCTCTGCCGTGGTAGACCTCATCACAGCAACCTCCGGCCACTTGCTACGAGCGTCCACAACCACCATAAACATCTTCTCTTCGAAAGGACCGGCGAAGTCCACATGTACTCGCTTCCACACTTCTGCAGGCCAATCCCAGGGGTGTAGGGTTGCCAGCTGTGGAACATTCTGGACCCTTTGATATGGGGAACATGTTTTGGCTTTCTCCTCAATATTCCCATCGAGACCTGGCCACCAGAAGTAGCTTCTTGCCATTTCCTTCATCCGAACCATCCCACTGTGGCCTGTATGAAGTTGTTGCAGTATAGGTTCCCTCAGAGGTGGCGGAATGATGACACGGCGTCTCCAAAGAAGACAACCTGCCTGGACGGAGAGCTCATTTCTTTTTGAAACGTAAGGTTTCAAACTAGGAGAATCTCCTATAGCTCTCCCTCGAATGACATCGACCATTACCTCAGACAGGACTGGATCGTTGCGGGTGTACCTTCACACCTGAACTGCAGTGACAGGTGCTCCCTCCACTTGTCTAAAGTAGAAGATGTCTATCTGATGAGGCTCTGGGGGAGTAACAGGCAAGGGTAGCCTCGAGAGACCATCTGCGTTGCCGTGCAAGTCTGATTTGCGATATTTGATGTCGTATGTGTGTCCTGACAACAGTAAAGCCCACTTTTGCATCGTGCTTGCAGCGAGAGACGGAATTCCGGTGTGGGGCCCGAAGATTGAAGTCAATGGACGGTGGTCCATCAGGAGTGTGAACTGTAATGATATCAGCAAATAGTGATGTTATTTGCCTGTTTGATTATGATGCCTTACCAGCATGTTTGCATGTATTGATTACTTATGCCTGACCAGCAGAGGTCATGTGACAGAGACAAGCAGTTTGGTTTAGTTTCAGTTTCGTTCTAGATGGATCACTAGCATGATGTCTCCTGTAAATGCTGTTAAAAGAGTTGAACAAGCTTTAGATTAAAAGACATTCTCTTTCACAAATGTCTCGTCATTGAACCCACAAAGAAATCAATACATGGTGTCAGAAGTGATTGAAAGAGATGAAGAGGAAAAATCTGAAGTTAAATCAGCTCTCCACAGATTAGCAAGCCAAAAGAGAACATCATTACTTACCATTAGAGAATAGCTAACGAAGTGAAAAATGGAAGGTTTACTCCCACCGGCGACGCTTCAGTTGATAGGTAATGTGGCTGAAAATTGGAGGAGATTCAAACAACGTTTAGAGTTGTATTTAGCGGCAATCGGAGCTGACGAGAAAAGTAATAAAAAGAAATTCGTCACTGTTCTTACATGTCGTTGGTGATGAAGCGCTGGAGGTGTGTAATAACTTCACATTCGCTGCTGATGGAGACAATATGAAGCTAGATAAAATAATGGAACAGTTTGAGGCCTACTGCATACCTAAAAGTAACGTGACGTTTGAGAGGCACAGATTTATCACATGTGTACAGAAAACGGGTGAGACTATTGATCAGTATGTGACTGAACTGAAAAACAGAAGCAAATCGTGTGAATTTGGGGGACTGACAGACTCGCTGATAAAAGATAGACTGGTGTGTGGTATTCCGAATAATGGTCTAAGGGAAAGACTGCTAAGAGAGCAAGGTCTAGACCTGGGAAAAGCCATAGCACTGTGTAGGGCTACAGAGACTGTGAAGTCGCAAGCAAAAGAGCGGTTCAGTGATAATAGCTGCAACGTGGATGCAGTGAGAAAGAACGGGCACAAACCGTTTAACAAAAAGAGCGCCAATGTGAAAAAAGAGGCGTGGCCAGCGAACGAAAATGAAAGGGACAATCGAAAGACATGTAGACGATGCGGTACACAGCATCCACCAAAGGAGTGTCCAGCATAAGGTAAAAAATGCAATAGTTGCAACAAAAACAACCATTATGCCCGTTGCTGTAAGAACCAAGTGCAACAAAGCAAGGTCCATGCAGTAGATGAAAGCGGGATAGAGGAGTTCAATGTGGATGTTGTGTCTGAAAACAAAAAAGAAGAAAGAGACTGGATGTTGACACTAAAAGTGAATGACATACACATTCCATTTAAATTGGATACTGGAGCACAAGTTAATGTGATATCAGAGACTGATTTTAAGAAAATTAGACCCAGACCAAAGATACATGGAATAAAAGTGAAAGTGACAGGATACTCAGGTACTGATATACCAGTGAAAGGAAGATGCATTGTCAAAGTAACACACAAGGACAGAGAGCACACGCTAGCATTAATCATGCTGCCAAAGGATGTGCAAGCCATACTAGGTTTAAAAGCCTGTGAGAGACTGAACCTGGTAAAGAGAGTCCTCGTTGTGGAAAGCGAAGGAGAGACAGTCTATGATGAACTCATGAAAGAGTACAACGACCTATTTAAGGGTCTAGGCTGCCTGCCAGGAGAACACACGATCAGAGTAGATAAAAGTATGCCAACGGTCATACATCCATGCAGAAAAGTTCCGTTTGCTCTTCAAAAGCAACTGAAGGCAGAGTTGGACAGGATGGAAAGCCTGAACGTGATTCAGAAGATAGATGAGCCAACTGAGTGGGTGAGTTCCCTCGTCGTAGTGGACAAAAAGAATGGAAAGCTCAGAATTTGCCTGGATCCAAGAGATCTAAACAGAGCAATAAAGAGAGAGCACTTTAAGCTTCCTACACGTGAGGAAATCATGAGCATGAGAAGTCATGGAGCGATCTAAAGAAACTGCTCACAGAGGAACCAGTTCTGAGGTTTTATGACCCAGCGAGACCCATCAAGATATCATCAGATGCATCACAGAGCGGGCTCGGTGCCGTTCTTCTGCAAAAATATGACTACTGGCAACCTATTGCATATGCATTGCGCTCAATGACAGACGCGGAGACGCGATATGCTCAAATAGAAAAGGAGCTGCTCAACATCACATACGCCTGTGAAAGATTTCACCAGTTTGTAGCAGGACAAGCAATCAGTGTAGAGACTGACCATAAGCCCTTGATTGCATTGTTCCAAAAGCCACTAAATAGCTGTCCGCTTAGAATACAAAGAATGATGATCAGGCTGCAACGCTATACACTGAATGTTGCGTACACACCGGGTAAGCTGATGTATACAGCAGACACGTTGTCCAGAGCTGTAGACCCAAGTGAGCCCGCAAACACCACAATGGATGAAAAAGTGAACGCCTACGTGGACATGATCACAAGTGCACTGTCCATAGCAGATGCAAAAATGGAGCTCATGAAGAATGAGACAAACAAAGATGAAACAATGAGACGACTGAGGAAAAGCATCTTGGATGGATGGCCCAACATGAAGCAAGACTGCTCACCTGACATGGCAGAGTACTGGAACTGCAGGGCAGAACTATCACTGGTCGAAGACATCATCTACAAAGGAAGTAAAATAGTTATCCCAAAGAGTCTGAGAAAAGAGATGTTAAAAAAGATCCATGGAGGACATCTGGGAATCGAAAAGTGTAAGAAAAGAGCACGAGAGGTGATGTACTGGCCACGAATCAACCAAGATGTGACAAATGAGGTGTCAAACTGCACAATATGCCTGAAATATCAAGAAAGCAATCCGGTAGAACCACTAAAGCCACACTCAGCACCAGACAGACCTTACCAGAAGGTAGGCGCTGACCTATTCGTATGTCAAGGGAAGGACTATCTTGTAGTCACAGACTATTACTCCCTGTATCCAGAGGTTTGTAGACTGCACACCACCACTGCAAATGCTGTGATAACATGTATGAAAGCCATATTCTCCAGACATGGCGTGGCAAGCGAGGTCTTCACAGACAACGGACCCCAGTTTTACAATGCAAGTTTCCGACACTTTGCCAAAGAGTGGGACTTTGTCCACACAACGTCAAGTCCTCACTATCCACAGTCCAATGGACTAGTGGAAAAATCGGTCCAGACAGTGAAAAGACTGATGTACAAGGCAAAAGACAGTGGAACTGACTTCTACCAGAGCATGCTTGTATACCGCACAACGCCGCTCGAGTGTGGTAAGTCACCAGCCCAACTCCTTATGGGACGTCGGCTAAGGTCAAACCTACCCATCCCGGAGAACCTCCTGAAAACAAAAGAGGGGGAGAAAGTGAGGAAGTTCAAAGAACAACAGAAAGAAAAGCAAAAGTACTACTATGACAGAGGAACACAAAACCTACCTGAACTCCACACTGGTGACCAAGTAAGGTTCAAAGACAAAACAAACATATGGACTCAGAAGGGAAGTGTCCTGAGTGAAGTTCAACCAAAATCATACACCATTCAGATGGATGAGGGTGCTGTTCTGAGAAGAAATCGTCGAGATCTTCTCATAGGACCAGCCACAGCAAGTCAAAAGACTGATACTGTTGAACAACCTGATCACACAGCTGAGAATCAATCATCTGAGGCAACAACTCAGATTCAAGGACAATCAATCAGAAAATCCTCAAGACACGTGAAGCCTCCTGAGAGACTCATTGAGCAAATTTAAGGACTATTGATATAGAAGGAAGTAATGTTATCTTATTCTTTCTTCAAGTTCTAGTGCAGTTACATATTTCATGTGAACACACAAAGCAAGGTTAAAAAACCTTGATCATGATAATGATAATGTAAGTTCATTAAGTGTTACCGTTAAAATGCAGATTAATACAAAGAAAACATGTTGTTAGTTAAAAGTAAAATACTTTTGTTTTAAGAAAGGGAGATGTAATGATATCAGCAAATAGTGATGTTATTTGCCTGTTTGATTATCTAGCCTTACCAGCATGTTTGCATGTATTGATTACTTATGCCTGACCAGCAGAGGTCATGTGACAGAGACAAGCAGTTTGGTTTAGTTTCAGTTTCGTTCTAGATGGATCACTAGCATGGTGTCTCCTGTAAATGCTGTTATGAAGAGTTGAACATACTTTAGATGGCCTAGAAATTCAGTTGCGTTTGCGCCCAATTAGGGGCGAAAGAGTGGGTTGCGCCGGAATTTGCGTCGCGCCCGAAATTAGGTGGGCCCTAACATCGGCGTTAGCCGGTAGCGCTGCGCCGGCACCGATGACGTCATCGGTGTGCGCAGTGCCCCGGTACCGCCCGAAACCACGCCGATCCCCATCTTCAGTAGCGGCCGCCTCTTCCATGGCGGGCGCTAACAACATCGGGAGACCGGGTCCTTACTGCAGCCTTAGCGGCGCAAGTTAAGGTGGAGGTGCGGGGCGGCCGCTTTTTCGGCGGCCGCCTGCCCGCACCTCCTTCCCCGGCCTCCTCCACCCCCCCCCCCACGGCATTGCCGGCTGGTTTCCGTGTAGCCCGGCACTTCTCCGTTGTGCCGGGCTCTTTTGCCAGCACTTGCAATCGGGGCTCCGGCCGTTGCAGGCACCTCCCCCTTAAGAGAAGGGGGAGGCCTGCAGTACAGCAGCCTGCCGCACCGCATCGGGTGGCACAGCGGGACCGGGAGCACTGAAATTCACTTTCAGCGCCCCAAGCGGGGCGGACACACCCTGTACCAGCGCCCGGTTCCGCTTTGGGGCGCTGAAAGTGAATATGGGGCGGGCACCTTTAGGCTCAGATGACACCTTGTGAACTCTCCCTGTTGAACTCAACTGGTGAGCCTCTTTTTCCGCCATCTCCATGGAGACACTAACTTCAATGGCCTTTTAAAGAGTAAGGTTGTCCTTAGTAAGAAGGTGCTTCTGTGTGGCTGCATTTTGCAGACCACACACGAGTCTGTCCCTAATGGTGTCCTTCAGCACCTCCTTGAACTGGCAGTGTTCCGACAACCTTTTTAAAGCAGCAATAAACATCGTCACTGATTCCCCCTCCTCTTGATTCCGTTTATGAAATCTAAATCTCTCAGCAATAACCAGAGGTTTTGGTGAAAAATGTGCTCCAAGAATTTCCACTAGTTGCTTCTATGTTTTAGTTCCTGGCTTATCTGGCTGCACGAGGCTGCGAAGTAAATTGAATGTCTTCAGCCCGATTACACTCAAAAAGGTAGGCACGACCTTTTCATTTGCCACCGCATTCGCCAATACAAAATAGTCAAAACGTTCTGTATAAGCGCTCCATTGCTCCACATTTTCATCAAAATCACCGATGTTTCCTAATATAGTAGCCATCTCACGTTTCAAATTCAATTTTCTGTTTAGTCACTGCACCCGTAACGTATGCAGGTTCGTCCGCTCCTCGTTGCCACTTGTTGTGTCGGTACCTTTCTACCTAGACACAATTTAGGACTCAGAACTCAGAGATTCAAACATGAAGTGCTTTATTGGGAGGAAAGGAAGTTCTGGCAAGTTCCGAACAAAGAGAGCTAAACTTAACAGAGAACACCCAACCATTTATCTCCTGTGACAGCGCCACCACAGGTGGGAGGAGAACACACAATAGAACACACAATACATAACACCACTCAGACCAAGGCAGTGTGGTTGCAGGTGGCTGAGGAGGTCAATTCCTTGGGAGTCACCCGCAGAACCTGGATACAGTGCCGGAAAAGATTTCATGACCTTCAGCGCACTGGAAAAGTGAGTATGAATTTCCCATCACCCTCAACCTGATCCCCATTGCCTTTCCTCACCAGCACTCAGCTTCAGCAATCTCTTCCTCCACATCCCACTTGACACTCACATCCATGCACCCTTACCCATTCCTTCTCTCTCTATGCTCACATTCACATAACTATTCGACCCTGCAGCCCTCACACTCCGATCACTGTGATGTTTTGAACACAACTGACAACACACAGCGAGGGCCCTTGGTCTTGCAACCTCACTCCATCTTTGTCTCCTTCTAAGTATCTATGCTATGCAATCTCTACACTCACTCCTTCATTCTTACTCAACCTCCACTTGTCTCCCTCATTGCCGGAAAAGAGAGCTCACAACAAAAGAGAGCGAGCCAGGACAGGAGGAGGGACGGCCTCAATAGCCCCCTGGGAGGAGGCGGTACTGGAAATAGTGGGACTGGAGGATGATGCGCACGTGGGGGACGGACAGATGGGTGCAACACAGCAAGCTTGTGACAGAAAAGTTTCCCATCTCTCTCTTTGACATTGCATGAGTCGCTGATAATGATTGTGAAGCTCTAACAGATGGACTTATGAGCATCTGTAAAAAACAATGTGCATGTAGCCTTGGCATCACATCTCTGACGCTTTCCTTCACTCCCCCACAAGACCATCACAAGCATCCGTCCCCCCTAGCCAGGAAGAAGAGGCTGAGCAGCCAGACTCCTCAGAGGAAGCTGCAACCTCTGAGGGCGCAGCGTCACCAGAAATCTGTGCACCCAGCACCAGCGCAGTCACTCACACCTCGGTGGGACCTTCGGGACATAGAGTAGTGTTGTCACCTGGTGTATCACAGCTCACAAGTGAGCATCAGCAGATTGTGGAGACAGGGACAGCAGTGAAGAGTCCTAGTCAGAGGGCGCAGGGCTATGCCAGCTCGGCTCAGCAGCATGTCGACCTTCTGCCTCTGGGTCCATCCATGAGTTCAATGGTGATGGAACTCCAGGCACAGATGCAGGAGTCTCTGGCAGGTTTTGACTCTAGGGTCGCTGTGAGTGTGGAGCGAATGGAGGAGTCCATAGCGAACATGACCAGAGCCTTTGTGGAGTTATTGGCACATGAACGCATCACCACGGAAAGGATGGTTGCCTCCGTGGAAAGGATGGCTTCCATAGAGGAGAGGATGGCTTCCATAGAGGAGAGGATGGCTACGGCCATGGAGGAGCTTAGTCGCCAGGGTATGGAAAACATGGTCATTGTTCAGAATAGAATGACATCTCTTGAGGAGCGATGAGCATCTATTGAACAGACCTTCAGGGAAGTCCTTCTGAGTAGGACTGCCATTGCAGATACGGGTCCCCTTGGCCTCCCTGATGTGCAGCAAGGTGCTCTCCAGCCACTTGCAGGTGCTGAGGGGGACATGACCCATGAGAGGGAGGTTGGTGGCAGACCTCAAGGAAGTGGGGGCTCCTCTCCAAGCACTCACACTTCCATGCCACTGCAGAGCCCTCGGTCTGAGCCCCACCAGAGTCCACACCTAAGTGAGTTAGACGTCTCAACCCCTGCGCAGCCGCAGGAGCAGCAGACTGTTGACGAGCCCTCACAGGCTCGCAACCCCAGAGGACGCCCGCCAAAGATGTCAAGATAGGCGCAGCAGCAAAGTGAGCAAGGGGCCTCCACATCTGCTGAAGCCACAGGGGAGGCATCACGTAGGAGCATGCATAAGAGGAAAATTCTGCACAAATAGTCACAAGGGCAGTCACTTGGGTGCAATTTTGTGTTTACTGTAAAAATGCCATCACTTTGTTATTGTCCATAAAAATTCTGATGGCAAATGTTGCAGTTGTGGGGTGTGTCTTTTCGCTATTGGGACTTCCACATTGAGGGCTTAGAAATACTTGCAACTGTCAGTATAGTGGTCAGAGTGCTAGGAATCCTCTGGTTCTTGGCCATTGTCAATGCTCTGGTAAGAAGCTGTGAGGCAAAAGTGTTTGATTGACTAGGCTAAGCAAATCTGGCCAGGATGAGTGCATTCCTTGCATCCCAGACAGCAATGTTCTCGCATAATGCTGCCGCTGGTTGATGGGCCTCTGCAGGATGTTCGTTTTCGCACTCCTCCTCCTCCTCCTCCTCATCTGAGGAGGATATGTGAGGAGCCACTTGGTCCTCAGGAATCTTTAAGCCACAATGCTGTGCCATGTTGTGAAGTGCACAGCAAACCACGACAATTCTGGAGTCCCTGGCTGCTGAGTACTGCAGGGCTCCACCTGATCTATCCAGGCATCTGAAGCGCATCTTCAGCAAACTGATGGTTTGCTCGATTATGGCTCTGGTGGACATGTGGCTGGAGTTGTAGCTCTCCTCAGCTTCATTGGATGGTCTCCTCAATGGCATCATTAGCCACGTCCTCAGGGGATGGCCCTTGTCTCCAAGTAGCTATCTGTTAATTTAGTCTGGCGGACTGAATAGCGGAGACACACTAGACTGGTGCAGTATGAAGGAGTCATGGCAACTGCCAGGGTACTTGGCACAAACATGCAAAATTTCCTTCTTGTGGTCACACACCAGCTGAACGTTAAGGGAGTGGAAGCCCTTGCAGTTGACAAAAATACCTGGATTGCGATGGATTGCCTTAAAGGCCACATGTGTGCAGTTAACGACACCCTGCACCCTTGGAAAGCCTGCCAGATGAACTAATCCAACCGCTCGCGCCGTGACACTTGCTCGATCCTTGGTGAAATGGATGTGATTGTGCACGAGGGCAAAGAGGGCATCGGTTACCTGCGTGATGCAAGTGTGTGCGGCCGCCTGGGAGATGCCGCTGATGTCTGCTGCTGATCCCTGGAATGAGCCTGAGGCAAAAAAGTTGAGTGCGGTGGTGACTTTGACGGCCACTGGTAAGGGTTGTCCACCTGGTCCTCTAGGCAGCAGGTCTTGCTGTAGCATTGCACAGATGTCAGTCACTACCTCTCGCGCAAGCCAGAGCCGCCTTTGGCACTGCTGCTCAGACATGTTGAGATAGCTGACCCTGTGTCTGTAAACCCTGTTTGGGGGGTATCTCCTGCGCCGGCGGGCTTCCAGGCGCTGGCCCCTTCTGGCCTGTGCAGCTTCAGATGGGTGAGCAGCAGCCTGGCACTCCTGCTGCTGCTGCTGTTGCTGGTGCTGCTGTTCCTGGTTCTGCTGCTGCCGCGCCTAGTGCTCGAGCTCCCCTAATGCCCAGATGGGAAGGAAATAAATGGCTCCCATGCTTCTGGTATATGCCTCAGTTGAGGAAGCGCTGAGTGAAGGTGGCGAGAGGGGTTTCCCAGGATGTCACACTGGAGATGGGTGTCAGGCTCCAACCTTCCAGAGGTGTGGTTTAGCCTTCTAAAAGTTGCCCCAGACCTGAGACCACTAAGTCCTGCCACCTGCAAATCATGGCTGATCAAATCTCCTCTTTAATGGTTGACCTGCAGTTGATAGTCAGCAATCCAATAGTGCTCCCGCCAGGCTTCACCATCGTGTTTCCCACCAGGCGTGTTTCACGTGAGAAAAGGGTTAAAATCGCAAGGGCCTTTTAAAATAGTATTATAGAGGCCATTTAGTGCTTGTTAAGGGCCTTAATGACGAGTCCCACCTGTTGGATGCGGGTCGGAGTCAGGACCATCAGACACGACTGAGTTAAAATTACTCAGATTCGGGAACCAGGCCAGGGGGGGCGGGGGGCGTCCCGCACGCTAGTTTTTGCGATTTTAACCCCCCACACACCTCCAATTCCGCCTCCACGGCTCAATGAAAATCCTGCCCCTAATGTTTCCTTCTTTAGCTCAGTGTCAGTTTTTGCCTGATAACGCTCCTGTGAAGCACCTTGGGACATTTTACTACATTAAAGGTGCTATATAAATGCAAGCTGTTATTGTGTGTGACATGGAGGGGAACTTGCAGGTGATAGTGTTCCCATTGTAGTGTATGTAACCTGTACCACCTTAAGAGGATACCTTAAGGTGATGGACTACTTTTTGATGGCTCCTGTACATTGTAGTACTGGTGGTGACCACACCGGTATATAAACCCTGTGGAGCAAAGTGTATTCCAGTTCAGCCCTGACCCTCAGTTACTAAAGACCTGTTTAATTATTTCTGTAGTCTGTGTCCAGTTATTCAGCATAACTACATTTGGAAACACAGACTCAACAGTGGCGACGAGTCTGATCTTACCTAGCGGCAGTTGCATCAAAGGAAGCTTCGCCTCTGAAACGGGCGTCGAACAAGGACATCCACCCTCAACATCCTGCTGGGCACTGCATAGCACGGGAGGCAATTGGGAACCCGGGTTGGTTTCTGGCCACTAAGTCTAACATCAGTGAACATCCCTTCGACGACAGCGGCGGGTAAGCCCGATCGAGCGGCACGGGGGGGAAGTTGGCCGAGTTGTCAGTAAGAGAAGGGGAGGGAAACGACAAAAAGGGTGGAGAACATGACCGCAGCCGGTGTCAGGGGCCGGACTGCAATCGGGGCAGAGACGCGCAGCAGCCAGGGAAGCGTTTATGTCCACAAGGACCGCGGGAGCGGCGGGGAACAAGAGCAGCAGTGTAGGGGAAAATAAAGGACCGCTGGGAGGCGAGAACGGCAACAGCGTGGTAATCGCCATTTTGAGTCGGCGGGGGAAGAAGACAAGCGCGGGAAAAGCCACCAAGCGCGGGAAGCCGCCATTTTGAAAAAAATAAAATAAAATAATAATCATATCCGAAGGAAAGGAAACTCAACAAGGATGCCAAAAACGGGTAACATCACTGCTTTTGATAGCGATGTGGAAGATTGGGCCACTTATGTGGAACACGTTGAAGTTTACTGTACAACGAATGAGGCACCGGAGGGTAAGAAAGCACTAATCCTATTAAACTCGATGGGTGCGAAGATGTACGGGTTATTAAGGAACCTTGTAACACCAGATAAACCGGTAGGAAAGAGTTTCGCGGATATTGTTACTATCCTGCAAGAGCATTTAAACCCCACGCCGCTGCTGATAGTGGAACGATTTAAATTCTACAAAAGAATTCAACTTAAAGAGGAAAGCAACGCTGAATTCTTAACCGAACTGCGCAAGTTATCAAAGTACTGTCAGTTCGGTACAGGACTAGCAGACGCACTGAGAGATAAGTTTGTGTGTGGGCTCCTAAGGGAAGGAACCCAGAAGCGACTGCTAGAGGAAAAGGATCTTACGCTGGACAAAGCTTTCAGCATTGCAGCATCGCACGAGGCAGCAGCACGAGGCGCTGCAGAGATACAGCAAAGGTCATTGGAATTCAGCACCAATGAAATGGCATTGGGCGCAGTAAAGTGCTATCATTGCGGAAGGACAACGCATGACCAGAACCAGTGCTGGTTCAAAGATAAAGAATGCAGGCAATGTGGCAAACTTGGTCACATAGCGAGAGTATGCTGGTCAGGAAAGAAGACCAGCAGCAAAAAGTCGCCGCAGGAGAAGTACAAAAAAGTACACAAGGTGACAGAGAACAGTTCGGATGAACAGAAGATGGATTCAGACTCCAGCAGTAAGGAACTGGGTTGTCTAAAAATACATAATGTGGGTAACACAGCAGACCACCAAATTATCTGGGTCATGCTTCGGATAGCAGGAGTCCAAGTGAAGATGGAATTGGACACTGGATCGGCATTGACGGTCATGAATAAGCAAGATTACAAAAGGTTATTCTCGCACATTCCCCTGAGGGATACGGAGATTGTATTGAAAACATACACGGGGCAAATAGTATACCCCATCGGAAAGATAAAAGTAAATGTGGTCTACAATGGTAAAGAAAGTCAGGAAATGGACTTGTATGTGTTACCTGATGCAGGTCCGCCACTACTGGGACGGGAATGGATCCGGAGAATAAATGTGGACTGGCATTCCATACAAGCACTGACTGTAGATTCCTGTAAAGAGGACGACGTCAAACCTAAACGACTGTCCAAAATCTTAGACGATGCTAAGGAGGTGTTCCAACAGGGACTGGGAACACTGAAAGGAATTACGGCAAACATCAAGGTTGAAGAACATGCAAACCCAAAATTTTTCAAAGCCAGACCGGTACCTTATGCAATACGACCTGCTGTGGAAGCAGAGCTGGAAGGGCTAGAACGTTCAGGAGTACTGTCAAAGGTGGACTGGAGCGAATGGGCCACACCCATTGTTCCTGTCATGAAGCGTTTGTTGAGCAACAAGCCGGGGGAACCTGGGAAGGTTCGCATCTGTGGCGATTTCAAGATCACTGTTAATCCGGTTCTTCATTGATGTATGGAACAAGGGTGATTATTCCTCCTAAATTAAGGGAGAGAGTTCTGAAGGAATTGCATGAAGGTCATCTGGGGGGAGTCAAGATGAAAAGCCTTGCTAGGGCTTATGTGTGGTGGCCAGGTATCGACAAACAAATAGAGGACCTGACTAAAAGCTGCTCAGGGTGCCAAAAAATTCAAAACGCACCTCCAATTGCACCGCTGCCTCCGTGGGAATGGCCTTCAACCCCATGGCAACGTGTGCATATCGACTTTGCAGGTCCATTCATGGATTCCATGTTTTTGATAGCAGTAGACGCACATTCTAAATGGCCAGAAGTGATTAAGATGTCGACCACTACCTCTGAAAAGACGATCGCAGTCCTAAGAACCATATTTGCAAGGAATGGGTTGCCGGAACAAATATGTTCAGACAACGGACCACAGTTCGTGTCAGAAGAATTCCAGAAATTCATGAAAAAGAATGGGGTGAAACACTATACATCTGCCCCATATCATCCGGCTACCAATGGGTTGGCTGAGAGATTTGTACAAACGTTCAAACAGGCGATAAAGGCCATGAGCGAAGACCATATTCCACTACAACACAAGGTGGACAATTTCCTGATGGCATATCGAAACGCCACGCATGCAGTGACAAATCAAAGCCCTGCCATAATGTTCTATAACAGGAGGTTGCGGTCCCGGTTGTATTTGTTAAAACCCAATGTGCGTAGGGAAGTTGAAAACAAGCAATTCCAGCACGTAAATAACAAGGCCACTCGGAGTTTCGAAATAGGACAACCAGTGTTGGCCAGGGACCATAGGAATGATAAATGGCAATCCGGAACAATTCATGCCTGACAAGGACCCTTGATGTACACGGTAGACGTTGGAGAGAACGTAATACGACGTCATGCTGACCAACTTGTGGAATCGAGAACAAGGGTCGACCCCATGTCTACGGCAGAGACACCAGTTGAAGAAGTTATTGAGCCTGTAGCATCTACCTCAGACTCGAACGTACATGATGATGTTCAATCCATAGGAGATCAAATGGATGAGTCACCCCAGCAACGAGAACCAGAGACCCCTGAAAGGCGTTATCCGGCCCGGATCAGGAGGCCTCCTCAGAGACTGAATCTTTGAACAGTTTTGTGTGAAAGTTGTATATATGTTATCCATGTAATGTTTAAATTGGGGTGTACACTGTTAAGCTAAAAGGGGAGGAATTGTAGTGTATGTAACCTGTACCACCTTAAGAGGATACCTTAAGGTGATGGACTACTTTTTGATGGCTCCTGTACATTGTAGTACCGGTGGTGGCCACACCGGTATATAAACCCTGTGGAGCAAAGTGTATTCCATTTCAGCCCTGACCCTCAATTACTAAAGACCTGTTTAATTATTTCTGTAGTCTGTGTCCAGTTATTCAGCATAACTACATTTGGAAACACAGACTCAACACCCATGACATTGTTGCTTTTGTCATTCTTGGTGGTAGAATTCACAAGCAAGGAACGCCAAACACCTTATCAATCAGGTAATGACACAATGTACTGTTCCTTAAGTGACATTGCTTCAGTTCCTGACACACTTCTAAACAACTCAAACCTTTGTCTCCATCTTCTCCCATTTTCTGAAGCATTCTCTTCCAGTTTCAGGTGTCCTTAACCCTTTCATTGTCCTGGACTTTTGGTGTTGTTCTTCTGACACCATCTAATGATCACACTCACTCACTTACCATTATCAATAGCTGTACTGACTTTATTCAGGAATCCAATGCACGTAGAGAACTGTCAGACCTCCATCTAGTGGATAAACAAGATCATTACCGTGCAGACAAACACAGACAACAATTTGCTATCATCACACGTTTCCCTGGGATCTAGGGCATGATTGATTGCACCCGCACGGCACCAGTCTGATGATGTATGTCAAACTCAAAGTCTTCCACGCCCTTGACATTCGACTGAGTTGTGATGCCCAGCACGAGCCCCTTCATCCTCTGCTTGCAGCATCTGATGACCAACTGCAAAGCTGGGTATTAGCGAATTTCACAACAAAATGTAGGAACAACCAGGCACATAAGAGAATGTAATCGATCAAAAAGCAAATGTTAGCATCCTCAAACTTCCGAGTGCCTTGATCACTTTGGGTTGAGGAGGAGAGACGGCTGTACTAATACAAATCGATCCAAGTACATCTGGCTTGTTTTCAGTGCGATAATGCATGGAGATACCTCCCAGCTGGTGTCACAAGGCTTGTTAAATTGCAATCCTCATTAACTGAAAGTGTTTACCAACAAATCCATCTCTTAATGACATGAATAACCTTCAACTGAGGTATCACTCCTGAACTCAACACGAAGTGCTCATCCTGAAATAACTAGAATTCATTCTTGGGTGTGGGCATCGCTGGCAGACATTTATTGCCCATCCCTAGTTGCCCTTGAGAAGGTGGTGCTGAGCCACCTTCTTGAACCGCTGCAGTCCGTGTGGTGAAGGTGCTCCCACAGTGTTGTTAGCTCGGAAGTCCAGGATTTTGACCCAGCGACGATGAAGGATCAGCGATATAGGTCCAAGTTGGGATGGTGTGTAACTTGGAGGGGAACTTGGAGGTGTTGGTGTTCCCATGCGCCTGCTGCCCTTGTCCTTCTAGGTGGTAGAGGTCGTGGGTTTGGGAGGTGCTACCGAAGAAGCCTTGACGAGTTGCTGCAGTGCATCTTGTAGATGGTACACACTGCAGCCACGGTACGCCAGTGGTGGAGGGAGTGAATGTTTAAGGTGGTGGATAGGTTGCCGATTAAGCTGACTGCTTTGTACTGGATCGTGTCGAGCTTCTTGAGTGTTGTTGGAGCTGCATTCATCCAGGCAAGTGGAGAGTATTCCATCACGCACCTTGTAGGTGGTGGAGAGGCTTTGGGAAGTCGGGAGGTGCGACACTCACCGCAGAATCAACCCAGCCTCTGATCGGCTCGTGTAGCCACAGTATTTATGTGGCTGGTCCAGTTAAGGTTCTGGTCAATGGTAATGCCCAGGATGTTGATGGTGGGCGACCCAGTGATGATAATACCTGAACTAAGGGCAATACTTCAACAAACTAGTATAATTGTAATAGTGGATGTATTTACAGTGATATAGTGACAGGAATATAAGACACTTTAGTAACAGGAAAAGACTATTTGACCCAACTAATCTACCCCGTCATTGACTGAGCTCACATCTTCTTCAGAAAACTACCTAGTGTCTTTTGAACCCAGTTATATTATTTGCTTCATTAGCCTTTGTTGGTACCTTTTTCCCCATGTCTATTCCCCAACCACAATGTATTTATACAGTACAGGAGTACAGAGAGCAACAAGTGCTTTTCCCTCCCTCCCCCTCTCGGGAGAAAGTCTAAGTGTAAACAAGCTGAGATTTAAGAAGCCGATGGCATCATTGACTCACGAAAATGTGGGCCTACGAATGTCCCATCAGGTTAAGGCCACCCAATCCTTCACAGTAAACAGCCAGGCCCCCATATTTGAACTTTCATCGGGACGGGCTCCTGATAGCTGTTCCAAAGCCCCCCAGCCATGTCACCACATGGTGTCCCAGCGCATGCAAACTTTGTAAAAGTCGTCGTTGCTCACTAAGCCCTTCTAAGGCTGCCCTGGAGCTGTTCCTCTCTCGGTCTGTAATGCTAAGATTCCCCATGATCTTGAATTCTTGAATAGGGAGGGTGACCGGCTGCCGTAGGGGCAGGCTTGATGGATCAGCTGGTCTTTTCCTGTCATTTTCATATGTTCGCATAATGGCCATTCTTTTAACTTTGGAACAAAGTCAGGCCAGGTAGAGCATTCCCCTGTTAGTTTAATTGTCAAGTTTAGGCAGTCTTTACTCAGTTCCTCATGGACATCAATTCACAGCCCCAGAGTTGCTATGATTCAGCACTGACAAACAGCTTCAGCCAGCTATCCCCTCAGGATTGGCAGCAACCGAGCCAAAACCCAATCAATGCTGACACCAGTCCCATTAAAAGTAAGAGAACGCTCTGTTCATTGCCAGCCACAACCCTCAGCCCGAGGAGCAAACATTCCAGCAAAAATACTTTCCTCTTGTTTTAATAAGATAAAATTAAAAAAACAAGCCGATTGCAGCAAAGTGATGACTTGCTCAGTTTGGTCCGTGGGAATTTAATATGTGAAACACAAATCTTCAGAATGTGCTGATCTTCCAAATTGAAACCATCCTGATGTTCACAGCTCACCAGATGGTTTACCTTTGAATATATTTTTAATGCAATCATGATTTGTTAGCAGACCAATAAACAAGCAGTTGGCTTGTTAGGGATGCTTGTCACTCTTCTTGCAAAAGATAATTGAGAAAGTGGCAGCCAATTTGGATACACTAAGCGTTGCCAAGGAAATTATTTCAAAAAGTTATTACCCCTGTTGATACAAGCGTGACAAGTATTGATTCAGTCTTTGAGACACTACCTCTGCCCCTCTCCCATTCACCACTAATAGTTGATGAATTACCAGGGAGATTATTGGATATTGTCGGCTTTACATAAATGTTTTCTGATATTTTCTTTGCTTTTCTCCCAGTGAGACAGTGAAGTCAGATACGTATAGCTGAGCCAGTCAGTAGCACTAAAGAAGTGGGACCAGTGTGAACTGGCTGCTCAGGTCATGAACAACAATTTGCATTTATATAGCTCCTTTAACATAGTAAAATGTCCCAAGGCGCTTCACAGTTGTGTTAACAGAAAAAAATTGACACCGAGCCACATAAGGAGGTATTGGGACCTGTGACCAAAAGCTTGGTCAAAGAGGTAGGTTTTAAGAAGCATCTTAAAGGAGGAAAGAGAGGTCGAGAGTTTTCTGGAGGGAAGTCTAGAACTTAGGGTCTTGGCAGCTGAAAGCATGGTGGAGCGATTAAAATCGGGGATGCTCAAGAGGCCAGTATTGGAGGAGCACAGATATCTCGGAGGGTTGTAGGGCTGGAGAAGGTTACAGGGATAGGGAGGGGCGAGGCCATGGAGGCATTTTAATATTAAGGCGTTGCTGCACCGGGCTAGTGCCCTAATGCAGTTTTATTTAGTGTATCCAAATTGGCTGCCACTTTCACAATTATCTTTTGCAAGAAAAGTAACAAGCATCCCTAACAAATCATGATTACATTAAAAATATATGCAAAGGTAAACCATCTGGTGAGCTGTGAACATCAGTGGTATACAGTCGGGAAGGAGTCCTCAACATTGACTCCGGACCCCATGACGTCTCATGGCTTCAGGTCAAGCATGGGCAAGGAAACCTCCTGCTGATTACCACCTACCGTCCTCCCTCAGCTGATGAATCAGTACTCCTCCATGTTGAACACCACTTGGAAGAAGCACTGAGAGTAGCAAGGGCACAAAATGTACTCTGGGTGGGGGACTTCAATGTTCGTCACCAAGAGTGACTCGGTAGCACCACTACTGAATGAGCTGGCCGAGTCCTGAAGGACATAACTACCAGTCTGGGCCTGTGACAGGTGGTGAGAGAACCAACATGAGGGAAAAATGTAATTGACCTCGTCCTCACCAATCTACCTGTCGCAGATGCATCTGTCCATGATAGTATTGGTAGCAGTGACCACCGCACAGTCCTTGTGGAGATGAAGTCCCGTCTTCATACAGAGGACACCCTCCATCATGTTGTGTGGCACTACCATCGTGCTAAATGGGATAGATTCAGAACAGATCTAGCAACTCAAATCTGGGCATCCATGAGGTGCTGTGGGCCATCAGCAGCAGCAGAATTGTATTCCACCATAATCTGTAACCTCATGGCCTGGCATATCCCTCACTCCACCATTACCATTAAGCCAGGGGACCAACCCTAGTTCAATAAGGAGTGTAGAAGAGCATACCAGGAGCAGCGCCAGGCGTACCTAAAAATGTCAACCTGGGGAAGCTGCAACACAGGACTATATGCATGCTAAAAAGTGGAAGCAGCATGCTATAGACAGAGCTAAGCAATCCCACAATCAACGGATCAGATCAAAGCTCTGCAGTCCTGCCACATCCAGTCGTGAATGGTGGTGGACCGTTAAACAACTAACGGGAGGATGAGGCTCCATGAATATCCCCATCCTCAATGATGGTGGAGCCTAGCACGTAAGTGCAAAAGACAAGGTTGAAATGTTTGCAACCATCTTCAGCCAGAAATGCCGAGTGAATGATCCATATCGACCTCCTGAGGTCCCCACCATCACAGAAGCCAGTCTTCAGCAAAATCATTCACTCCATGTGATATCAAGAAACGGCTGAGCGCACTGGATACAGCAAAGGCTGTGGGCCCCGGCAACATCCCGGCTATCGTGCTGAAGACTTGTGCTCCAGAACTAGCCGTGCCTCTAGCCAAAATGTTCCAGTACAGCTACAACACTGGCATCTAGCCGACAATGTGGAAAACTGCCCAGGTCCACAAAAAGCAGGACAAATCCAATCCAGTCAATTACCGCCCCATCAGTCCACTCTCAATCATCAGCAAAGTGATGGAAGGTGTCATCGACAGTGCTATCAAGCGGCAGTTACTCACTAATAATCTGCTCACCAATGCTCAGGTTGGGTTCCTCCAGGACACCTGGGCTCCCGACCTCATTACAGCCTTGGTCCAAACATGGACAAAGGAGCTGAATTCCAGAGGTGAGGTGAGAGTGACTGCCCTGGACATCAAGGCAGCATTTAACCGAGTGTGGCATTAAGGAGCCCTTATAAAATTGAAGTCAATGGGAATCAGGGGGCAAACTCTCCACTGGCTGGAGTCATACATAGCACAAAGGAAGATGGTTGTGGTGGTTGAAGGTCAATCATCACAACCCCAGGACATCACTGCAGGAGTTCCTCAGGGCAGTGTCCTAGGCCCAACCATTTTCAGTTGCTTTATCAATGACCTTCCCTCCATCATAAGGTCAGAAATGGGGATGTTCGCTGATGACTGCACAGTATTCAGTGCCAATCACAACTCCACAGATAATGAAGTAGCCCATGCCCGCATGCAACAAGACCTGGACGACGTTCAGGCTTGGGCTAATAAGTGGCAGGTAACATTCACGCCACAGAAGTGACAGGCAATTGTAGGGGTTGCAAAATTTCCCCTATTTCCCTGAAGATTGAAAATATTGGTCCACATCGTGGACGAAGAATTGGGTGATGTGACTGGTCTACAGTGTTTTAAAATGTGCTGAGAACTGCAAAAGACTGCTCTGAGATGGACAGAATGTGGACAACACCGGAGTCGTAGAGCTCTGTGGAAAACATTCACACACCTTGAGACAGTACATCTTAATAAAGTCGTTCCCTGGAGTTTGGGAAATCACAAAAGGTTTTAAAATGGCAGAGAAAGCACGGGAAAAGGACAAAGAAGCAGCGCGAGTTGCCTGTGTGAAAAAAAGTGGGAGGATGCAGTGGCTGTGAGTCAGACCTGCCAATCAAAGGGAGGTTCCCTTCAGAAGCACTTGAAGTTGTTTATTTACTTATGAGATTAGCCCACTTGAGAAAACCGCAGGACAATCGATTTGAAACTGCTTCTGTTTACATAGCCATTCAAAGCATTCACAGACAATGATACATTGAAACTGTGGAACGGATTTTGATCTGCAACCGTTTAAGAACTGAATAGGTTTAAATCACCCATCAGTCTGGACAATAGGGCTGTTGTATTCCCTTTTGTTTTAGCCCAGGTGAACTCCGGATGTGGGTGGGAACATTTCAGCCACACAGTGCAGACACACTAACCCAGTCCAACCACTTTGAGTTAGCCACAAGCTTTTCTCTTGTGAATTGGAACTTTTTGGCCGCAAATTTTCCAGACAGGCAAACAGCAGAGGGGGGGGGGTGCTCACAAGGTATATATGATAGCTCCTGAGAAGCTATCGCTCTCTCTTTACTTCCTGGGACCACAGGTGAGCCTCTCTCTCTCTCTCTCTCACTTCGCTGGACCACATGTGAGCAGAGTTTCTGACTCCTCAGCAAAGTAACCTAGTAAGGAGTTTGGGGATGGTAATTAAGGGGATATTGCTAAGATTGTTTAATCAACATTGTAGCCACTTACCCCTCATTTTTACCGTCTGCATTCCCCCATTTAAGCAATTTTACTGTAATTACTGTGTTCGTGTGGTATAGTTTGATATTTTGATTATAGTTTCTTTCAGTTAATAAAGCTTGATTTTTCTCTCATCCAAACCATGTGTCCATTTTTAATATCATTAATTATAAGTCCTGCAGTCAGAACTGGAAGGTGGGGTAGCGATTCGAAACCACTGTTTGAAAATTGGTTTATTGGAAATTGGTTTACAGTGTAGCAGCAGGCTGCCTGACCAGGTGAATTACCTTAAACCAGTTAAAAGAAGCCCCCCTTACAAAATGGCGACCGCGGCAGGATTGCAGGCTGTTTTTGATTTGATAAGTGGTCTGGATCTGAAGAAAGCATCAGCTCTTGTTTCTCTCATTTTCAGTATGTGGGTAGCCCTGCAGATGTTAGCGGCAGCATGTAGGCTGATCTATCATGGTATAGGTGGCTGGTTTAGGAAGGATGAGATGAGGGAGCAGGAGGAGGTTAAGGAGGCCAAGAATCAGGAGTCCCAGTTTGAAAAATGCCAGGCATTTACAGAGTGCCTGGTGCAGGAAGTCACTGAGGCCAGAGAAAGTGAGATGAGACTGCGGGAAGAGAATGCCCACCTCATCTCAGAAGTAAAAGAGCAGGTGGAAAGGTTTAGGGAAGTAAAGGCAGCCTATAAGCTGGCCTGCGCCCAAAGGTTTAGTGAAGCAGATCATGGCCCCTGTAGGGCAGAGATAGAAAGCCTTAACATGGCTTTAAAGGGAGCAAGGGGAATGATTTGTGTGATCAGCCCGAAGGCAGGTCAGCTGGATTTTACTGGCAGCCCAAATCAAACCGCCCCAGAGGCAACACCCAGAGAAAGGCTGGCTAGGGAATTAGAGATCCCAAGACAGCAACCCACAGCTCCGGGTTCTGAGGAGCTCTGGCAGCAAGGAGGGGTGGACAATGGGGTGGTAGGAGAACGCCAGCAGGTCCCGCTAGGCAGGTGGGGACCAGGACCAGTGTACCCCCTCCGACAATAGAGGTACGGTCCGCCCATGAGGGGTGAACCTGATAATAGGAATCCTCAGCCCACAGCAGGCACAAGTTCACAGGCAAGCTCTGTGGCTTGTGTGGGGGGAGGAGCAATTCATGAACAGAGTAAGCTGCTTAAGCAGGGGAACATGGAAAGAGAGTTCTGGGACCCCTGTAGAGCAGGTCCAGTAGCAGAAATCCGGGACAAGGGAGGCACAAAGGGGATAGTTTTGGCCCAGACCAAAGGCAGGTCCAAAATTCCCCATTTAAAGCTACCAAGGTAAGGGAATATGAGATGCTGTCCATGCAAGTTCAAGTTCACAACCTATAAAGACAGGCACTGTGGCTTGTTCTAAGGGAAAAGTTGTCCAGACCACAAATTGGGACACTTCCCCGCCCCAGTGGGACCCTAGTTTTGCCCAAAGTTTAAATTTGGAAAGGTTAGGTGGCTCAGAAACAGAGAAACAGCAGCCTGGGATCAGAAATCTGCAGGCTGCTGCCCATCCATTCACAGAAACTGCTCGCGCAGACGCGGTTCCCCAGCCCGTACCCCCAGCGGATCTTCTTTACTCTTCTCGCACAGGCACAGTAGCACGCCTGAGGGAAGAGCTTCCCCAACACTGGACTCGCGCAGGCGCAGTCGCGAACCCGGAACCCCCAGCGACTCCTTCCCTCTGCGAGGCCGAGCGCGCAGGCGCAGTCGGCCATTTAAGGATCCCCGCTTCCCAGAATAAACGTGCAGGTGCAGAAGCCTGCTTGGAAGACCCAGCGGTTCTTCCAACCGTTTTTAATGAGAACGAACATGCAGGCGCGGTTGCGTGCGCTAGTGTAGCAGTTCCCCAGCCCTTTAAAGAAATTGTTCGCGCAGGCGCGGTTGCCTGCGGGACCCCAGCGGCCCCTCTCCTGTTTTCCCGCGCAGGCACAATTGCCTGTTTGAAGCCAGAGGCTTCACAGCCTCTGCCGTGGGACAAGGGGGAGGAGGTTGGCGCAGGCGCGGCCACCTGCTTGAATACAGAGGTTTCACAGCCTCTGCCGGGGAACTCAGGAAAGGAAGTTTGCACAGGCGCACTCGCCTGCTTGAATACAGAGGCTTCACAGCCTCTGCCGCGGGACTCAGGGGAGGAGATTCGCGCAGGCGCAGTCGCCTGTTTAAATGAACCAGCTTCCCAGCCAGCCTCTAGAATGGTTCCCCTCATGATGTGGGACCCTGGGGGGGGGGTCAGGGATAGCAATTCCTCTTACAGGGGAGCTGGTAACAGGTTTTGGACATGGAGGAGAAGGTTCCCAGCCAGCTAGGGCTGCGACCCTGGCTCAAGGTCTGCCAGCCAAAGTTTCCCCCACAGAGACGCCCCTCAGAAGGTCTCAGCGGGTCCGCAAGCCTGAGGCAAGATGGTCACCCACTTTACAGTGGGGTAAGGCGGCCTCCCGAGCCAGGGAGAAGCCAAAGAACAGGGGTCCCCACTCAACAGCCATAAGCTGCGGGGGACCAAAGACAGGAGGCAGTCCAGCTTCACTGCAGCCAGCAGCAATCTGTGACCGTGCCAGAGATTAGCCTAGCCGTCCGGAGACGGGTGGCTTTTGTATTATAGCTTTGGTGTGAATATAGCGTGCTTTTAAGGTGTATTTTAAGTTTTGTTGATATAACTAGTTTCAAGTTTAAGTTTAAAGAGTTTAAGTTTACATGTGTGCCAAATGTTTGCATTTTGGTCCGAGGTCAAGGGACCTGACCATGTCTCCACCTAAAGCAGCAGGTCAGTGAGACCTGGCTGTGTGTCCTTTTAAGTTTTTGCAGGAGATTGGAAAATGAAGCAGCCATGTTCGCCCAGCCCGAGCTGGGCACCGAATGAAGATATGGAGACAGAATTTTGGGGATCTCCTCGCCACCGGACAAATCCAGAGGGAAACCCCGCAGCGGCCTTCGGGAAAAACTAGACAGGGTCCGGAGATACTTGCCTACTCCTCCTACGTGGAAGAGATGGCCCCAGCTGGGTGGGGTACGGCCCCCAACCCAGCACTATCCTGACCGAAGTTCACTTGCGGGAGACCTCGCTGTTGAGCAGTCATGATGGGGAAGCGCGGGCGCCTTGTCAGATAGGGACGCGTTCCCCGGGGGTGGGTGGTGATGGCCCGGGAAAGATTGTATAGAGGAGGGGGAGGCCGAAGAGTCGCGTGGGTGCGGTCGGGGGAGGGAGTAACTCACCCGGGGGCCCACGGGCAAAGAGAGTAAGTGTGGCTGGGAAGGATGAGTGGGTGGCCGGATCTGGGATCCAAGTTTCAGTGTGGGGCCAGGGAGAGCCACCACACAGGCACCCATCATTTTCTGCAGCCAGTCGAGGGAAGACGGGAGGGGGAGGGACTGGGAGTCATGATCCCATACTCCCCGGTCTCGGTCTGTGCCAAGGTAATTTTAAACATGAGGGGTACCCCGCCTCCACAAAGTGACAAGGGAACGGCTCGGGGCTGGCGGAGCAGGCTGGTCTGTAAATCCATTCTGTCTGTTTTAAAGTTTAAGACGATCAAAGGGGGGTGGAAGGTACATTTACTGCCCGGGTGGGAGGAGCAATACCCACTCGAATTTCGCAACCCATCATTGGCACATGATGGTCAGGGTTTATTTAAGCATGTTGTTTCAAATGTTTAATGTTTTTTTGTATTTTGTGTTACAGCCCCAAGTTGAGCAGAGGCGTAGGATCCTCTCCGTGCTTGGGATCAGTTTGTGACAGCTCCAAGTTGAGCAGAGGCATAGGACACTCTCTGTGCTTGGGATCATTTTGATTACATTGTGTAACTAAGATTGCAACATTTTGTAATAGGTTACACTGTAAAACGTGTTTGTAAATTTGGATTACATTGTATTATTTTACAAGCATGTAGGGGTTTGCGACCCCTTATTGTAAACTGATGTATCTGTAAGATGTCTACTGTACCACAGTTTTTCTTGAATTTTAGGGGAAAAGACGGTTCGGGGGATCAGTGGCAGATAGCTGTTAGGTAAATACAGGGGATGGTTGTTTGTTAGGGGGTCTGAAAATTTTGCTCACTCCTCTGAGTTGATACTAAAAGCAAGTTGGGAATATCAAAAGGAGGGAATGTAGGGGTTGCAAAATTTCCCCTATTTCCCTGAAGATTGAAAATATTGGTCCACATCGTGGATGAAGAATTGGGGGATGTGACTGGTCTACAGTGCTTTAAAATGTGCCGAGAACTGCTAAAGACTGCTCTGAGATGGACAGAACATGGACAACACTGGAGTCGTAGAGCTCTGTGGAAAATATTCACACACCTTGAGACAGTACATCTTAATAAAGTCGTTCCCTGGAGTTTGGGAAATCACAAAAGGTTTTAAATGGCAGAGAAAGCATGGGAAAAGGACAAAGAAGCAGCTCGAGTTGTCTGTGTGAAAAAAAAGTGGGAGGATGCAGTGGTTGTGAGTCAGACCTGCCAATCAAAGGGAGGTTCCCTTCAGAAGCACTTGAAGTTGTTTATTTACTTAAGTGATTAGCCCACTTGAGAAAACCGCAGGACAATCGATTTGAAACTGCTTCTGTTTACATAGCCATTCAAAGCATTCACAGACAATGATACATTGAAACTGTGGAATGGATTTTGATCTGCAACCATTTAAGAACTGAATGGGTTTAAATCACCCATCAGTCTGGACAATAGGGCTGTTGTATTCACTTTTGTTTTAGCCCAGGTGAACTCCGGATGTGGGCGGGAACATTTCGGCCACACAGTGCAGACACACTAACCCAGTCCAACCACTTTGAGTTAGCCAATCACAGCTTTTCTCTTGTGAATTGGAACTTTTTGGGCGCGAATTTTCCAGACAGGCAAACAGCAGAGGGGGGGGGTGCTCACAAGGTATATATGATAGCTCCTGAGTCGCTATCACTCTCTCTTTACTTCCTGGGACCACAGGTGAGCCTCTCTCTCTCTCTCTCTCTCTCTCTCTCTCTCTCACTTCGCTGGACCACATGTGAGCAGAGTTTCTGACTCCTCAGCAAAGTAACCTGGTGAGGAGTTTGGGGATGGTAATTAAGGGGATATTGCTAAGATTGTTTAATCAACATTGTAGCCACTTACCCCGCGTTTTTACTGTCTGCATTCCCCCATTTAAGCAATTTTACTGTAATTACTGTGTTCGTGTGGTATAGTTTGATATTTTGATTATAGTTTCTTTTAGTTAATATAGCTTGATTTTTCTCTCATCCAAACCACGTGTCCATTTTTAATATCATTAATTATAAGTCCTGCAGTCAGAACTGGAAGGTGGGGTAGCGATTCGAAACCGCTGCTTGAAAATTGGTTTATTGGAAATTGGTTTATTGGAAATTGGTTTACAGTGTAGCAGCAAGGCTGCCTGACCAGGTGAATTACCTTAAACCAGTTAAAAGAAGCCCCCCCTTACACAATGACTATCTCCAACAAACGAGAGTCTAACCACAGCCCCTTGACATTCAACAGCATTACCATCGCTGGATCCACCACCATCAATATCCTGGAGGTCACCATTGACCAGAAACTTAACTGGACCAGCTACATAAATACTGTGGCAACAAGAGCAGGTCAGGGGTTAGGTATTCTGTGGTGAGTGTCTCACCTTCTGACTCCCCAAAGCCTTTCCACCATCTACAAGGCACAAGTAAGGAGTGTGATGGAATACTCTCCACTTGCCCGGATGAGTGAAGCTCCAACAACACTCAAGAAGCTCGACACCATCCAGGACAAAGCAGCCTGCTTGATTGGCACCCCATCCATCACCTTAAACATTCACTCCCTCCACCACCGGCGTACCGTGGCTGCAGTGTGTACCGTCAACAAGATGCATTGTAGCAACTTGCCAAGGCTTCTTTGGCAGCATCTCCCAAACCCGCGACCTCTTCTACCTAGAAGAAGAAGGGCAGCAGGTGCGTGGGAACACCACCACCTCCAAGTCCCCCTCCAAGTCACACACCATCCTGACTTAGAAATATATCACTGTTCCTTCATCGTTACTGGGTCAAAATCCTGGAACTCCCTCCCTAACAGCACTGTGGGAGTACCTTCACCACGCGGACTGCAGTGCTTCAAGAAGGCGGCTCACCACCACCTTCGGGATGGGCATTTAGGGAGGGGGGAGAGAGCAGGATGGGAGCGGGGAGGGTGCGAGTGGGGAGTGGGGAGGGAGCGGGGAGGGGGGAAGCGGAGGGAGCGGGGAGGGTGCGAGGAGGGAGCGGGGAGGGAGCGGGGAGGGTGCGAGGAGGGAGTGCGGAGGGGGGAGGGGAGGGGGAGAGAGCAGGGGGAGGGGGAGGGAGCAGGGAGGGTGCAAGGAGGGGGCGGGGTAGAGGGAGCGGGGAGGGGGAATGGGGAGCTAGAAGGGAGTGAGGGGGGGAAGAGAGCGAGGAGGGGGAGAGAGCGAGGGGGGAAGGAAGCGAGGAGGGGGAGGGGGATGGAGCGGGAGCGGGGAGCGGGGAGGGAGAAGGGAGTGGGGAGCGGGGAAGCTGGAGGAGTGAGGGGGAAGGGGCGGGGTGGAGGGAGGGGGAGGGAGTGGGGAGGGGGGAGGGAGTGGGTAGCGGGAGCGTGGAGGGAGCTGGGTGGAGGTAGGAGGGAGTGAGGAGGGGTGAGGGGGAGCGGGGGGAAGGAGAGAGGAGAGGGGAGTGGGGAGCGTGGAGGGGGAGAGGAGAGTGGGGAGGGGGAGGGATTGGGGAGGGGGGAGGGAGAGGGGCGGGGCGGGTGGAGGGGGAGTGGGGAGGGGGAGGGGGAGGGAGAGGGGAGGGGGAGGGAGTGGGGAGATGGAGGGAGTGGGGAGGGGGAGGGAGAGGGGAGGGGGAGGGAGTGGGGAGGGGGAGGGAGAGGGGGAGGGAGCGGGGAGAGGGAGAGTGGAGGGAGCGAGGAGAGGGAGAGTGGAGGGAGCGAGGAGGGAGCGGGGAGGGGGAAGAGGAGCGGGGAGTGGGGAGCGTGGAGGGGGAGAGGAGAGTGGAGAGGGGGAGGGAGTGGGGAGGGGGAGAGGAGAGTGGGGAGGGGGAGGGAGTGGGGAGAGGGAGAGTGGAGGGAGCAAGGAGGGAGCGGGGAGGGGGGAGGGACTGGGGAGCGGGGAGGTGGAGAGGGGAGCAGGGAGTGGTGATAGATCATGTTCGGGGGAGTCACTGGCCATGAGTGGGCTGTAGCCAGGCCAGGGGGAAAGGTTAGTGCTAGTGCCAGCACCCTGGAGATCACACAGGAGTTCTGCTGCAGAGCACTCAGATGAGGACTTTGATGGGGCTGACTTCTGAAGAAGGGTGATGGGCATGCACACAGAAATACTTGGTGCATTGGCAGGCCTGCCAGAGAGCCTTTTGTCACTGTCAAAGAACATGGAGGATTCTGGCACCAACTTTGCACAGCTTGGAGCCCATGATTTCCAGGATGGAAGTGATGGGCCACTCCATTAGCGCACTTGTGGACCCAACCATGGGTGTGATGGGCGATGTTGCAGCTTCCACTGCAGCACAAGTGGAAGCGACCCAATGTTTGAGTGCTGCAGTAGAAACTCAGACTGTCTCATGCAGGTTCAGCTTGTTGGCACACAAGACCAGACCGCTGCCATTGTGACTGGGTTTACAAGTGTGGAAAGGGTCTCTTAGCACTCCAGCAATCTGTCCTCCAACAGAGTATTAGGATCACTGAGGCACTGCCCCGGGGGAGTGGCAGTGGCTCTGTGGAGCAAGAACCTGCTGTCCTCTCTCAGGATGACAGCATTCGTCCTCCCACCACTGCCACTCTGCCAGTGCCATTGCAGTTGCCTGTCAACCAGCCAGCCCAGACTGCTGCCGCCCATGCCGAGGTGTAGTCTACAGCTGGGCCTTCTAGGCCCAGAGCTATTCGAGGTCGTCCTGCAAGGCCATCTGTAGTGTCGCCCACGGAAAGTCAGCAGCCTTCTGCCAGCCATGCTGCAGCCACTGGGGTAGCACTTCATGGAGCACTAGAATAGGCAAAGACACACGAAAGACAAGCACTAAGGGAATGCACAAGGGAGTTGTGATGTTCTGTGATAGAGGGATGGTAAGGTGGGGATGTGTTGAGCAGCGGGGATCTGGGGTTTCATTCAGTGGAACTGGAGTCTGATGATGCACTCATGGACAGCCCGTCAGGAACGGGAATTTGCAGGCTGCCTCCTCCCAACCTCCTCCTCATCCTCCTCTTCCTCTTCCTCTTCTTCTTCCTCTTCTTCCTCCTGAGGTGGTCACGGAACCCTTGATGGCAAGGGCTGCGCCCTCATGCTGGCCAAGTTGTGGAGGACGCAGTAGACCACCATGAATTGGGACACCCACTCTGGAGAGTACTGGAGAGCTCCTCCCAAGTGATCAAGAGAGCGGAACTGTTGCTTTAGTACCCCGAAGGTCTGCTCGAGGCAGCATGGCTGTCATTATATGATTTCTGGCCACGAGTGGTGGGGTTACGACAGGGAGTCATCAGCCAGGTGTTCAGCGGATAGCCCTGGTCTCCAAGCAGACAACCTCGGGCTCAACGTGATGGCTGGAGGATTGCTGGCACAGCAGACTGGTGCAGGATGAAGGCATCATGACTGCTGCCAGGATACCAGGCATTCACCATCATAATGTGCTGGGTGTGGTCGCACACCAACTGCACATTAAGTGAGTGGTAGCCTTTGCGGTTGCGGTATATCGCAGCATTTAGATGCGGTGCCCACAAAACCACGTGTGTGCAGTCGATGGCGCCCTGCACCATGGGGAAACCCGATATCCTGGCAAAGTCACATGTGCGCTCCTCCTGCTTCTCTTTGTTTAGAGAGAAGACAATGAAGTCCCTTCTCCTAGAGTACAAAGCCTCTGTGATGTCCCGGATGCAGCGATGGACGGCGAACTGCGAGATGTTTTCTCTGTCGCCTGTTCCAGCCTGGAAGGATCCACTGGCGAAAAGATTCAGGGCCACGGTCACCATGAGGGCCACTGACAGTGCCGTCGTTACCCTGCTCTGAGGCTGTAGGTCTGGTTCCAAGAGATGGCAGAGTTCTGCGACCACCTCCTTGGTGAAGCGGGGCTGACAAATACACTGCTCCTGGCTTAGGTGCAGAAAGGAAAAGTTTTCCCTGAAGACCCTAGGTGGGTAAGGCGGCCTTGCTGAGGGCCCTCCTTCCTCTCCTCCCACGGCGAGCAGCTTGCCTTTGCTGCCTCTGCTCCATCTCCCTGTCACACTGCAGCACGAGGGGGACTGCAAGCAGAGACCCCATGACTGGGAGCAAGTGGTGTAGGCCAGAGACCTTCCAGATACAGCCAACGCCTTCCCAACGTCCAGCAACACTCCCTGCACACTTTAACAATGTTAGAAATGTCTTCGAGCAAGCCAGTATTAATATAAACTCTGCAAGAACCAGTATGAGAAATAATCAACTTACCTGCAAGTTGGATGTTTCCCTTTAAATAGCGCGGTTGGGGGTACCTCGTGCAGCTAAACGCACATTCAGCTGTGCGTGTTTAGGAGATGGCATTATTTAGAATGGCAATGTCGAAAATGGCAGGTTGTGCATCAAATCAGCGTAACACGCAAACTGGCGTCACGATCTGCCTAATCTGCATACTGCCAGCACACGCACGTCCTGCTCGTACTAGCGCCCTCACCAAGATGGTGACCAGTGCGGCTGCACCAGAAGTGGGCGGAAGCGAGGCAGGTGCCATTTCATTCTCAAAACCGGCCTTAGCTGCCGGCCCTAAGGTCCTGAATTTCACAGCCTCTAGAGTCTTTCTTTGTCTTTCTTAGACTCTCTTAGCTTCTCTTGGTAGTTAGAAGATTCTCTTTGCCATCTTTTGTAAGAATCTCTGCCCAGCAGATGTAAAATACCCTTACCAGTGCAAGGTACCATTAAGGGCAGAGAGTCCTTAGATGTTAAATTATGGCTACACTAGCCAGTTACAAGCAGAGATAAGTATGTCAATTAACTGTACAAGTATCTGAGATCAGGAAAGATGAGAGGTGAACCAGCTAGTTCAGCTATCATCATCTGAATGTGAGGGGTTTCAGCTGGAGCCAAATGTCCACGAGGTGCAGATAACCCCACCGCCAAAAGGGGTTCATTGACTTGCGCTCCAGAATCTAACGTCAGCATCCCAGGGAACAAAGGAGATAGACTCAATCATGCTGCTCATAAAGATAAGGTTAGATAATATCTGAAACCTTGTTAATCACACACGTAGGGCAGGATTTTCATTGGGCCATGGAGGCGGGATTGGAGGCGTGCGGGCGTGTTAAAATTGCAAAAACTGGCGGGCGGGCCCGACCCCGCCTCCATCCCGCCTCCACGCAATTTGCAAAAATTCGTGTCTGATGGTCCTGTCTCCGTCCCGCCTCCAAGAGGCGGGATAGGCCGTTAAGGCCCTTAACAAGCACTAAATTGCCTTGAAAATGCCATTTTGAATGGCCATTGTGATTTTAACCCTTTTCCCACGTGAAACACACCTGTTCTGTAACACGACGGTGAAACCTGGCGGGACACAATTAGATTGCTGACTATCAGCTGTAGGTCAACCATTAAAGAGGAGATTTGATCAGCCATCATTTGCAGGTGGCAGGACCTTGTAATCTCTGGTCTGGGGGAACTTTTAGAAGGCTAAACCACAGCTGTGGAAGTTTGGAGCCTGACACCCATCTCCAGTGTGACATCCTGGGAAACCCCTCTCGCCACCTTCACTCATTGCTTCCTCAACAGAGGTATCTACCAGAAGCATGGGAGCCATTTATTTCCTTTCTTTCTGGATATTAAATGAGGCTGAACAACAGCAGCAACAACAACAGCAGCAACAACAACAGCAGCACCAACAGCAGCAGCAACAACAGGCGCACCAAACTGCTGCTCACCCACCTGAAGATGCACAGGCCAGAAGGGGCCAGCGCATGAAAGCCCGTCGGCGCAGGAGATACCCACCAAACAGGGTCTACAGACACAGGGTCAGCTATCTCAACATGTCTGAGCAGCAGTGCCAAAGACGGTTCTGACTTTCGCGAGAGATAGTGAGTGACATCTGCGCAATGCTGCAACAAGACCTGCAGGCCAGAGGGCCAGGTGGACACCCCTTACCAGTGGCCGTCAAAGTAACCACCGCACTCAACTTTTTTGCCTCAGGCTCATTCCAGGGATAAGCAGCAGACATCAGCGGCATCTCCCAGGCGGCCGCACACACTTGCATCACGCAGGTAACCGATGCCCTCTTTGCCCTCGCGCACAATCACATCCATTTCACCAAGGATCAAGCAAGTGTCACGGCGCGTGTGGTTGGATTAGCTCATCTGGCAGGCTTTCCAAGGGTGCAGGGCATCGTTGACAGCACACATGTGGCCCTTAAGGCACCCCATCGCAATCCAGGTATTTTTGTCAATCACAAGGGCTTCCACTCCCTTAACGTTGAGCTGGTGTGTGACCACAAGGAGATTTTGCATGTTTGTGCCAAGTACCCTGGCAGTTGCCATGACTCCTTCATACTGCGCCAGTCTAGTGTGCCTCCGCTATTCAGACCGCCAGACCAACTTAACGGATGGCTACTTGGAGACAGGGGCTATCCTGTGAGGACACGGCTAATGATGCCGTTGAGGAGGCCATCCAATGAAGCTGAGGAGAGCTACAACTTGAGTATTGTGTGCAGTTTTGGTCGCCTTATTTGAGGAAGGATGTTCTTGCCATGGAAGGAGTTCAACGAAGATTCACCAGGCTGATACCTGGGATGGCAGGAATGATGCATGAGGAGAGATTGGGTCGATTGGACTTGTACTCGCTGGAGTTTAGAAGAATGAGAGGTGATCTCATTGAAACTTAAAAAATTCTGACAGGACTGGACAGACTAGATGCAGGAAGGATGTTCCCGATGGTCAGGGAGTCCAGAACTAGGGGACGCAGTCTAAGGATAAAGGGTAGGCCATTTAGGACAGAAATCAGGAAGAATTTCTTCACCCAGTGAGTGGTGAACCTGTGGAACTCTCTACCACAGAAGGCGGTGGAGGCCAGTTCAATAAATATATTCAAGAAGGAGTTCGATATATTTCTTAAGGCTAAAGGGATCAAGGGATATGGAGAGAAGGCAGGGACTGGGTACTGAATTTGGATGATCAGCCATGATCGCATTGAATGGCGGAGCAGGCTCGAGAGGCCGAATGGCCTACTCCTGCTCCTATCTTCTATGTTTCTGTGTAACTCCAGCCACATGTCCACCAGAGCCATAATCGAGCAAACTATCGGTTTGCTAAAGATGCGCTTCAGATGCCTGGATAGATCAGGTGGAGCCCTGCAGTACTCAGCAGCCAAGGTCTCCAGAATCATCGTGGTTTGCTGTGCACTTCACAACATGGCACAGCGTCGTGGCTTGCAGATTCCTGAGGACCAAGTGGCTCCTCACATATCTTCCTCAGATGAGGAAGAGGAGGAGGAGAGTGAAAACAACCATCCTGCAGAGGCCCATCAACCCGTGGCAGCAGTACGCGAAAACATAGCTGCCCGGGATGCAAGGAACGCACTCATCTTGGCCAGATTTGCTTAGCCTAGCCACTCAAGCACTTTTGTCTCGCATTTTCTTACCTGAGCATCGACAATGGCCACGAACCAGCTGCTTCCTAGCAATTTGACCACCATACTGACAATTGCAAGTAATCCTAAGCCCTCAATGTGGAAGTCCCATTCGCAAAATGACACACGCCACAACTACAGCAGTAGCCATCAGATATTTTATGTACATGATTCATATGATGGCTTTTACACAGAAAACATCAAATTTCACCCAAGTGACTACCCTTGTGACTATTTGTGTAGTATCTTTCTCTTACGCGTGCTCCTACGTGGTGCTTCCCCTGTGGCTTCAGCAGATGTGGAGGCCCCTTACTCAGTTTCTTGCTGCTCCTGTCTCGATACCTTTAGCGGACATCCTCTGGGGTGGAGAACCTGTGAGGGCTCGTCAACAGTCTGCTGCTCCTGCGGCTGTGCAGGGGTTGAGACGCTGATCTCAGTTGGGTGTGGACTCTGGTGGGGCTCTGACCGAGGGCTCTGCAGTGGTATGGAAGTGTAAACGCTTGGAGAGGAGCCCCCACTTCCTTGATGTCTGCCACTAACTTCCCTCTCATGGGTCAGGTCCCCCTCAGCACTTGCAAGTGGCTTGAGAGCACCTTGCTGCACATCAGGGGGGCCATGGGGACCCGTCTCTGCACTGGCAGTCCTACTCAGAGGGACTGCCATGAAGGTTTGGTTTCTCTGTTCAATAGCTGACCATCGCTCCTCCAGAGATGTCAGTCTATTCTGAACACGCACCATGTTTTCAACACTCTGGCAACTTAGCACCTCCATGGAGGTTGCCTTCCTTTCCATGTTGATGCGTTCATGCGCCAATGACTCCACAAAGGCTCTGCTCATGTTAGCGAGGGACTCCTCCATTCGCTCCACACTCGCAGCAACCCTGGAGACAAAACCTGCCAGAGACTCCTGCATCTTTTCCTGGAGTGCCATCACCGCAGATACTGTGGATGGACCCAGAGGCAAAGGGTCGACATGCAGCTGAGCCGAGCTGGCAGAGTCCTGCGCCCTCCAACTAGGACTCTCCACTGCTGCCTCTGTCTCCACAATCTGCTGATGCTCACTTGTGAGCTGTGATACACCAGGTGACAACACTACTCTATGTCCCAAAGGTCCCACCGAGGTGTGAGTGTCTGCGCTGGTGCTGGGTGCGCTGAATTCTGCTGACGCTGCACCGTCAGAGGCTGCAGCTTCCTCTGAGGAGTCTGGAGGCTCAGCCTGTTCCTCCTGGCTAGTGGGGATGGGTGCTTGCGATGGTCCTGTGGGGGAGTAAAGGAAAGAGTCAGAGATGTGATGCCAAGGTGACATGCACATTGCATATTGCAGATGATCATTAGCCCATCTGTTATAGCTTCCGAAACATTATCAGTGACTCATGCAATGTCAATTAGAGAGATGGAAAACTATTGTCACCAGCTTGCTGTGATGCACCTGTCTGTCTGTCCCCCACTTGCGCATCGTCCTCCACTCCTGCGATCTCCAGGACCGCCTCCTCCCAGGGGGTGAGCTGGGCTAATGATGGTGGGCCTCCTCCTGTCCTGGCTCTTTCCCTCTTATTGTGTGCTCTCTTTTCCTGCAATGAGGGAGACAAGTGGAGTTTCAGTGAGAATGAAGGAGTGAGTGTAGAGAATCCATAGCATAGATGCTTAAAAGGAGACAAAGATGGAGTGAGGTGGCAAGACCAAGGGCCCTCCATGTGTGTTGTCAGTTGTTTTCATATCATCAGAGTGATAGGGAGTGTGAGGGCTGCATAGTCGAATAGTTAGGTGAATGTGGCCATAGAGAGAGAGGGAATGGGTAAGGGTGCATGGATGTCAGTGTCAAGTGGGATGTGGAGGAAGAGATTGCTAAAGCTGAGTGCTGGCAAGGAGAGGCAATGGGGATCAGATTGAGGGTGATGGGAAATTCATACTCACTTTTCCAGTGCACTGAAGGTCATGAAATCTCTTCCTGCACTGTATCCAGATTCTGCGGGTAGCCGATAAGGAGTTGACCTCCTCTGCCACTTGCAGCCACACAGCCTTTGTCTGCTGGGGAGGCATCTTCCTCCCTGATGAAGGGAAGAGCACCTCCTTGTGAGCTCTTGCTCCCTCCACTAAAGCCTGCAGGGCAACGTCGTCGAACCAGGGTGCAGACCTCGGTCTTTCTCTGGCCATACTGCTTCCAGCTCAGTGTATCAGCAAATGCCAAAAGGTTGGCAGGCTGCAGAAGAAGCAAGGCTTGTTGCAGTCCTTAAATGCAGCAGCAATGATGACATCATCGGAGGCGACTTCCAGACAGGAGAAACTCATTGTCCATGGGTTCCCACACGCTAGAACTCAATTGGGCAATTTAATTAAAATAGCATCAATCTCCCACATCGAATTAGATTCGTGTGGCTAACACGAAATGCGGATTACACGACACCAACCTGCACCGGAATGAAAATCCAGCCCGTAGACTCTGAGCTATTTGATAGGCTGGCTATCTAATGCTATTAACTTGACAGCTATCTAGAGATTTAACCCTAAAATAACCTTACCAATTGTAATTCTCTCAGACTCTGATCACTGCTGTAATTAATACTCAACATCCATTACTGCTGATTATGTCTATTTATACCTATTATTAATACCTCGTATACTCGATGTGTAACTTTAAGTTGTGGGCCCAGAAATTCGGGTCTCCACGGGTGAGTACGCATGGGGTCCTCACCTGTAGGCCCAATGGAAGTGCCGGTTTCCTGCATGCACTGCGCAATGCGCGGGAAACCAGCACTTCCGTTCCCCTGAACGAAGGGGTTCAGAGTTCGAACGCGTGCGCGGAGAGGCAGCGCGTGCGCATTGAACTTATGTTTTTTTTGCAGGTTTTCCCAGGAGGGTAAGTCTGCAGAATTTACACATTTAAAAAGCAGGCATAAGGCCTGCTTTTCACAAGGTAAGTGGTGAATTAATTAAAATTAAAAAAAAATTTCCTCAGGTTTATTATTATTTTTAAATACTTTAAAGCAAGGTAAGTTTATTTTTAGCCCCGTTAGAAAATAAAATTATATTTTTAAAAAATTTAAATTATTGTTTAAAATAGTTATTTCATGTAATTTATAGTTTATTTAAAAAATGTGATGTTTTTTAAAAATGTATTTGAAGATTTAGTGATTTTTGGGGCTTATAGTATTTATAAGTTTTGACAGCTCTTCCTGTCAAACTTATGAATGGAGCATTCTCTGCTCCGATTGGCTGTCCATGGCCCACGTGATCCCAGGGGACGCTTTGAACTAACTGCGCCCCTGGGATACGCAAGCACTGCGTGCCGGCAGTTGGAGCAGGCCCCGGATCGGAATCCCACGGGGGCCCACAGCTCAACGGCCGGCGCGCTAGGTAAGTGCAGGTCGGGGGCTTGCACCCGCGGGAAGCCTCCGACCCGAATTTCTGGGCCGTGATTTTGTAGTCAATAAATAGTTGCTAGTCCATGACCTATTGCCTGACTCCTACTTTGATGTTTTGGCAAGAAAGAGTTAATTAAGTCACTCAGTACCTTGTGCATATCCAAATCAATTCGGAAGATAACCTCAAATTCGATCTGAACTGGTAAAATGTAAGGCAGTTTGACGAGCCACACTTGGGCAGCATTCATTCCAAGACCGACAATGAGAGATAAACCCCAGATGGTTCCCAGTGAGGAGTTAAGCGAGGGTGTTAAGGATTCCTTGGCATATATTTGTTAGGATACCAAAACCTGGGGTTCCTACACATCGACTCCAAAAACAATGTTCCTTTTCAAACACTGACATACCTGTTGTGTATTTCCAGCATATTGTATATTAATTTCAGCAATCTCTATCTTTGGCTTTGTTTAGTTCATGTGGCTAGTAACACAATGTAAATCACAAGTGCCGAATCCTTTTTGATCAGGAACCAGTTGAGGACCATGCTTTGATTTCTAACCCCAATCACAGGAAATTGTTTACCAGGACGAGTAAGATGCCCACTGCATCTCCTTCCGATTCACTCAGTGAAAATCCTCGCAGGGTAAATTGAATCATAAAGGCTATTATTGGAGTTCGAGTGCTTGAGTCATAGAAAATGTGTATTTAACTTCTCATTAGCATTAAATAACATTGTTCCTTTGATCATGGCTGATTGGCAGCACTACCTACAAAGAAATAATCACATGGAGAAACCAAAGGAACCAAAATCGTAGAATCATCGAGTCATACAATTTTATAGCACAGAAAGAGTGTATTCGGCTCTTTGGCAGAACTATCCAATTAGTCCCATTTACCTGCTCTGTCTCCATAGGCCTTCAATTTCTTCATTTTCAAGTATTTATCCCATTCCCTTTTGAAAGTTACTATTGAATCTGCTTCCAGCATCCATTTCAAATCATAACAACTCTCTGGGTAAAACAATTTCTCCTCATCCCCCCTCTCGTTCTTTTGGCAATTACCTTAAATCTGTGTCTTCTGGTTACTAACCCTCCTGTGAGTGGAAACAGTTTCTCATTATTTACTCTATCAAAACCCCTCATAATTTTGAAAAATCTATTAAATCTCCTCTTAACCTCCTCTGCTTTAATGCGAAAAACCCCAGCTTCTCCAATCTATCCACTTATCTGAAGTCTCTCATCCCTGGTACCATTCTGGTAAATCTCTTCTGCACCCGCTCAAAGGCTTTGACATACTTCCTAAAACATGGTGCCCAGACTTGGACACAATACTCCAGCTGAGGCCTAACCAGTCATTTATAAAGGTTTAGCATTTATAAATATTCTATAAAAGGGCAGGCAATCTGTTCCACCAGATTGCTGCCCAGGCAGCGACATTGAAAATGATCTTTGCTTTGTCCCAAAATGGCTCTATTTATTTCAATGAGTAACTGGACCAGCCAGGCACCATCCTACAGTTTGCACAGAGCAGGATTAAACAGAGTGGACTTGAACAGCGTGTTTTATTTGGGAATTTGGAAAGAGTGGGAATTTGGAGAAGAGGGGAAGGAGTTGCTGCTTTTTGCCTCCACTACTTGTAGTGCTTTGTGTTACAGGTAGATATTTAATTTCAGTACCCATAATGTAATCTAGATCAAGTGAGTAGTCAAGAAACTACACTGTAAATTAAGTTACCTAAATATGAATTTAATTACATTTAACTAAATAAAACAAGGTCATATAGGGAGTGCAGTGCAGGTGGTGTGCCGCAACTGCAGCACGTGGGAGTTTGTGGAGAGCATTTTGATCCCGGACAACCACGTTTGCAGTAAGTGCCTGTATCTTGAGGAACTTCAGCTCAGAGTTGTTGAGCTGGAGTCTGAGGTGCAGACATTGCGGGGCATCAGGGAAGGGGAGAGTTACCTGGACACTTTGATCCAGGAGGCAGTCACAACCCTTAGGTTAGGCAGTGGTACAGGTCTGGTTAGTGGTCAGGGACAGGAGGGTGTGACTGCAACTCAGGCAGGTAAGGGAACCCCAGGTGCAGTGCTAGAGGAGCCTCGGCCTTTGCCCTTATCCAACAGGTATGAGGTTCTTGTTGCCTGTGTGGATGAGGGAAAAAGCCGCAGGATGGATGAGCAAGCTGACCATGGCACCATGGTGCAGGAAGTCATTTGAGTGGGGGGGAGTGAAAGGGAATATAGTTGTGGTAGGGGACAGTATAGCCAGGGGGTTAGATACTGTTCTCTGCAGCCGCGACCGAGAGTTCCAAAGGTTGTGTTGCCTGCCCGGTGCCAGGGTTAAGGACATCTCCTCGCGGCTGGAGGAGAACTTGGAGTGGGAGGGAGAGGATCCAGTTGTCGTGGGCCACGTAGGAACCAACGACATAGGTAGAACTAGGAATGAGGTTCTGCTGAGGGAGTTTGAGGAGCTAGGATTCAAATTAAAAAGCAGAACCTCAAAGGTAATAATCTCTGTATTGTTACCTGAGCCACGTGCAAATTGGCATAGGGACAAACAGATTAGAGGTTTAAATGCATGGCTCAAAGAGTGGTGTGGGAGGAAGGGGTTTCTGTTCATGGGGCACTGGTACCAGTACTGGGGAAACAGGGAGCTGTTCCGTTGGGACGGGCTCCACTTAAACCAGGCTGGGACCAGTGTCCTGGTGAACCGAATAACTAGGGCAGTAGAAAGAGATTTAAACTAATGAAGGTGGGGGGGGGGGGGGAGGATTCAGGAAAGAGTAAATTTAAAAGCAGCAAGAGAAATGTCAAGGCTCCAGCGTAGAGTAGAGTTTTGGGTAAAAATAAGCAGAGTGGGTCAGGAAGGGACAGAGAGAGTAACAAAGGTAATAAGGCGACAGTGACTAAGGTGGCATCGGGGAAAAATAGAAATAAATCAAAGCTATAGGCACTATATCTGAATGCGCGAAGCATTCGCAACAAAATAGATGAATTAATAGCGCAGATAGATATTAATAGGTTTCATCTAATAACCATAACAGAGACATGGTTGCAAAGTGGCTAAGGTTGGGAACTAAATATTCCAGGATACATAACTTAGAAGAGATAGGCAACATGGAAAAGCAGGAGGGGTAACCCTGATAATAAAGGATGGGATAAAAGATAGTAGAGAGAAAGGGGGAAAAATTCAGTTGGTTGCGCCACCCGTTAGCGCCTTAAGAGGGCGCTAAGTGGAGCGCAAACCAACTAGCGCCCGGGCGCGGCACTGTCCACACCTCCCGTCAAATTCAGTGGGAGGTTAGTGGTGGCGCTAACCGTTAGCACTGCACCGCTGGCGATGACGTCATCGGTGTGCGCAGCACCCCGCTCACGCCCCAGCCACGATCTTCAGGAGCGCCCCCTGATTTACCACCAGACGCTATGTCCGATAGGGTCAGGGTGGCGTACCTGTGGCCGGGGAGGCGCAAATTAAAGGCGAGTTGCGGGGTGGCCATTTTTGTTGTTGGCCGCCTGCCAGCACCTGCCTGTGCTCCCGTCCCTGGTCTCTGGAACCGCTGCCCCCCCCACCCCCCGCGGAGTGCCGGCTGCGCTCCAAGAGCCTGGCACTTCTCTTGGATGCCGGGTTCTTTTGCTTGCACTATCGATCCCCGGGGGCCCAGCTGGGCCCCAGATCATGCTGCACAAGGCCCCTCCCCTTTAAGAAGGGGAGGAAGGCCTGCAATACCGCAGTGTGACGTGCCGCAGCGTGTGGCGCTGCAGCACGTAGTGCCACGATATTGACTTGCAGCGCCCCAAGAGGGAGGTGGGGCACCTCCAGTAGCGCCCCGCTTACCTTGGGGGCGCAACCGGCCAATTTCTGGCGCGGGGGCGCTAATTTTTCCGGGGCGCTAAAAGGTTAGCGCCCCAAACGGGGCTATACTGAATTTCTCCCCCAAAGGATCTTAGCTCCGAAAACCAAGAAGTAGAATCAGTTTGGGTGGAGCTAAGAAACAGCAAGGGGCAGAAAACATTGGTGGGAGTTGTTTATAGGCCCCCAAACTGTAGTTGTAATGTAGGGCAGAGTATAAATCAGGAAATTAGAGGTGCATGTAACAAGGGTAATACAGTGATCATGGGGGATTTTAATCTACATATAGACTGGGCAAACCAAATTTGCAGTAATAGTGTGGAGGACAAATTCATGGAATGTATACAAGGTAGTTTTCTGGATCAGTATGTTAAGGAACCAACTTGGGAACAGGCTATTTTAGATCCTAGTATTGTGCAATAAGAAAGGGTTAATTAATAACCTTGTAGTAAAGGGGCCTTTAGGGAAGAGTGACCATAATATGATAACATTTTATATTGAGTTTGAAAGTGATTTAGTTCAATCCGAAACTAGGGTCTTAAATTTAAACAAAGCAAACTATGTAGGTATGAGAGGGGAGTTGGCTAAGGTAGATTGGGAAACTACATTAAAAGGTATGATAGTGGACAAGCAATGACTAGCATTTAAAGAATTAATACATCATTTACAACAAATATACATTCCTTTAAGATACAAAAACACCACAGGAAAAGTGGTCCAACCGTGGCTAACAAGAGAAGTTAAAGATTGTATTAGATCAAAGGAAGAGGCTTATAATGTTGCCAAAAAGAGTAGTAAGCCTGAGGATTGGGAGGATTTTAAAATTCAGCAAAGGAGGATCAAGAAATTGATAAAGAAAGGAAAAATAGAGTATACATAGATACATAGAAGATAGGAGCAGGAGTAGGCCATTCGGTCCTTCGTGCCTGCTCCGCCATTCGATGAGATCATGGCTGATCCTTTAATTCAGTATCCCGTCCCCGCCTTCTCTCCGTAACCCTTAACCCCTTTTGCCCGTAGAAATATATCTAATTCCCTCTTAAATATATTTAATGAGCTGGCGTACACTGCCCTCTGTGGCAATGAGTTCCACAGGTTCACCACTCTCTGAGTGAAGAAATTCCCCCTCATCTCTGTCCTAAATGGTTTAGCCCTTATCCTTAAATTATGTCCTCTAGTTCTGTTCTCACCCGCCAAGGGAAACATTCCTTCTGCATCCAGTCTGTCTAGACCTGTCAGAATTTTATACACTTCTATGAGGTCCCCTCTCAATCTTCTAAACTCCAGTGTGTACATCCCTAAACTACATAGTCTCTCCTCATAGGTCATTCCCGCCATTCCTGGTATCAGCCTGGTGAATCGCCGCTGCACCCCCTCCATGGCAAGAACATCCTTCCTCAGATGAGGCGACCAAAACTGTACACAGTACTCGAGGTGTGGTCTCACCAGTGCCCTGTACAGCTGCAGCAAGGTATCCCTGTTCCTGTATTCTAACCCTTTTGCTATGAAGGCCAGCATACCGTTTGCCTTCTTGACCGCCTGTTGCACCTGCATGCTCGCCTTCAGTGACTGGTGTACAAGAACACCCAGGTCTCTCTGTACTTCCCCCTCTCCCAATCTATTGCCATTTAAATAATAATTTGCCCTCCCGTTCCTGCACCCAAGGTGGATAACTTCGCACTTGTCCACATTATAGTGCATCTGCCATTTATCCGCCCAATCGCCCAGTCTGTCCAAATCGCTCTGGAGCTTCCTGGTCTCTTCCTCTGAGCCCACCCCCCCTCCTAGTTTAGTGTCGTCTGCAAATTTGGAAATGCTGCATCCGACTCCCTGATCCAGGTCATTAATGTAAATTGTGAACAGCTGGGGGCCCAGGACAGATCCCTGTGGTACCCCACTTGTTACTGCCTGCCATTCAGAAAATGAGCCGTTTATTCCAACTCTCTGTTTTCTATCTGACAGCCAGTTCCCTATCCACGCCAAAACTTTCCCCTTTATCCCATGAGCCTCAATTTTCCATGCTAATCTTTTATGTGGGACCTTATCGAAGGCCTTTTGGAAGTCCAGGTACACCACATCTACTGGCTCTCCCCCATCTATTCTACCAGTTACTCCCTCAAAAAATTCCAATAGATTAGTCAAGCACGATTTACCCTTTGTAAATCCATGTTGACTCTGTCCTATCCTGTCCCCATTTGCTAAGTGCTCCGCTATTTCATCCTTAATGATGGACTCCAGCATTTTGCCCACAACTGATGTAAGGCTTACAGGTCTGTAATTACCTGCTTTTTCCCTACCCCCCTTTTTGAATAGTGGGGTAACGTTAGCTACCCTCCAATCCATCGGTACTGTTCCCGAGTCTAATGAATTCTGAAAAATCATCCTTAGTGCATCCGCTATCTCTAGGGCCACCTCCTTCAGTACCCTAGGATGCATGTTATCAGGCCCTGGGGATTTGTCCACCTTCAATCCCTTTAGCTTCCTTAACACCATATCCTTAGAGATATTGATTTGCGTCAGTTCCTCCTTTGCCAATGTCCCTATTTTTCCCGATATCCCAGGGAGGTTTTTTGTGTCTTCCTTCGTAAAGACTGACCCAAAGTATGCATTTAGTTGATCTGCCATTTCCTTATTTCCCATTATATATTCCCCCGTATCTGACTGCAATGGACCAACTTTGGTTTTCACCAGTCTTTTCCTTTTGATATACTTATAAAAGCTTTTGGAGTTAGTTTTTATATTTTCCGCCAGCTTGTTTTCGTAAGCTATTTTGCCCCTCTTGATTATGCCCTTTGCCCTCCTTTGCTCTATCTTAAACTGTTCCCAATCTTCCGCTCTGGCGCTTTTTTTGGCTATTTTATACGCCCTATCTTTGGATTTTATGCTGTCTCTAATTTCCCCTGTTATCCACGGTTGAGTCACCTTTTTAGATTTCCTTTTATGCCAGATTGGTATAAACAATTTTTGCAATTTTGTCATTCTATCTTTAAATGTTTGCCATTGTTTATCTACCTCCAGTATGAAAGTAAACTAGTGAGAGACATAAAAATAGATTGTAAAAGCTTTTATAGGTATGTAAAAAGGAAACGATTAGCAAAAGTAAATGTGGGTCCCTTACAGGCTGAGACAGGAGAAATTAAAATGGGGAATAAGGAAATGGCAAAGAAATTAAACAAATTCTTTGGGGGAAAAATTCGGTTGCTTTGCGCCTCGCGTTAGCGCCCTGAGGCACAAAGCACATAGTGCCCGGGCACGGCGCCGCTAACACCTCCCACGAAATTCAGCGGGAGGTTAGCGCCGGTGGTATCTGGTAGGCCCCGTGACGCTGCATCTCTGGTGAAGGCATCATCGCTGTGCACAGCACGCCGCGCGCGCCCTGACCACAAACTTGGCTAGTGCCCCCTGACCTACCGCCGGACGCTGTGTTCGACAGGGTCTGGTGGGGCGTTTTTGTGGCCGGGGCGGTGATAATTAAAGGGCAGATGCCGGGCGGCAATTTTCTTTTGGGCCGCCTGCCAGTACCTGTTCCCTCTCGCCTCCGCCTGTGGGGTGCCGGCCACGATTCATGAGTGCCGGGCTTTTTTGCCGGCACCCCGCTCCCCGGTGGTCCAGCAGGACCCCAGTGCGCGCTGCGCTAGGCCTCTCTCCTATAACCAGGGGAGGGAGGCCTGCAGTACCGTGGTGCAATGTGCCGACGCGTGTGGTGCTGCTGCACATAGCACCGCGATAGTCAATGGGAGCGCCCCGAGAGGGAGGGGGAACACTTTCAGTAATGCCCGGCCTCCTGCTTGGGGTGCTACCACTTAATTTACGGTGCGGGGGTGCTAATGTTTACAGGGAGCAAGGCAACTTTTCCCCCTTGTGTCTGTCTTCACGTAAGAAGATGCAAAAAACTTCCTGGAAATAGTGGAGAACCAAGGGTCTAGCGAGAATGAGGATCTGAAAGAAATTAATATTAGTAAAAAAATAGTACTGGAGAAATTAATGGGACTGAAAGCCGATACATCCCCTGGACCTGATGGCCTACATCCTAGGGTTTTGAAAGAGGTGGCGATAGAGATAGTGGATGCATTGGTTGTCATTTTCCAAAATTCCATTGATTCTAGAACAGTTCCTGTGGATTGGAAGGTAGCAAATGTAACCCCACTATTTAAGAAAGGAGGGAGAGAGAAAACGGGGAACTACAGACCAGTTAGCCTGACATCAGTAGTAGGGAAAATGCTATAATCTATTATTAATGATGTGGTAACAGGGCACTTAGAAAATAATAATAGGATTGGGCAGAGTCAACACGGATTTATCAGAGGGAAATCATGTTTGACGAATCTGTTAGAGTTTTTTGAGGTTGTAACTAGCAGAATAGATAAGGGGGAACCAGTGGATGTGGTGTATTTGGATTTTCAGAAGGCATTTGATCAGGTGCCACACAAGAGGTTATTAAACAAAATTGGGTCTCATGGGATTGGGGGTAATATACTCGCATGGATTGAGGATTGGTTAACGGACAGAAAACAAAGAGTAGGAATAAACGGGTCATTTTCGGGTTGGCAGGCTATAACTAGTGTGGTATCGCAAGAATCAGTACTTGGGCCTCAGCTATTCACAATCTACATCAATGATTTGGATGAGGGGACCAAATGTAATATATCCAAGTTTGCTAATGATACAAAGCTGGGTGGGAATATAAGTTGTGAGGAGGAAGCAAGGAGGCTTCAAGGCGATATAAACAGGCTAAGTGAGTGGGCAAGAACAAGGCAAATCGAATATAATGTGGAGAAATGTGAAGTTATCCACTTTGGTAGGAAAAATAGAAAGCAGAGTATTTTTTAAATGGTGAGAGATTGGGAAATGTTGGTGTTCAGAGGGACCTGGGTGTCCTTGTACACAAATCACTGAAAGTTAACATGCAGGTACAGCAAGCAATTAGGAAAGCAAATGGTATGTTGGCCTTTATTACAAGAGGATTTGAGTATAAGAGTAAAGACGTCTTACTGCAATTATATAGGGCCCTGGTGAGACCACACCTGGAGTATTGTGGACAGTTTTGGTCTCCTTACCTAAGGAAGGATATACTTGCCATAGAGGGAGTGCAGCGAAGGTTCACCAGACTGATTCCTGGGACTTTTTAAAATTCGTTTATGGGATGCGGGTGTCGCTGGCAAGGCTGGCATTTATTGCCCATCCCTAGTTGCCCTCGAGAAGGTGGTGGTGAGCTGCCTTCTTGAACCGCTGCAGTCCGTGTGGTGAAGGTGCTCCCACAGTGCTGTTAGGGAGGGAGTTCCAGGGATGGGGGGATTGTAATATAGGGAGAGATTGAGTAGATTAGGTCAATATTTTCTAGAGTTTAGAAGAATGAGAGGTGATCTCATTGAAACCTACAATATTCCTACAGGGCTTGACAGGGTAGATGCTGGGAGGATGTTTCCCCTAACTGGGGAGTCTAGAACCAGGGGTCACAGTCTCAGAATAAGGGGTCGGCCATTTAGGACTGAGATGAGGAGAAATGTCTTCACTCAGAGGGTGGTGAATCTTTGGAATTCTCTACCCCAGAGGGCTGTGGAGGCTCAGTCGTTGAGTATATTCAAGACAGAGATCGATAGATTTTTGAATATGAATGGAATCAAGGGATATGGGGATAGTGCAGGAAAGTGGAGATGATGTAGAAGATCAGCCATGATCTTATCCCATCCCTTCCCAACCCATTCCCATCCCATCCCTCTCAGCCCACCCCATCCCACCCCACCCCACCCCTCTCACCCCACCCATTCCCCACCCCCACCCCACCCCAATCCACCCCAGGTAAACCCAGTGTGCAAACTGTGTTTCTTCAAACTCCTAACTTTCCTACAGCCAGTTCTGATGAAGGGTCATTGGCCTGAAACATTAACTCTGTTTCTCTCTCCACAGATGCTGCCTGACCTGCTGAGTATTTCCAGCATTTTCTGTTTTTATTCCTAACTTTCCTCTTCTGCCTCTACATGGCAACCATTGTCTGGGAACAATGGATAGCTATTATATTGTAGGAATCAACGGATTCCTATCTAAATCACTGAGGTCGAGTCAGTTCAGTAAATTAACCGAATTTAATTAAACTGGTGAACAAAACAAAAACATGCAGGAGCAACAGCAAGCAGGTCTATACAGTAGCTTGTTCCATGAGGTCTGAACTCAGAACCTCCCACCTCTGACGTCATGACATCATCACATTTCCCGCCACTCGGGACACCACGTGACCAACGTGATGACATCATCGCGTTGTTTCAGGGTTTTTACAGAAAGCTTGTTTACACTCAGCAAACGGACATAGGTGCTGTAACATTGCTTTAAAGACAGTTATTCATTTGTATAGGAGTTCATTGGTGGTCTTACCACAATATAATTGAAGCCATTTGCATCCATCCCAAGCAATTACTACATCACAATAGCAACCAATCAGTGGGATTGCCCAGCAATGACAGATATTAATTTAACTATAATCTGGTGGGAGAACCTCTGACCTCATCACATTACAAATACAGAAATTCCTTGCTCATGGACATTCTTTAAAGCTCCATCAAAATGGATTCTGTATTGTGGGACTATGCCACAAAATGGCTGCTGGGTGAAGGAGGGTGCTGGGACTTATGGGGAAAAATTCAGTTGTTAGCGCCTCCCGTTAGCGCCTTAAGAGGGCGCCAAGTGGGGCGCAAAGAAACTAGCGCCCGGGTGCGGCGATATCTGCGCCTCTCACGAAATTGACTGGACATTTTGCGGCGGCGCTAAACGATACTGCCTGATCTCTTACGCTCGCAGATCTTGACGTCATTCGAGAGTGCAATGCCCTTGTGACACCCTGGACCAGAAATTGAGTGGCGCCCCCCTTCTTTCCGCCTGCCGCAACCAACGACAGGTAGACTGGAACGCTTCCCAGTCGCTGTGGGGCTGGGAGGGCGCTATTTAAAGGGGGCCTCTTCCTGGCTTTTGTGTGGTAGCCATTTTTGCACCACTCATTCTGAGAGAGAGAGAGAGATTTTGAGAGAGACAAAGAGAAAAAGAGAGACTTCTGCATTGAGTCAACGCTGTCTGAGGTAGTTTTGGCTTCTGACCATAACTTTGCAGGTACTTTGCTTTTTGACCTTCATAACTTTGATTGCCTAGATACTATGGGGGCTGCAATGGATGGGAACGTTGTCCTTCTCCATCACATTCGGAGGGCACAGAGACGCAGAGAGAGAGTGGCAATCATGGCCAGACGGAGGAGGGCCAACAGGCCTCTGTACAGGAGACCTTACCCTCCCAGGGTTTTTCGCCAACAATTCTCCTACATTAATATGTCTGAGGAGCAGTGTTTGCGAAAGCTGTGCTTCAGCAAGAAGGTGGTCACTGAGCTCTGCCACCTGCTGCAGCCAGATCTACAGCCTGAACTGAGGAGCAGGACGTCTCTGTCAGTGGCAGTGAAGATAAAAGTGGCTCTCAACTTTTATGCCACCGGCTCATTTCAATCAGCTACTGGGGACATCGCCACTACCTCCCAGTTCGCGGTGCATTGCTGCATCCGTCAGGTAACAAATGCCATCTTTAAAAGGAGACGAGAGTACATCTCTTTCCCCATGACCCCGGACAAGCAGCAAGAACACGCAACGGGCTTTGCGATGATAGCGGGCTTCCCCATGGTGCAGGGCGCCATTGACTGCATGCATGTGGCTTTGCGTGCACCGCAAGAGAATGCCGAGGATTTCCGCAACCGAAAGGGCTTCCATTCCTTAAACGTTCAGTTGGTCTGTGACCACAGACAGCTGATACTCGCTGTCAATGCCCACTTTCCTGGCAGCAGCCACGATGCCTTCATCCTGCGCCAGACTTCTGTGGCAGACCTTTTCCAGGCACCGCATCACCCAGGTGGTTGGCTTCTCGGGGACAAGGGACATCCGCTGTGCAGCACAGTGTGCCTGTGTTCAATCGCTAACTGACAGCACCTGCGCTGCGCCCGCCCTCTGAGGTAACACCTCGCTCCTCGGCCTTAGCACCTTAAGAGAGGTGTGTAGCGCCTGATTATGTGCTCCAATCACCTCCAGGGGTGATAAAAGCCAATTTTGCTGTCGGAGGCGATAATTAGCACCAGGCGCTAAACTTTGCGCTCCGCCAATAATGGCGCCCCATATGGGGCGATACCGAATTTTTCCCCCTTAGTCTTTGATTAAAAGGTTCATTAAGTTAGTGGCTTTAAAACTGACACATCTAGCTTTGTGTTAAACTGTGTTTGAAGCTTTATTAAGACACTGTTTGACTCTTATTAATATTAATGACTTTGCATGGAAGTTCATAATACTGCATTATAATGTGAGAATCTGGGTATATATTCTTGCAGACAGCTTCTGAATTATTTGTTAGTCATGCCCTCTAATATATTGCTGTGTTGATACAAAGGATTATTTTGGCAACTGCAAATTAACTGTTTGAAGTACAGGGCTGTCTGATCTCAGCAAAATTAGCTGTGTTAATTAAATAATAAATATCTAAGATTGGCTGGGAAGACGCTTCCAAGCACAATGTACTTTATAAGCTGTAACTTTGTGTTGCTAGAGAGACACAGGGGGAGAAATTCAACTTTGCTTTGTCCATGTTTTGGGCCGTAATGTGAATGATAGAGGGAAGAGTTTCGGGTGGCGACCTCCCACGCTCAACCTACCCTGCAAGTGCACTGGTCACCATATTGGAAGCGGGTGCCTTTTAGGTGTCCAAGCCCCTGCCTGAAACAGGCGTTAGGTGCCCCGCACATTCCGATTAGGGTCCTACTGCTGCCTGTAGGATCCCGATGCAAACTTCCGGTACAAATGTTATCTTGAGCGGCCCTTTAACAGGGACGCAGGGGACCGCTCAAGAAACGGCCAGAAAACTTTTTAAACGTAACAATTCTGCGGATCCAGGAGGAGCCGATTGGGTTTTGTCCTCAGTGTCTGACAGAGAGCTAAACGGAATGAAAACCAGGCAGGCAATCCACTCCGTCAGATTATCACCAGGTGGTGGAGATAAAACTCTACCCACTGAAATATAAAACTCTAAACCCTGAACAATAAAATTCTACCCCTGAACAATAAAACTCTAGCCCCTGAACAATAAAACTCTAGCCCCTGAACGATAAAATTCTACCCCTGAACAATAAAACTCTACCCACTGAACAATAAAACTCTAGCCCCTGAACGATAAAACTCTACCCCTGAACAATAAAACTCTACCCCTGAACAATAAAACTCTACCCCTGAACAATAAAACTCTACCCCTGAACATTAAAACTCTACCCCCTGAACAATAAAACTCTACCCCTGAACAATAAAACTCTACCCCCTGAACAATAAAACTCTACCCCTGAAGAATAAAACTCTACCCACTGAATGATAAAACTCTACCCCCTGAACAATAAAACTCTACCCACTGAACAATAAAACTGTCATAAATCGCAACTTCTACAACAAGTAACTCAGGAATTACTACTGGACAGCCAGCTGAGAGCGCCGTCCGAGGAGTATAAGTACTCGGGCGTGGGCCCAACTTGGCCAGAGACAATCTGGAAACAGGAAGCTAGTGACTACTAACTAGACCTCCATGTTTTGTTACAAGTCGATTAAAGCCTTGCTTTATGTACAACCAAGTGCGTAGTGAGTCTTTATTATGTCAACTTAATCGACTTATTATCGTCTCCACGCCTTGGGTGATTCGGAACAACCAGCTGCAACTCGAACCGCAGAAAGGGACTTGGGCAAGAAACTGATCCATCATGGAAAAATTCCTTAGACCCGCTCGTCTTGACCTGGACCCGAATGCACCTGCGGCAGTGAAGGTATGGAAGCATTGGTTTCGTACCTTCAGCAACTTTCTTGAAGAATGTGGGGCGGATGTCTCTAATAAGCTACGAATGCTTATTACCTACGTATCCCCTCATGTATGATTATATTGAGGACTGTATAGACTATGACACTGCTATGAAAATTTTACAGCAGCTATATGTCAAGTCCCCGAATGAAATCTTTGCTCGACACCTACTGGCCACAACTCGGCAGCAGCCTGGGGAATCACTTGATGAATTCCTCCAGAAACTTTGCAGGCTCGGCAATGATTGTAACCTTAAAGCAGTTACAGCTGAACAGTATCAAGAGGAACTAATCCGCGATTCCTTTATCAATGGGATTGCGTCCCCTTTTATACGTCAGCGCCTGCTGGAAAATAAAACCCTCAATTTACGGGCTGCTTATGACCAGGCGTGTTCCCTGGACTTGGCCAAGAAGAATGCAGACACTTATCTCCCACCACGTGCACGGGCGGCGGCTATCACCTTTAATAAGTCTTTCAATAGGTCTCGGGTGGATGGCACTGCTGATGATGACTCTACTCTAACGGACGACGACCCTACCCGAGAGGCCTTCGCTGATGACGACCCCGCCCTACCAGCATCCTGGCAATCAGGAAGAAAGTGTTTCTTTTGTGGAGGTACGTTCCATTGCAGAAAATTTTGCCCGGCTCGTAATGTGACCTGCAATCATTGCAGCAAGAAAGGACACTTTTCCAAGGTATGCCAGTCACGGGCCTCTGCTAACAAGAAAGGCCGCTCCTCTAAAGTATACCGGTCGAGAGCTCCTGTTAGCTTCACAGCTGATATCTATGGAGCTGCTCCTCCCCCAAGAACCACTGCTAAGGCTACAGCTGCCGAAGGAAAAATTACCCCTCCTCCCATCACAGCTGTTTTTCCCCAAAGTTTGTCCCATGCAGCCACGAAGGTTTCAGTAAATGGGCACACTCTAAGCGTGCTAATCGACTCCTGCAGCTCTGACAGCTTCATTAGTAAGCGGGCTGTCAGCAGGTTAAAACTGCACATTTATCCCTCGGACAGGGAGATTGCAATGGCTCTGACGACTCTGACCACCAATTCTTCTGGCTTCTGTCTTGTCAACCTCATCCTCAATGGTCGCACGTATCCCTGCACCCGGCTCGGAGTACTCGAAAACTTATGCAGCGATGTACTTCTGGGACAGGACTTCCAGAAGCAGCACAAAAGACTCACTTCTGAGTTTGGAGGGTCGAAGCCGGTGCTTACCATTTCTAAGGTACCCTTTTGTGCGCTCTCGGCGGCCTTACTCGGTGAGCCCTCCCTGTTTGCCAATCTCGCCCCCCGCTGTAAACCCATAGCCACCAAATCACGGCGCTTTAGCCAAGACGACCGAGCATTTATCGAGGCAGAAATCTCTCGCCTTTTAGCTGATGGTATTCTCGAGCCGTGTTCATCTCCCTGGCGGGCTCAAGTCGTCATTGTGAAAAACCCTTTAAAACAACATAAGAAACATCTGTGTATTGATTATTCGCAGACTATTAATCAATATACCGATCTGGATGCCTACCCGCTACCACGCATAGATGACATGGTCAACAATCTTGCCAAATACAAGGTATTTTCAACCTTCGATTTAAGGAGCGTGTACCATCAGGTACCGCTGAAAGACTCTGACAAAAAGTATACGGCCTTTGAGGCCAATGGTTGGCTTTATCAGTTTTGTTGCCTTCCATTTGGGGTCACCAATGGGGTGGCCGTCTTCCAACGGGCAATGGATGGCCTAGTCTGGCAAGAGAACGTGACGGATACCTTTCCGTATTTAGACAATATTACTATTGCCGGCCATGATCAAAAGGAGCATGACGCCAATCTTCAGAGATTTTTTGACGTTCTCCGTCGTCGCCACTTAACGTGAAATGAATCCAAATCGGTGCCATCAGTGAACATTCTCGGCTACTGGGTGGGCAACGATGTTATTAAACCGGACCCAGAGCGACTTCATCCACTTCAGGAGCTCCCTCCCCCTACAAATCTCGGCTCTCTTCGTCGGGCACTTGGCATGTTTGCTTATTACGCAAAGTGGATACCTCACTTCTCTGATAAAATAAAGCCCCTGCTTCATGCGAAGTCTTTTCCATTGGAAGCAATGGCTATTTCTGCCTTCAACCTCCTCAAACGACAGCTGGAGAAAGCCACGCTTCACTCCATTGACGAAAACCTTCCTTTTGTGGTCGAATGCGATGCATCGGAGGTGACGATCTCGGCTACCTTGAATCAAGGTGGTCGACCCGTGGCATTCCTATCCAGAACCTTGCAGGGTAGCGAGCTCCATTACCCCCCCCGTCGAGAAGGAGGCTACAGCCATCATCGAGGCTGTACGCCAATGGAGTCATTTTCTTGCTCGGCGTCATTTCACGCTCATAACTGACCAGCGCTCCGTGGCCTTGATGTTGGATAACCGGAAGTGCACGAAAGTCAAAAATAATAAAATTGAACTCTGGAGGATGGAGCTGGCCGCCTTTGGATATACTATCCGCTACCGACCCGGCAAACAGAATGTGGCCCCAGATACCTTCACACGGGCATTTTGCTCTTCAATGTCAACGTCGACTCTGGTAGACCTGCATATGGACTTATGCCATCCTGGCATTACCCGTATGTTGCACTTTGTGCGCTCCAAAAATCTACCATTCTCAACAGAGGACGTAAAGAAAACATGCTCCTCCTGTAGGATTTGTGCAGAATTGAAACCACAATTCTTCCGCCCATCAGATGGCTTACTCATACATGCAATGCAGCCTATGCAGAGGCTCAGCATAGACTTTAAAGGGCCATTGCCTTCGTTGACACGGAACACCTACCTATTTACAATGGTAGACGAGTATTCACGCTTTCCCTTTGCCTTCCCCTGTCCTAATATGCTTACCTCTACGGTAATTAAATGCCTCGATCAGGTCTTTTCCCTTTGCGGGACGGCCAATTTTATCCACACGGATCGGGGTCCCTCCTTTATGTCGAGTGAACTTAAAAGTTATCTCTCCCAACGGGGAATCGCCTCGCGTAAGACGACACCATATCACCCAATCGGCAATGGACAGGTTGATAGATACAATGCCATCATCTGGAACGCTGTCCGTCTGGCACTGAGGTCATGCAACCTACCAGACCAGCAGTGGGAAACTGTGCTCCCCGACGTGTTACACTCTAACAGGTCTCTTCTCTCCACAACGATCAGTCCTCAGCAAAGGCCTGAGCTTCATCCCCTTACGCCCCCACCTCAATGAATTTCGAGCTCGGCATGATGCTGACCTCTTTTTCCGCCGCCTTCGGCTCCATGCCCACTTCTTTGGCCAGGAGTCTTCCCCCCGCACGACTGACCCTTTCTCCCACTTGCAGAATTCCCGTTCTACCTGGACCCCTCCCCCTGGCCTCTTACCCTCTCTAGATCTTTTCATCGCTAACTGCCGCCGTTACATCGGCCGTCTCCATTTCTCTGCTCCCCTCACTCACTCCAACCTACCTCCCTCTGAACTCGCAGCACTCCATTCTCTTAGATCCAACCCTGACATTGTCATTAAACCCGCTGACAAGTTTGATGCTGTTGCTGTTTGGTGTACAGACCTCTACCTAGCGGAAGCTGAACGCCAACTCTCCGACACCTCCTCCTACCTCCACCTGGACCATGACCCCACTACCGAACATCAAACCACCATTTCCAAGACTGTCACTGACCTCATCTCCTCTGGAGATCTTCCCCCTGCTGCCACCAACCTCATAGTTCCCCAACCCCGCACAGCCGGCTTCTACCTCCTTCCCAAGATCCACAAACAGGACTGCCCTGGTAGACCCATCGTTTCAGCCTGTTCTTGCCCCACGGAACTCATCTCTTCCTATCTCGACTCTATCTTTTCTCCCCTTGTCCAGTCTCTTCCCACCTACATCCGCGACTCTTCGGACGCCCTCCGCCACTTTAATAGTTTCCAGTTTCCTGGCCCCAACCGCGTCCTCTTCACCATGGACGTACAATCCCTCTACACCTCCATCCCCCACCAGGATGGCCTGGGGGCGCTCCGCTTCTTCCTTGAACAAAGGCCCGTCCAGTCCCCTTCCACCACCACCATCCTCTGCCTGGCTGAGCTTGTTCTCACATTGAACAACTTCTCCTTTAACTCCACTCATTTCCTCCAAATCAAAGGTGTTGCTATGGGTACCCGCATGGGTCCTAGCTATGCCTGCCTTTTCGTGGGCTATGTGGAACACTCTTTGTTCCAGTCCTACTCAGGTCCCCTCCCTCACCTCTTTTTCCGATACATTGATGACTGTATCAGTGCCGTTTCCTGCTCTTGCCCCGAACTAGACAATTTTCATTCACTTTGCCTCCAATTTCCACCCTTCCCTCACCTTCACATGGTCCATCTCTGACTCCTCCCTTCCCTTCCTCGACTTCTCTGTCTCCATCTCTGGGAATAGGTTACCGACCAATATTCACTACAAGCCCACTGACTCCCACAGCTACCTGGACTACACTTCCTCCCATCCCGCCTCCTGTAAGGACTCTATTCCATTCTCCCAGTTTCTCCGCCTCCGCCGTATCTGCTCCGACGATGCCAACTTCCCAAATTACAACAGTGACTACACTACTCTACATTGGGGAGACCGAACACAGATTGGATGCCCACTTTATGGAATACCTTCATTCAGTCCGTAAGGGTGACTCCGAGCTTCCGGCCACCTGTCACTTTACTTCTCCGCTCCACTCCCTCTCTGACCTCTCTGTCCTCGGTCTCTTACACTTTTCCAATGAAGCTCAACATAAGCTCGAGGAACAACACCTCATCTTTCGTTTAGGCACTTTACAGCCTTCTGGACTCAACATCAAGTTCAACAATTTCAGATCATAACCTCTGCCCATAACATTATTTTTCTCTCTCTCACACGGCAGCTGTTGATGATTCTGCCGTTGCCATTTACACTTCATCTAGAATCAACTTTTGTTTCTAAACTTGTCCCATTACCATCTCCTTTTGTCTTGCACCATCATCCCTTTTGTCTCTTAATCTCTCCTGCCTTTCATCCTATCACAGACCTTCCCTTTTGTTCTTTCCTCCCCTGCCCCCTCTCCCTGCCCCTACACTTAAAAGCATGTTACTTCTCCAACTTTTCCAGTTCTGACGAAGGGTTATCGACCTGAAACATTGGGCTGGATTTTGCCAGGCCTGAGGAGGCGGGTTTGGAGGCGTGTGAGTTGTGAAAATCGCAAAAAATGGTGGGCAGATCCGATCCCGCCTCCAACCTGCCTCTGAGCAATTTTCCAAAAAGCGGCCTTTCAGACCCCGTTTCCGTACCGCCTCCAAGAGGCAGGATAGGCCAGTAAGGCCCTTAACAAGTGCAAGGGGTTTTCCTTGAGGGATTTCCCTGAGGTTTCTCTCTCTAGAGGCCTCTCTCTCTTGCACAGTAAAACCTTGAGTGGTTCGACCCACTCGCCCCTTAGATTCTATACTCTGGACTTAGGGGCAGGAACTACAATGTAGAGAAAACTCTTGTAGACCAAGTTTGATGAAACAAAATGAAATTTTATTGCATAAGGAAAAATATCAAATCAAATGCAAGCAGATAAGGGAGTACATGGGAGGGAAAACCACACAAACAAATCATAACGACACACTACTAACTAAGGCAAATACAGGAATCTTATACTCTACAAAGATCATCATGAAATAAGGAAACACACGGAACATCGAGGGACAACAACTCATGTTAATTGTACCCTTAAATCCACCCCCTCATTAAACCTATCTAGATCTGATTGTGAAGGGCCAGAAACATGCTCACCAATCCCACTAGGAAGTGCAAGGTTTTGAAATCGAGTCTGTGTTTGGTCCTTTCAGGCATTTCATCTCCACGTGGATCGTGGAGCCCCTGCGAGCTGCACCACACCTCTCTCCTGAGGTGGGGGTCGGGGGCGGCTGGACACCGGTGGGCCTGGATGTCGGTGGGGTCGAGGATCGTCGGCTCGACCCTGGTTAGAGGAGCCTTGGGCTGGCTCCCATCGCTTCTTCAGTTTATTTTTATCTCTTCTCCTTCCAACCGGGGTGGCTGGAAGGTTTCTTCTCTTCGGGTTTTTATTTTTTTTGTTTCTTCTCCCAAGTTGGGTCGATGGCCTCTCGTTCCGGCAACGGCCCGGGGATGGTCGATGATCTCCCGATGTGTTTCCCCGGGGCGGGACGCCGGCTTCGAGACGGCCTTCTTGATGTTGGCTTTCTTCGTCCTCCTGCGAGTGCCTGCTTCTTCTTCTGATTGTGTCTTCCGTCTGAGCTCTAGCTTGCTCTCCCTCTCTCCCCAACTGCCGAAAAGTCTCTCTGATATACCTTTCTCCCAGAAACTTCCGTCTCCCGCCCAAAATCAGGTTAGTCTTTGTTTAACTTTTGGCGGGCTGGGAGCACAGCGGGGTAGTTATTATATTTTAAAATGTTTTAAACGGCCGGTAAAGGCCCATCTCTGGTCTGGAATTACCTTCATTGTTTTTAATGTCCTGCTGATCTCGTTATCTAGTCCTGGGTGCTGTTTTCATGAATATGAAATTGTCCCCTTTTGTCTGGGTCAACATTTAGATGGCCTCTGTCTCCAGGCCGTTCTTGACTGGATCTGCATCTAATCCATATGCATACGTGTGGGTCTGGTTTCGTTCTCTCAGAAACGGCTTCCAGAACTTGCTGTAGGTTGAATCCACAAAGCTGTCTGAGGTTGCGCAGGAGCCATTTTAAAGTGTCCCAATAAGCTGGTCACATGGTATGGCGGCCATTTTGTATGCCCCTTTTTCTGGGCTTCTTTTAAAACAGTCTTTAAAATCACGGCCTCTTCTGCCATTTGACCCTTATTAATACAAAGTCCAATTTTGCGAATCCTACACTCCCCCCTGATGATACTGTAACTTGCTTGAAGTATCATAATTCTGGGTGAGCCAAATTTTCTGACTTTCCACAATCAAACCATCCCCAGTATTTACCTATCTATGACCCCACGACACATGCATTTCCCATTTCAGAAAAATCTAGTGTACATTAAGCATCTACAGATGGCAATACCTTGGAGTTAAAAAATCTAACAACTTACTTCCAGGCGTGGAGGGGGTCCTTATACCCCTACATCACCTAGTGCATACACATTACCTTCTAATAATAACATCACATCTAATAAGACTTCAATAATAAAATAAAATACACACGAAAATCACAATGCACATGAATACATATCAAAATAATACAGAGGAGGGAGGGAAAGTTTTATCTTTATACACAGCAGCAAAAATCTAAATGGGTGTCTCTTCTTCTACCCACACATAATGCTCCCTCCATTCCCCTCTATTCTCATACTTTTGCGAATGTTTAACCTTTTTACAGTGTACAAACAGCAAATAAACTACAATGATAACCTGGCACACTACAAGAATGTGGGAGGCTATCCTAATCCAAGAAGGGACTTCTATATTAGTGAACAGGTCCCACCATGGTGGGGTCACTATATCCAATATGTCTGCCCCTATCACTAAAGTCTTCTGCTCCAGTGTGTAGAAGTGTTTCTGTGAAACAACAATGGCTTTTAATATCTTGGTGAGGTGTTCAGGGAGAGGGGGAATGATATATCCAAAATGTGCAACGAATCACTGGAGATCGGTGAAATTCTCTTTCACAGTGATGTGAACAGTGGAAGGTTCAGGAATGGGAACAATTCGCTCTTGGGCCGCTTGAACTTCTGCCCTGGGCTTGAAACAGAAGCTGCTGTCACTAACCGGACACCAACCATACTGTCCATGCTGGTAGTGGGGCGCTGCAGTGGTGACACAGTATGTCCCACCTCCTATATATGCCACCTGCGGGGGCACATGGCCTTGTGCCATTGCCTCCATGGTGCAATTTATAGGCTTCGCGCCAGCAGTTCTGAACCCGCACTGTGGTTTTGAATGGGCATTCAAGTGCCGGGGACACAGGATGATGTGTGCTCCCCGGCTCCGGCACCCCGAGAGGTCGGTATCTGTCATTGCATGCTCCCATCGAATGACGTAAGGTGGGACCCCCGTGTAGCGAATGTGCGCACCCCCCTGATTGACTCCAATGTTCTCCACCCTGTATACCGGGGCGGGTTTAGCTGTCTTTCCCATCACCGGCATTCATACCACTATACCCATAATGGTGTGATTAGACCGTCCACAGTCCACTGGGGACTGGGTAGGCCTCTGAAGCTAATCTGAGCTGGCATGGACTCAATGTATTCTCAAAAGGGTAGAGGGCTGCGAGGTGCTTGTTGCTGATCCAGGAGAGGACTAAACCTTGATTTAAATCCTCCAGATTACTGCGGCCCTCGCCCAGTAACCACGCCCCGTATAGCACACAAGCTTCGTTCTGCACAGCCTGATCGGACGCATTCCGATCCTCCCTGATGAGAGCATTTACCGTTCTGGCGTGTTTCTCCAGCTCAGCTATAATCTCTTTTAAGTGTAGTGTCATGGCCTGGTCCTCATGTAACTCTGAACCCACTACTTTATAACTGTGTCTTTAAACCATTAATTTGGGTTTGCAGCTCCACGTCATCCAGTGTGTTGATGACGGAAGTTCCTGTGTTAAAAGCTGTGAAAATATCATTTACTGCACCCCTTCTTTGTCTCCCAATTCTGCCCAAGACCTCATGTGGTGTGGTGTACAATTCGGCTGTCGACATCGGCAAAGTCGAATTCGTAAAACTGTTTAAACATGTTTGTTAACAGGACCTGCTATAATTGCTCCATTTCCTTGGGGCACCACGCTGGCAATCTTACCTCGGTGAGATTTTAAATCACCGAAGCCACTGCGTAGTGGACCCCTTGGTACAGTACCTGACCTGTGGGTACCAATACCAATCCGTTCCCGGGTCCCTTTGTCGTGGTGGGGCACCCTTCCTTGAGGGCTTTAGCTACCGGAATTGTGGGCAGGGGCTTGCGGGGTCGGGTGATGAGCTCAGTGGCGTTTACTGGGATCTGAGAGTATGGGACTCCGCACGCCCGTGTGCTGACGTCCCACCTCATTCCTTGTCCAGCATCCTGCCACTGTCCTTGGAAAAAGATGGAGACGCCTGTGGGGCAAGCGCGTTCTGAACCCCACATACAGATGTAGATTCCCTCATCTGGTTCCCACCATTTGTCCCAACAGACACTCAACCCCCCGTGAGTTCCCATAATTGTCCAATGGGTGTTATTACCCAATCTCTCCCATTCCACAGTGGAATTCTTCATGGTGCTGCTCAACTTGCGCAGCCACCACCAACGGTCCAAAGGTACATGTCCCAAACAGTTCAAGCAAATCTTCTTGCCCACGGTGACGCTGATCCTGGGCGCAATGATCCGCACCCTGGGGCACATCAGAGACGTTTCTTTGTATGCAAACCCCGTCTGGCTGGAGTATTCAGTAGAGTTCGACCCCAGCCAGCCTGGCCATCTCCCTTCATGGAAGTAGGCAGCAGTCTCTTCAGTGTCCCGTGAGCCGGTTCCGTCAGTCGCGATGGGGCCTCTATTTCCAGAGCGCCCATAGATCGTGGAGTCCTTGGTGCGGCCCCGATAGGCCCAGTTCCATCCGATTATCATGAACGCAATGAGGATCCCTTTCATCTTTACTGGCTCCTGTAATAAATCAAACAATATAGCCAGGCTCCCGAGAGATTCTGGCTTAGGTGACGGCATGATCGGATCTTTCGACCTCGATCCAAAACAACACACATACTGGGCAGATTTAAAACTACTTAAACTCTAATCATTTTAATATTTACACACCTTTGTTGTGTATGTAATATGTGTGCTACTTTGAACCTATGGACAGGACTGCACTACTTGTTGGGCGTAGTGATACGCAGTACCACTCCTGGCCATAGGGGTATAAATAGTACTGTGGGTACTGATCCCCCTCAGTTCCCGCCTGTGGGCATGAAGTAAAGACCTATGTATAGTCCCTACCTCCAACCAGTAAAGACCTGTTTGAGTTATACGTTTAAGTCTTTGTGTTAATTGTTCAATACAATACACATACTTAACACTGGCGACGAGTCAGGCTCTTACCCTGCGGCAGTTATTCCAGGCGGCTTCGTCCAAAGACAGGACGTTGAAGAGAGGTTTCAATCCTCAACACCCCACTCAAAACTGAAGGGCAGCAGAAATCCTGACAGCTTCCAGCGACTGGATGAGACAGGCATTAGGACCCTGAAGCCTCCATCAGCTTGTGAACCGGAGTAAAGACAGGACTGGGGAAGAGAGAGAGGTAGGGCGATAGCGATCGGCAGATAAGGGCCGGGCCGCTTTGAAGTGAGGGGCGCAGCCGGGCCAGCGATCGGGACCAAAGATAAGAGCCGCACTCGGACTGAAAGGCGCGGCGGCTGCAGAAGCTCAAGGTGCGAGAGTCGCGGTGCACAGCGCGGGCTATCGATCGCGGCGAAGATAAGGGCCGCACTCGAGGGCTGAAGGGAGACGGCGTCGGGGGACGGGTGAAGACCGCCAAGCGCGGGAAAACCGCCATTTTGTGGGCGGAGGACGACGGCAAGAGCGGGAAGCCGCCATCTTTGATAACAAGTAAAGAAAATAAAATCTGAGAAATTGCAAATCTACAATGCCTAAACACGGGAATATTAGCACCTTTGATAGTGACCTCGAAGATTGGGCCATATATGTTGAAAGAGTAAAAAATTATTGTAAGGCCAATAAAATTCGTGACCAAGATAAAGCTCTAACATTATTAAATTTAATGGGTGCGAAGACGTACGGGCAATTGAAACACCTGTTATCACCAGATGAACCGGCGGATAAGACGTTCGATGAGATTGTTACTGTCCTGAAAGATCATCTAAACCCCACGCCGCTGATGCTAGTGGAACGATTTAAATTTTACGACAGAAGGCAGCTACAGCATGAAAGCAATGCTGAATATTTGCTGGAATTGCGTAAATTAGCGAAATATTGCCAGTTTGGAACGGGATTGACAGATGCACTACGAGACAAATTTGTGTGTGGTTTATTTAAACAGGATACACAAAAGCGACTGCTCGAGGAGAATGAGCTGACGCTTGAGAAGGCGGTCACTATGGCAGCAGCACACGAAGCCGCAGCGAGAGGCACGGCAGTAATGCAGCTACGGTCACCGGAGCTCAGTGCACACAAATTGGGTGTGAGTTCTGGCAAATGTTATCGTTGTGGAAAGACAACGCATGATCAGAACCAGTGTTGGTTTAAAAACCAAGAATGTAGAACTTGTGGTAGGCTTGGACATATAGCTAGAGTATGCAGGTCAGGGAAGAAGACCAGCAACAAGAAGTCACCGCAAGGAAAATACGCAAAGGTACACAAGGTGACCGAACAGGAGTCCAATTCAGACGCTAGCAGTAATGAACTGGCTAGCTTAAGCTGTAATGAACTGGCTAGCTTAAGAGTACTCAACGCTGGTAAGGGTGCAGACCTCCAGACAATTTGGGTCACTCTTCAGATAGAAGGAGTCCAAGTAAAACTGGAATTGGACACTGGATCGGCATTGACGGTCATAAATAAGAAAGATTACGGAAAGTTATTCCAACATATTCCCCTACAGGATACGGGGATTATATTGAAAACATACACGGGGCAAAGAGTGTACCCCATCGGGAAAATAGAGGTTGCAGTGGCCCACAAGGGCGAAGACAGTCAAATAATGGACTTATATGTGATATCTGAAGGAGGTCCTCCACTACTAGGATGGGAGTGGATTAGGAAAATGAATATGGACTGGCATTTCCTACAAACAATAACGAGTGAGAACTCGGTGAAGATAGTCGGCCCAGACTCTGGAACGGATGATGGTAAGCCCAACTCAGGTGCAAAAGACAAAGTTTCAGCACAGAATTCCACTGAGCAACAACAACATAGTTTAACTGTGGATTCTGAGTCTGGCAAGTCTACTGATGTGCCCATTTCTGAGGGACACCGGGCTTGAACTCAACTCCATTTCAAACTACAACAGCAATTAGAACAAATGCTTCGCCGTTTTGAGCAAGAGTTGAATGCAACGAAAGAGTTCTTTGATATAGAGTTGGAGAATCTGGAAAGACAACAGAAGCAGCTGATGGAGAAAATGGAGCAGGAGCACACAAAACGTCTGATGTCAGAGGAGTTAACGGTCAGCCAACTCCTGCATATGCTGAAGGACAGGACTCTGAAATGGGAAAAACTTGAACATGAACTTCAATATTCAAACGAAAGGGGTTCGGAGCTCTCAAAGGTTATTGGAAGAGCTGAGGTGGCAACACAGACTGAGATGACTGCAACAGAGCAGCCCTTGGATGCCAAAAGTACGCTGACTCACGTCAACGTAGAACAACAGACCGCTGAAACAGCTGCTCCGGTAGAGGGATTGCATAGTCCGATCAATCAATCTCCAAAGGAAGTTGAAGTATTAAAATCACAAATGAGGTCACTAGTAAACGATTTGCTGAAAGCCCAGAAAAAGCTGGATGCAGAGGTACACATGAAGAAGTCTCTTCAGGAAAGATGTCTGGATTTGGAACAAGAGCTGGCTAACGTCCAGCTAGGTATGGAGGAAATAGACGACCCTCTCACTGGTCTAGCTCAGGACGACACCGAATATTACGATGTCCTGTCCTGCCCAGCTTGTAACTTCGACTCCCAAAGTGCAGAAATCATGGAGGAGCACCAAAAGTCTACGGAACATCGGGAGAAGCTGGCTCTACGACGGAAACAGGAGGAAGAGAAGGAGGAACTGCGCATGCAGCTGGCAGCTGTGGCAGCTGACAATGGAGCCCAGAGAGTCTCCAAGAAGCAGAAAAGGAAAAGTAAAAACAGAAGATGACCCATCTGAACCATTATCACCTCTACCAGATCACACACGTGGTCCCTCCGAACGGAGCCAATTCAGTTCGGAAGTTCAAACTGTTAAATCCATGGAAGGACTATTGAATGAGTCACTCTAGCAACGTGAACCGACTACACCACAGAGATTGAATCTGTGAACTGTTTTCCGCAGAGACTGAATCTGTGATCTGTTTTTGACATGAAGTTATCTATGTATCTATGTTATTCTGTTATGTAAACCTGAAGTTATATATGTATATATGTTATTACGTTATGTTAAATGGGGAGATGACTGTAAAGCTAGGAAGGGAGGAATGTTGTGTATGTAATATGTGTGCTACTTTGAACCTATGGACAGGACTGCACTACTTGTTGGGCGTAGTGATACGCAGTACCACTCCTGGCCATAGGGGTATAAATAGTACTGTGGGTACTGATCCCCCTCAGTTCCCGCCTGTGGGCATGAAGTAAAGACCTATGTATAGTCCCTACCTCCAACCAGTAAAGACCTGTTTGAGTTATACGTTTAAGTCTTTGTGTTAATTGTTCAATACAATACACATACTTAACAACCTTAAACTTAAACCTAAACTTATGTACAGCGCCGCCCGTCCCCGGGCGGCTTGCCTAATCCCTGATTGGACTGCAGCTCGCCGCTCCCTGTGGCGGGGCTGTAGTGACCTGGGGCTCGGGTTCCCCGCAGCCTTTCGCTGTTAAACGGGGACTGTGTTTTTTCATGGATTTCTGAAGTCAGCGTCTACTGGGAGCGGGGGAATCGGGCCAAGGTTTTACAGGCCAAGGTGTTCGAGTCGACCTGCGAAAAGGTACTTTGGGCGTGGCTCCCTTAGCGAGTGGACCTTCGGGTGGGACCTTAGCTCTCACAGCCCGTGGCTCTTCCACGACTGTGGGCTTCGGCTCCCTTCCCTCAGGCTCCGCCCCTTTGGGATTTGGGCAGGCTCCCTTGGTGAGTGGACCTTCGGGTGGGACTTCAGCTCTCACAGCCCGTGGCTCTTCCACGACTGTGGGCTTCGGCTCCCTCCCCTCAGGCTCCGCCCCTTCGGGAATTGGGCCTGTGGCAGACGGCTCCTCCTCACCTGTCCCTACAGGTGGAGAATCTCTGCCCCAATTTCTACCTCCCCCAGGCTCGAGTCGAGGGCGGGATCTCCGTCCTCCGACTCCACCTCCTCCAGAATTGCGTCGAGGGCGGGACCTTGTTGTTCGGGCCCCTCCTCGTCCGAGTCCCAGGCCATCGGAGAAAGCTCCCCCCAGGTGGGCGGGACCTCTTCTCCTTCCAAGCAGGCTACAATGCCAGCTTGTGTGGTCTGTGACTCATCGCGCGCCTCAGGCTGCGGATCTTTACCCTCAGACCTGGCTTCGGTTGCTGATACTCTAGCACCCGGTTTAAACAGTTTGCACCGCTTCATGCGAAACCACTTGTTGCGTTGGGACACCGCCACTGTGCGAGTGGCGTAGACCGGTGGATTTTCCAGCGATTCCGTTCTATCCTGGTCTACGGCTCTCTCGCCAGCGCATAGGGTTAGACCCAAGAATTTTACTTCTCGCCGGCCAACCCGCGCCTTCGTAGGGTTTTCCTTAACACTCTCTATCTCCTTCACACTCGTACCCACTCCCCAGAGACAATGATTTCTTAGGTCCACGTGGATCCCGTGGGCTACCAAGAAATCAGACCCCAGGACTCCCATTCCACCTCCCACCTCCCACTTCATTAGGGTACACTTCCACGTGGTGCGGAGTGGTCCTAAACGAATGGAGAGGGGAAGGGAATGTGCGCCAGCCTGTTCTTCGCCCGTGAAGCCCGACAGAAGTTATGGGACCCCGGTGGACAGAGGCGAGGTGGTGGGGTTATCTGCGTGGATTACGGTGCACGATGCTCCCGTATCCAACAGATAGGTCCCTTTCACCTCCTCCACTTCCATCTCAATGAGGGGTCGTCTCCATACATCATATCACAGTGCACACAGGTAGACAGGCTGCGCTGACTCTAGTCACTTAGGCACAGCGGTCAGGGTTTTGGGAGCGACAAGGCCGGTGGTGACTGCTATTTTCCCCTGCAAAATCATCATAGACCGCATTGTCTCTATGATTGATTCAATCGCAGCGGGATCCATAACTGCACCAGCTCCTTGTGCTGGGGCAGGAGCTACAGCTTGAGTTTGGGCTGGTGCTGGGGCGGCGGTCTGGGCTTGGGCTTGGGCTGCGGGAAATCTCCCTTTACTATCCTTCCATGGATTTCTACAGTCCTTGCGCCAATGTCCATCCTTCCTACACCCGTAGCAATTGAGCTTGGCTTGGACAGGGCGATTCCCCCCCTGACGCCACTCCTGCTTGCTTGGGGCTGCGGGTTTTGCCTCATGCACCTTTGCTTTCTGGGGAGGTGTTTCCTGACCTCTACAATTCTTGTACGCCACATTAAGCTGACGGAGTACCGTCTCCTCCGTGACGCCGGGACCTTGGGGATCGAACCAGGATCTGGCTAGGGCCCGTATCTCTGGCAAGCTGTTGGTAACCAAGCAACAGAACCAATGAACCCGCTGTTCGTCGCTCATTACAGCCCGTTCAGGCACACCCGGACAGCTGCGTCGATACACCGGCCACAGTCTTTCCGCGAAAACCCGTGGGGGTTCTCCAGGTAGCTGCACGGTCCCTTCCACATGGTCGAATGGACTACCATCGTCCACTCCCATTACTTCTAAAACTTCCTCCCTGAGATCCGCATACCCTTTCCATCCCCTCTTACTATCCTCTGAGAGGCACTGAAGGATTGTGCAATCCAGGGAGAAAAGCAACAGTTTCACCTGTTCCTGATCATCACAGTCATTAATGGCTGCTGTTTCCTCTATCTCCCTGAAATGAAGCGAGGGATCTCCCTTCACTGTGAGTCGTGCGAGGTGGCTCACCATGGACCTTAATTGTGGGCCAGCGTAGGGCACCACGAGCTGGTTCTGGTGGGGTCCGATACTGCCATCGGCAGCGTTGGGACCGAACCTCAGGTGCCGAGCGGGACACATTGGTGCCGGTCCCGGCTTTGCTACCAGTGGTTCTTCCACACACTCCACCTCGGCTACCTCCTCTTTCACTACCCCCTCCTTTTCCGGCCAAGTCTCACTATAGCTCGGCGGTGCTGAGGGCTCGGTGGCTGGTACCACAATTACCTCAGCTGGAATCAGCTGTTTTGATTCCTTTAAAAAGTCCATGTGACTGGCTTTCGGGCTGATGAGACACACCATGCCTCTTGCCTTAACCAGGGCCGTTCTTAGGTCCTCTATGGTCTTTTGGCAGGGGCCGTGGTCTGTGCTCTCAAACCCGTGCTCGAGGGCTAGCTTGTAAGCTGCCTTAACCTCCACTACTCTCTCCTCCTGCGCTCTTAGCTGTTGTGCGAGGCGAGTGTTTTTCTCCCATATCCTCGTTTCATTAATCTTTGCCTCCGTAACCTGGCACTCCAGGTACTCTATCCTAGCCTGATGTTGACTAGCTACCACTTGGCGTTCCTGATTCAGCGTGTGAAGCGCTGTGATGAGTTTTTCCCCACCCATGGCCTTTTCCTCTATCTCTGCTGCCTGTGTTGTGATCTTGACTGCCTGTGCTGCAACGACCCAGTCCAAGATCTGGACCTGCTTCTTGTAACACATCAGCCACACTGCCTTCTCCACTGACTTCTTATGCTCTTTGCTCTCTGTCCACCTGATGGCTGCGTCCACCGGACGCCCATCCAGCAAGAGATCGGAAATCCACTGTTTAGTGAGATTTACCTTGCCAAAGACATAGGCCTAGAAATTCAGTGGCCTGCGCCACCAGTTTGCACCCAAAGAGGGCTTTTGTGCCACTGTGCAAACCTACCGCGATATTTAGCGGGGCGCTAATGGCGGCGTTAGCCAGTAGCACTGCGCCGCCACCGATGACGTCATCGGTGTGCGCAGCGCCCCGCTATCGCCCCGCTGGCCATATTTGGTTGCTGCCGCCTCCTCCGCGCCGGCCGCAAACAGCGACCGGTACACGGGGCCTACCTGTGCTGGTAGTGGGGCGAGTTAAGGTGGAGGTGCGGCCGGCCGCTTTTTCGGCAGCCGCCTGCCCGCACCCCCGTCCCCGGCCTCCTACACCCACCCCCCCCCCGCGGCATTGCCGGCTGTTTCCAGAGAGCCCGGCACTTCTCCTTGGTGCCGGGCTCATTTGCCGGCACTCGCGAGCGGGGATCGCGCTGTTGCAGGCACCTCCCCCTTAAGAGTGAGAGGAAGGCCTGCAGTACCGCAGGCTGCCGTGCCACAGCGGGTGGCGCTGCGGCACTTTGCACACCAATATTCAGTTTCAGCGCCCCAAGCGGGGCGCCGAAACCCTTGTTTAGCGGCCGGCTTCCACTTGGGGCGCTGAAACTGAATATCCCGCTGGCGCAAGTGGCTCCGCGCGCAGCGGTAATTCCGGCGCCCAGGCGAGCTGGGCGCCCCTAACTGAATTTCTAGGCCATAATCCGCTATCCTCTCATCCATTGCATTTCGACCATTCAAACTTGGATCTACTATATTGCAACCCTGCTGCCAGAGTCCTGCCGAGGTCGCCATTTTCTGTAAGGGGTTTTCTTTGAGGGATTTCCCTGAGGTTTCTCTCTCTAGAGGCCTCTCTCTCTTGCACAGTAAAACCTTGAGTGGTTCGACCCACTCGCCCCTTAGATTCTATACTCTGGACTTAGGGGCAGGAACTACAATGTAGAGAAAACTCTTGTAGACCAAGTTTGATGAAACAAAATGAAATTTTATTGCATAAGGAAAAGTATCAAATCAAATGCAAGCAGATAAGAGAGTACATGGGAGGGAAAACACACAAACAAATCATAACGACACAATACTAACTAAGGCAAATACAGGCATCTTATACTCTACAAAGATCATCATGAAATAAGGAAACACACGGAACATCGAGGGACAACAACTCATGTTAATTGTACCCTTAAATCCACCCCCTTATTAAACCTATCTAGATCTGATTGTGAAGGGCCAGAAACATGCTCACCAATCCCACTAGGAAGTGCAAGGTTTTGAAATCGAGTCTGTGTTTGGTCCTTTCAGGCGTTTCATCTCCACGTGGATCGTGGAGCCCCTGCGAGCTGCGCCACACCTCTCTCCTGAGGTGGGGGTCGGGGGCGGCTGGACACCGGCGGGCCTGGATGTCGGCGGGGTCGAGGATCGTCGGCTCGACCCTGGTTAGAGGAGCCTTGGGCTGGCTCCCATCGCTTCTTCAGTTTATTTTTATCTCTTCTCCTTCCAACCGGGGTGGCTGGAAGGTTTCTTCTCTTGGGGTTTTTATTTTTCTTGTCTCTTCTCCCAAGTTGGGTCGATGGCCTCTCGTTCCGGCAACGGCCCGGGGATGGTCGATGATCTCCCGATGTGTTTCCCCGGGGCGGGACGCCGGCTTCGAGACGGCCTTCTTGATGTTGGCTTTCTTCTTCCTCCTGCAAGTGCCTGCTTCTTCTTCTGAGTGTGTCTTCCGTCTGAGCTCTAGCTTGCTCTCCCTCTCTCCCCAACTGCCGAAAAGTCTCTCTGATATACCTTTCTCCCAGAAACTTCCGTCTCCCGCCCAAAATCAGGTTAGTCTTTGTTTAACTTTTGGCGGGCTGGGAACACAGCGGGGTAGTTATTATATTTTAAAATGTTTTAAACGGCCGGTAAAGGCCCATCTCTGGTCTGGAATTACCTTCATTGTTTTTAATGTCCTGCTGATCTCGTTATCTAGTCCTGGGTGCTGTTTTCATGAATATGAAATTGTCCCCTTTTGTCTGGGTCAACATTTAGATGGCCTCTGTCTCCAGGCGGTTCTTGACTGGATCTGCATCTAATCCATATGCATACGTGTGGGTCTGGTTTCGTTCTCTCAGAAACGGCTTCCAGAACTTGCTGTAGGTTGAATCCACAAAGCTGTCTGAGGTTGCGCAGGAACCATTTTAAAGTGTCCCAATAAGCTGGTCACATGGTATGGCGGCCATTTTGTATGCCCCTTTTTCTGGGCTTCTTTTAAAACAGTCTTTAAAGTCACGGCCTCTTCTGCCATTTGACCCTTATTAATACAAAGTCCAATTTTGCGAATCCTACACAAGCACTTATTTGCCCTCTATAATGCCATTTTGAGAGGTCTTTCTAACTTTAACACATTTCCCCCATGCTGCATGTCTCCTCTGGAACACACCAGTTAATCCTGGCGGCCTCACAAGTGGATTGCTTACTAACAGCTGCAGCTCCACCATTTAAAAGGATTTTTCAACAATGATCATTTGCAGGTGGCAGATCTTTCTTTTCTCAGGTCTGGGAGAACTTTTAGCAGGCCTACTCATTGTGGAAGTTTTGAGGCTGAGATCCATCTCCAGTGTGACCTCCTGGGAAACCACTCTCCCCACCTTGACTGAGCGCTTTCTCAACTGAGGCATATACCCGCAGCATGGGAACCATTTATTTCCTTTCCTCCTTGACATCAGATTCAGACAAAGACCAGCCACGGCAGCAGCAGAACCATGAACAACAGCAGCACCAACAGCAGCAGCAACAACAGGAGCACCAACCTGCTGCCCACCCACCTGAAGCTGCACAGGCCAGAAGGTGCCAGCGCATGGCAGCACGTCGCCGCAGGAGATACCCCCCCCCCACCAAAACAAGGTTTACAGACAGAGGATCAGCTACCTCAACATGACTGAGCAGCAGTGCCAAAGGAGGCTCAGACTTTCGCGAGAGGTAGTGGGTGACATCTGCACAATGCTGCACCAACACCTGGAGCCCAGAAGATCCGGTGGACACCCCTTACCAGTGGCCGTCAAAGTCACCACCACACTCAACTTTTTTGCTTCAGGCTCATTCCAGGGATCAGCAGAAGACATCAATGGCATCTCCCAGGTGGCCGCACACACTTGCATCACACAGGTAACTTGCCCTTTTTGCCAAAGCACACAATTACATCAACTTCTCCAAGGATCAAGCAAGTGTAACCGCACGTGCGGTTGGGTTTGCCAATCTGCCAGGCTTTCCAAGGGTGCAGGGCATCGTTGACTGCACACATGCGGCCCTTAAGGCACTCCATCACAACCCAGGTATTTATGTCAACCACAAGGGCTTCCACTCCCTCAACGTGCAGCTGGTGTGTGACCACAAGAAGGAAATTTTGCATGTTTGCGCAAATACCCTGGCAGTTGCCATGACTCATTCATCCTGCACCAGTCTAGTGTGCCTCCGCTCTTCAGTCCACCAGACCAACTTTTCAGTTGGCTACTTGGAGACAAGGGCTATCCCCTGATGACATGGCTAATGACGCCTTTGCGGAGGCCATCCAACGAAGCTGAGGAGCGCTACGACTCCAGCCACATTTCCACCAGATCCATAATCGAGCAAACCATTGGCTTGCTGAAGATGCGAATCAGATGCCTGGATAGATCAGGTGGAGCCCTGCAGTACTCAGCAGCCAGGGTGTCCAGAATCGTCATGGTCTGTTGTGCACTTCACAACAGCTGGCTGATGTACAAGTGGCTGATCACATAGCCTCCTCAGATGAGGATGAGGATGATGATGAGGAGGAGGAGGAGGATGAGGAGGAGCAGGAGAGCAACAACGAACAGCTTGCGGAGGCGCATCAACCAGCGGCAGCAGCACGCGAGCACATTGCTGCCCGGGATGCAAGGGACACACTCGTCTTGGCCAGATTTGCTTAGCCTAGTCAATCAAACAATTTTGCCTCACACCTTCTTACCAGAGCATCGACAATGGCCAAGAACCTGTGGATTCCTATCACTCTGACCACCATACTGACAATTGCAAGTTGCCCTAAGCCCTCAATGTGGAAGTTCCATTTGCGAAACAACACAGGCCACAACTTCAACAGTTTGCCATCAAGTTTTTTTATCACAAAGTCACGGATGGCTTTTCAAAAATAAACACAACAGAACACCCAAGTGACCACCCTTGTGACTACTTGTGCTTTATCGTCCTCTTACACGTGCTTGTAGTGTATGTAACCTGTACCACCTTAAGAGACTACCTTAAGGTGATGGACTACTTTCTGATGGCTCCTGTATATTGTAGTACCGGTGGTGACCACACCGGTATATAAACCCTGTGGAGCAAATTGAATTTCAGTTCAGCCCTGACCCTCAGTTACTAAAGACCTGTTTAAGTATTCTGTTGTCTGTGTCCAGTTATTACATTTGAAAGCACAGACTCAACAGTGGCGACGAGTCTGATCGTACCTAGCGGCAGTTTTGCATCCAAGGAAGCTTCGTCCTCAGAACGGCCTCATCATCCTGCTGAGCACTGCACCGCACGGGAGGCCATCGGGAACCCGGTTTGGTTTGCTGGCCACGAAGTCCACCATCAGCAACAGGCAGTGATCATCCCTTCTACGACAGCGGCGGGTAAGCCCGATCGAGCGGCACGGAGGGGAAGTCGGCCGAGTTGTCAGTGGGAGAAGGGGAGGGAAAACGAAGAAAGGGCAGAGAACACGACCACAGCCGGTGTCAGGGGCTGGACTGCAATCGGGGCAGAGACGCGCAGCAGCCAGAAAAGCGTTGATGTCCACGAGGACCGCGGGAGCGGCGGGGAACAAGAGCAGCAGCGTCGGGGGAAATAAAGGACCGCTGGGAGGCGAGAACGGCAACAGCGCGGTAATCGCCATTTTAGTCGGCGGGGGAAGAAGACAAGCGCGGGAAAAGCCGCCAAGCGCGGGAAGCCGCCATTTTGAAAAATAAAATAAAATAAAGGAAACTCAACAAGGATGCCAAAAACGGGTAACATCACTGCTTTTGATAGCGATGTGGAAGATTGGGCCACTTATGTGGAACGCGTTGAAGTTTACTGTACAGCGAATGAGGTACCGGCGGATAAGAAGGCACTAACCCTATTAAACTCGATGGGTGCGAAGACGTACGGGTTATTAAGGCACGCTGTAACACCAGATAAACCGGTAGGAAAGAGTTTCGCGGATATTGTTACTATCCTGCAAGAGCATTTAAACCCCACGCCGCTGCTGATAGCGGAACGATTTAAATTTTACAAAAGAATTCAGCTTAAAGAGGAAAGCAACGCTGAATTCTTAATCGAACTGCGCAAGTTATCAAAGTACTGTCAGTTCGGTACAGGACTAGCAGACGCTCTGAGAGATAAGTTCGTGTGTGGGCTACTAAAGGAAGGAACCCAGAAGCGACTGCTAGAGGAAAAGGATCTTACGCTGGACAAAGCTTTCAGCATTGCAGCATCGCACGAGGCAGCAGCACGAGGCACTGCAGAAATGCAGCAAAGGCCATCGGAATTCAGCACCAATGAAATGGCATTGGGCGCAGTAAAGTGCTATCGTTGCGGAAGGACAACGCATGATCAGAACCAGTGCCGGTTCAAAGATAAAGAATGCAGGCAATGTGGCAAGCTTGGTCACATAGCGAGAGTATGCCGGTCAGGAAAGAAGACCAGCAACAAAAAGTCGCCGCAGGAGAAGTACAAAAAAGTACACAAGGTGACAGAGAACAGTTCGGATGAACAGAAGACGGATTCAGACTCCAGCAGTAAGGAACTGGGTTGTCTAAAAATACATAATGTGGGTAACACAGCAGACCACCAAACTATCTGGGTCATGCTTCGGATAGCAGGAGTCCAAGTGAAGATGGAATTGGACACTGGATCGGCTTTAACGGTCATGAATAATCAAGATTACAAAAAGTTATTCTCACACATTCCCCTGAGGGATACGGAGATTGTATTGAAAACATACACGGGGCAAAGAGTATACCCCATCGGAAAGATAAAGGTAAAGGTGGTCTACAATGGTAAAGAAAGTCAGGGAATGGACTTGTATGTGTTACCTGAGGGAGGTCCGCCACTACTGGGACGGGAATGGATCCGGAGAATAAATATGGACTGGCATTCCTTACAAGCACTAACTGTAGATTCCTGTAAAGAGGATGACGTCAAACCTAAACGACTGTCCAAAATATTGGACGATGCTAAGGAGGTGTTCCAACAGGGACTGGGAACACTGAAAGGAATTACGGCAAACATCAAGGTTGAAGAACATGCAAACCCAAAATTTTTCAAAGCCAGACCGGTACCTTATGCGATACGACCTGCTGTGGAAGCAGAGCTGGAAGGGCTAGAACATTCAGGAGTACTGTCAAAGGTGGACTGGAGCGAATGGGCCACACCCATTGTTCCCGTCATGAAGCGTTCATTGAGCAACAAGCCGGGGGAACCTGGGAAGGTTCGCATCTGTGGCGATTTTAAGATCACTGTTAATCCGGTTCTTCACACGGTGCAATATCCGCTTCCGCGGATTGAGGATATCTTCGCTTCGCTGTCTGGCGGGAAACACTTCACCAAGATAGACCTGGCGCAGGCGTACCTACAGATGGAGGTTGATGAAGCGTCACGCCAGTATCTCACGATCAACACACATAAGGGCTTATATCGGTATAATAGACTGGTTTTTGGAGTGGCATCGGCTCCAGCGATTTGGCAAAGGGCCATGGAGCAGGTATTACAGGGAATTCCAGGCACACAATGCTACCTGGACGACATTCTGATTACAGGAAATGATGATAAGGAACACCTCGCGAATTTGGAGCAGGTGCTCACCAGATTGAAAGAATATGGACTCAGAGTTAATCGCCAGAAATGTGAGTTCTTTCAGAAGCGAATCTCGTACTGCGGTCACGTCATTGACCAGGAGGGGCTTCATAAGTCACCTGACAAGATCGAAGCTGTTGTGAAAGCTCCCGCTCCGGAAAATGTATCCCAGTTGAGGTCGTTCCTTGGGTTGATTAACTATTACCACAAGTTTCTTCCAAATTTATCCACGGTGTTACACCCGCTGAACACTCTTTTACAAATGGGAGTACCATGGAAGTGGAGCGAGGACTGTAAGCGGGCTTTTCAAAAAAGCAAGGCACTGATCACCTCTAAGGAAGTGTTGGCTCACTTTAACCCAACGCTGCCTATTCGTTTAGCTTGTGATGCTTCTCCATATGGTATCGGGGCAGTGCTCTCACATAAGTTGCCAAATGGCTTGGAAAGGCCAGTCGCGTTCGCATCCAGATCATTGACCTCCGCAGAGCGCAACTATGCTCAGATAGATAGGGAGGCTCTCAGCCTTGTGTGGGGAGTTAAGAAATTTAACCATTACCTGCAAGGCCAAAGGTTTACGCTACTGACAGATCACCAGCCGTTGGTTTCCATTTTTAACCCTAAGAAGGGTGTTCCGGTTATGACGGCGCAGAGGCTTCAGAGATGGTCCCTTTTCCTAGGGGCACATCAATATGATATCGAATTCAAAGGTACAAAGCAACATGGTAATGCTGATGGGCTGTCGCGCCTGCCACTACCTACAGCGGAAGAGGCACCGGTAGTTGACCCTGTCGAGATATTTCACTCGACCATCATCGAATGCTTACCAGTCACCAATGCGAGTATTGAGAGAGAGACCCGAAATGACCCGACACTGTCTCGGGTCTACGATTTGACAGTGAAGGGATGGCCAGCACATGGCGAACCACTGTTACCTGCATTCTCAGCCAGACGAGAACAGCTGTCCGTCTGTCAAGGAACATTGATGTATGGAACAAGGGTGATTATTCCTCCTAAATTAAGGGAGAGAGTTCTGAAGGAACTGCATGAAGGTCATCTGGGGGGAGTCAAGATGAAAGGCCTTGCTAGGGCTTATGTGTGGTGGCCAGGTATCGACAAACAAATAGAGGATCTGACTAAAAGCTGCTCAGGGTGCCAAAAAGTTCAAAACGCACCTCCAATTGCACCGCTGCATCCGTGGGAATGGCCTTCAACCCCATGGCAACATGTGCATATCGACTTTGCAGGTCCATTCATGGATTCCATGTTTTTGATAGCGGTAGACGCACATTCTAAATGGCCAGAATTGATTAAGATGTCGACCACTACCTCTGAAAAGACGATTGCAGTTCTAAGAACCATATTTGCAAGGAATGGGTTGCCGGAACAAATATGTTCAGACAACGGACCACAGTTCGTGTCAGAAGAATTCCAGAAATTCATGAAAAAGAATGGGGTGAAACACTATACATCTGCCCCATATCATCCGGCTACCAATGGGTTGGCTGAGAGATTTGTACAAGCGTTCAAACAGGCGATAAAGGCCATGAGCGAAGACCATATTCCACTACAACACAAGGTGGACAATTTCCTGATGGCATATCGAAACGCCACGCATGCAGTGACAAATCAAAGCCCTGCCATAATGTTCTATAACAGGAGGTTGCGGTCCCGGTTGGATTTGTTAAAACCCAATGTGCGGAGGGAAGTCGGAAACAAACAATTCCAGCACGTAAATAACAAGGCCACTCGGAGTTTTGAAATAGGACAACCAGTGTTGGCCAGGGACTATAGGAATGATAAATGGCAATCCGGAAGAATTCGTGCCCGACAAGGACCCTTGATGTACACGGTAGACGTTGGTGAGAACGTAATACGACGTCATGCTGACCAACTTGTGAAATCGAGAACAAGGGTCGACCCCATGTCTACGGCAGAGACACCAGTTGAAGAAGTTATTGAGCCTGTAGCATCTACCTCAGACTCGAACGTACATGATGATGTTCAATCCATAAGAGATCAAATGGATGAGTCACCCCAGCAACGAGACCCAGAGACCCCTGAAAGGCGTTATCCGGCCCGGATCAGGAGGCCTCCTCAGAGACTGAATCTTTGAACAGTTTTGTATGAAAGTTGTATATATGTTATCCATGTTATGTTTAAATTGGGGTGTACACTGTTGTTAAGTCTGTGTGTTATATTGAAAATTACTACACAGACCACAAGAGTAAATTTTAACAGGTCTTTACTAGTCGAAGGTCAGGGCGGAACTGCCCAATAAATCATTACACAGCACTTATATACCGGTGTGGTCACCGCCGGTATTACAGTATACAGCAACCAAGATAAAGTAGTGCAACTCTTAAAATAGTTCTCTTAAAGGTGAAACGGTTACTAAAATAGTTCTCTTAACGGTGGAACGGTTACATACACTACAATCCTCCCTTTTTAGCTTAACAGTATATATATTCCCCATTAAACATAACATATATACACAACTTCATGTAAAAACAGTTCACAGATTCAGTCTCTGCGGAGGCGCCTCCTGCGCTTCCTGACTCGGTCCGGATAACGCCTCGGTGGTGTAGTAGTTCTCGGTGGTGTAGTAGGTTCTCGTTGCTGGGGTGACTCATCTAATAGTCCTTCACTGGACTTAACAGCTTGAATTTTCGTAACTTCAGAACCAGCATTGTTGACTTCTAAAGGCTCGAGTACCTTGGGAAGTTTTTCTGCTTCCAGACTGATTTGGCTCAGTTCAGAGGGACCACTTGCGTGACCTGGTAGGGGTGATAATGGTTCAGATGAGTCATCATCTTCATCATCACGGGACAACTCACATGAATATACTAGATTGCTGTCCTCCTCAGTATCTACGTCCTCCAAATGTTTTATTATTTCTATTTTTGGAGCTTCAACTGTGAGTGTGGCTGTGGGCTGTGCATTACTTGATTTGCAGCTATATTCACCAGAGTCTTTGGGGGTGAGATTTGTAATGGTAAGTTCTATCACATTCTTATTTTGTTTAAATTTGTATCGGTCAGAAGATTCGATTAAGCTCTGGTCTTTGTACCATCTGACCATCTTGGGAGTAGGTGTAAACTCACAGCTCAAAGTAGCAGAATGCTTCTCTTCCACTGTAATGTTCTGTAGTTCTTTGACTACCTTTGACGGAGGCTCTTTAATAGTCAGCCTCGCCTCAGATTTTGATTTCCCTGCAATAAACTGCAGCAAGCCGGTCATCTTACAAGTTGTTTTTTTCAGAGTGAGACGATGAATAGTGCCACGATGCTCAATGTCCACCTCTTCAGAAGCATGAAGAATTTCACCATTTAGTATCCATTTTGGAGGCTTCATGTCAGCAACTGAAAGCTCACACTCAAGAATGGCGTCACTTGGCTCTGTCACTTCCACATCACATATGGGTTTAATGATGGCAATTGATTGCTCTTCTACATATAACTTTGCTGTGCTTTGGTCATCTATGGCATTGCACATGTAGTTGCCTTCATCTTCAAAAGTGACATTATTAATAACGAGCTTCCTGTACACATCTTCACTCACAATCTCATATTTATTACTGGGATGAATCTCTTTGTCTTTGTCATACCACTTGACAGCAGCATTTGGCCTGGAAACCTTGCATTCGAAAATGACACGATGTTTCTCCATGTTAATCTTCTCTCTTAAGGGTTTCACAATTTTAACTGGTAATTCTTTAATTCGAAGCAAAGCTCTGGAAGTAGCGCTTTCAGCAACAAACTTGATCTCTGCAGCATCTTCAGTTTTTGCCTCTGCCACGAATCCCCTGAGTGGCTTATTACTGCTGACACTGCTCACAAAAGGGTGCTCTTTCTTCTTAGCTTTCAACTGATCGATGAATTTGACATATTCCCTTTCTTGCTCAGCTTTGATTTGTTTGGCCTCATCGCGCAGACGGTTTGTGTGTTCCTGTTCCATTTTCTCAATCAGCTGCTTCTGCTGTCTTTCCAGATTCTCCCACTCTGTGTCAAAGAACTTTTTCTTTGCATTCATCTCTTGCTCAAAACAGCGAATCATTTGTTCTAATTGCTGTTGTAGTTTGAGATTGAGTTGAGTTCAAGCCCGGTGTTCCTCAGAAATGTGCATGTCTGTAGACTGGACAGACTCAGAATTCTCTGTCAAACTATGTTGTTGTTGTTCAGTGGAATTCTGTTCTGATACTTTGTTCTCTTCTGAAGTATTTATGCACTCCTTCGTTTTTCCATCATTAGTCTGCAAGTCCATTTTAGACTTGTCTTTTGCGCATGGGCTGGTCTTACCATCATCAGTTCCAGAGTCTGAGCTGATTGTCTTCACCGAGTTCTCACTCTCTGCTTTGTCACTGTCACTGCTGCATATGCCCTCATCCAATATTCTGGACAATCGTTCAGGTTTGACATCTTTCTTTTTCCCGGAATCTATCGTTATTGCTTTTAGGGAGTGCCAGTCCATATTGATTTTCCTGATCCACTCCCGTCCAGAAGTGGTGGACCTCCCTCAGGTAGTACATATAAGTCCATTCCTTGGTGTTCTTTGCCCTTGTGTACCACCTTGACTTTTATCTTTCCGATGGGGTATACTCTTTGCCCCGTGTATGTCTGCAATACTATCTTCGTATCCCGTAGGGGAATATGTTTGAATAACCTTTTGTAATCTTGCTTATTCATGACCGTCAACGCCGATCCGGTGTCCAATTCCATCTTCATTTGGACTCCTGCTATCTGCAGTGTGACCCAGATAGTTTGTCGGTCAGCTTCCTTACTCACATTGTGAATTCTCAGACTACCCAGTTCCTTGCTGTTGGAGTCTGAATCCGAATTCTGTTCATCCGAACTCTTCTCAGCCACCTTATGTACCTTTCTGCACTTTTCCTGCGGTGACTTTTTGTTGCTGGTCTTCTTTCCTGACCGGCATACTTTAGCTATGTGACCAAGCTTGCCACATTTTCTACATTCCTGGTTTTTAAACCAGCATTGGTTCTGATCGTGTGTTGTCTTCCCACAACGATAACATTTCTTTGTACCCGAAGCCATTTGATCTACGCTGAGCACCGCTGCCTTCAGCTGCATTTCCGCAGTGCCTCTCGCTGCGGCTTCGTGCGATGTTGCAATAGAGACAGCCTTATCAAGTGTAAGATCATTCTCTTCAAGCAGCAGCTTTTGTGTTCCTTCTTTCGACAATCCACACACGAATTTGTCTCTCAGTGCCTCTGTCAGGCTTTCCCCAAACTGGCAGTATTTCGCTAGCTTACGCAGTTCAATTAAATACTCCGCGTTGCTTTCCTCTTTCAGTTGCGTTCTCGCATAAAATTTAAATCGTTCCGCTAACATCAGCGGTGTGGGGTTCAAATGATTTTTCAGGACAGCAACAATTTTAGCGAAAGCCTGATCCGTCGGTTTAGCTGGTGATAGAAGATGCTTCAATAGCCCGTATGTCTTCGCACCCATTGAGTTTAGTAAGGTTAGTGCTTTATCTTCATCTGATATTTTATTTGCCTTACAATATATCTCTATGCGTTCTACATACGTGGCCCAATCTTCAACATCGGGATTGAAATCGTTGATGTTACCACGCTTAGGCATCCTCGCAATCTTCTTGAGAGACAAAAATAAATTTTTCTTTTCTTTTTTTTTTAAATGGCGGTTTCCCGCGCTCGTCTTCTTCCCCCGCCTATGAAAATGGCGGCTTCCCGCGCTCGTCTTCTTCCCCCGCCTATGAAAATGGCGGCTTCCCGCGTTTGCCTTTCTCCCCCGCTGGCTGTAATGGCGATTGCCGTATTGCTGCGTTCGCCCCCCCCCCAGCGGTTTTCAAATCGTGCCTCCCAGCCCCTCTTGCAGTCCGGTCCTTTCCCCCCCGGCTGCGGCTGAGTTCTCCGCGGTTTTTTAAAAAATTTTCTCCCGCGCTTACACTGTCCCGGTCGCTGCGCCTCGCAACCTCGGTAGCTGCCCGGCCTTTTTTTCACCGGTCGCGGTCGAGCTCTCTCTCGACGCTGTTGCGTCTCCCAGCCCGCTATTTTCTCCTGCGACTTACGCTGTCCCGGTCACTGCACCTCGCGGCCTCGGTAGCTGCCCGGCCTTTTTCACCGGTCGCGGTCGAGCTCTCTCTCGACGCTGTTGCGTCTCCCAGCCCGCTTGTAGCCCGGTCTCTCACACCGGCTGCGTTTGCATTCACCGCGGCTTCCGTGCCTTACGCTGCCCCAGTCTCAGCGCCTCTGGCCCCGACTTCTGTCCGGCTCTTTTCCCCGGCCGTGGTCGAGTTCTCCGCCCTTATATCCTCCGTTTTTTTTATTTTCTCCCCTACTCACAGTCAACGTGGCTGACTTGCTGCTCGTCGCTGATCGGCTTACCCACCACCGTGATAGAAGGGATGATCACTGCCTGTTGCTGATGGAAGGCTTCGTGTCAGAATTCTTCCTTTGCTCTGCAGACCCGAGTCTTTTCTCAGCAGAATGATGAGGGCGGATGCCTCTTCTCAACGCCCGTTAAACTGCCTTGGATGTATCTCTGCTGCAGGGTAAGATCGTACTCGTCGCCACTGTTAAGTCTGTGTGTTATATTGAGAATTACTACACAGACCACAAGAGTAAATTTTAACAGGTCTTTACTAGTCGAAGGTCAGGGCGGAACTGCCCAATAAATCATTACACAGCACTTATATACCGGTGTGGTCACCGCCGGTATTACAGTATACAGCAGCCAAGATAAAGTAGTGCAACTCTTAAAATAGTTCTCTTAAAGGTGGAACGGTTACTAAAATAGTTCTCTTAAAGGTGGAACGGTTACATACACTACAACTGTTAAGCTAAAAGGGGAGGAATTGTAGTGTATGTAACCTGTACCACCTTAAGAGACTACCTTAAGGTGATGGACTACTTTCTGATGGCTCCTGTATATTGTAGTACCGGTGGTGACCACACCAGTATATAAACCCTGTGGAGCAAATTGTATTTCAGTTCAGCCCTGACCCTCAGTTACTAAAGACCTGTTTAAGTATTCTGTTGTCTGTGTCCAGTTATTACATTTGAAAGCACAGACTCAACAGTGCTCCTACGTGGTGCTTCCCCTGTGGCTTCAGCAGATGTGGAGGCCCCTTGCTCACTTTCCTGCTGCTCCTGTCTCGACACCTTTGGCGGGCGTCCTCTGGGGTTGCGAGCCTGTGAGGGCTCGCCTGCAGTCTGCTGCTCCTGTGGCTGTACAGGGGTCGACACGTCTATCTCAGTTGGGTGCGGACTCTGGTGGGGCTCTGACCGAGGGCTCTGCAGTGGCATGGTCATGTGAGCGCTTGGAGAGGAGCCCCCACTTCCTTGTTCTCTGCCACCAACATCCCTCTCATGGGTCAGCCCCACTTCAGAGCTAGCAAGTGGCTTGACAGCACCTTGCTGCACTTCAGGGAGGCCATGAGGACCCGTTTCTGCACAGGAAGTCCTACTCCAGAGGACTTCTATGAAGGTCTGGTTTCTCTGCTCAATTGCTGACCATCGCTCCTCAAGAATTTCAGTCTATTCTGAACGATGACCATGTTTTCAAGACCCTGGTGACTAAGCTCCTTCATGGACCTAGCCATCCACCCCTCTACCGTAGCCATCCTCTCCTCTACGGTAGCCAGCTTTACCACGGAGGTAGCTATCCTTTCCACGGAGGTTGCCATCCTTTCTGTGGTGATGCGTTCATACGCCAATGCCTCCACAAAAGCTTTGCTCATGTTCACGATGGACTCCTCCATTCGCTCCACACTCGCAGCGACCCTGGAGACAAAACCTGCCAGAGACTCCTGCAACTGTTCCTGGAATTTCAGCACCGCTCTCCTTCTGGATGGACCCGGAGGCACAGAGTCGACATGCAGATGAGCTGAGCTGGGAGGGTCCTGCGCCCTCCGATGAGGACTCTCCATTGCTGTCCCTGTCTCCACCATCTGCTGATGCTCACTTGTGAGCTGTGGTACACCAGGTGACAGCTCTACTCTATGTCCCGAAGGTCCCACCGATGTGTGAGTGTCTGCGCTGGTGCTGGGTGCTGGGTGCTCTTAATTCAGCTGACGCTGCACCCTCAGAGGTTGCAGTTTCCTCTGAGGAGTCTTGTGGCTCAGGCTGCTCCTCCTGGACAGTGGGGAGGGTAGCTGTTGATGGTCCTGTGGGGGAGTAAGGGAAAGAGTTAGACATGTGAGATAAACGTAGCATGCACATTGAATTGTGCAGATGATCATAAGTCAACCTGTTAGAGCATCAGAATCAGTATCAGTCACTCATGCAATGTCAATGAGAGATGAAAACCTATTCTGTCACCAGCTTGCTCTGATGTGCCCGTCTGTCCGTCCCCCACTTGCGCATCCTCCTCGGCTCCCACAATCTCGAGGGCTGCCTCCACTGCGCTGGTGAACTGGGCTATTGAGGGTGGCCCTCCTCCTCCTGTCCTCGCCCTCTCCCTCTTATTGTGGGCTCTCTTTTCCTGCAATGAGGGACACAAGTGGAGTTTGAGTGAGAATGAAGGAGTGAGTGTAGAGAATCCATAGCATAGATGCTTAGAAGGACACAAAGATGGAGTGAGGTGCCAAGACCAAGGGCCCTCCCTGTGTGTTGTAAGTTGTTGTCATAGCATCACAGTGATAGGGAGTGTGAGGGCTGCATAGTCGAATAGTTAAGTGAATGTGAACATACAGAGAGAGGGTGTGGTTAAGGGTGCAGGGATGTAAGGGTCAAGTGGGATGTGGAGGAGGAGGTTGTCAAAGCAGAGTGCTGGTAATGAGAGGCGATGGGGAGCAGATTGAGGGTCATGGGGATGGAAAACTTGCTTTTCCTGTGCGGAGAAGTTCATACAACCTCTTTCTGCACTGCAGCCAGGTTCTGCTGCACACTGAGATGGCACTGACCTCCTGGGCCACTTGCAGCCACACAGCTTTGGTCTGTTGTGGAGGCTGTTTCCTCCCTGAAGAAGGAAAGAGCACTTCCTTATTCGCTCTTGCTCCCTCCACTAGGGCTGAGAGGGAATTCTCATCGAATCGGGGTCCACACTTTGGTCTGGTGCTGGACATACTTGCAGCAGGAATTCCTCAGAAGTATGATGCTAAAGTTGAAAGGCTGAAAAAGAACCAAGGCTGCTTGCAGGCCTTAAATGCAGCTGCATAGAAGACGTCATCGGAGGTGAGTTTCAGCATCAAAAGACTCATTGGGCCAGGGGTTCCCACACGCTGCAAATCAAGTGCCCAATTAGAGCAAAATCGCACTTTTGTCCCGCCTCACATCGGAGGCGGGGTCCTGACACACCAACCACCTGACACGCCCCCAGCCCGCCCCCAATGACAAAATCCAGCCCATTAACTCTGTTTCTCTCTCTACAGATGCTGCCTGACCTGCTGAGTATTTCCAGCATTTTCTGTTTTTATTCCAAATGTACTTCATTGGCTGTAAAGCGCTTTGAGACGTCCGGTGGTTTTGAACGGCGCTATAGAAATGCAACTCTTTCTTTTCTTTTAAAGGATCCTATGGCACTATTCGAAGAAGAGTGTGGGAGTTCTCCTAGTGACCTAGTCAATGGATTATCTGGCCATGATCTCATTGCTGTTTGTGGGAACTTGCTGTGCGTAAATTGCTTGCTGTTCCCTGCATTACAAAAGTGACTACACTTCAGAAATATTTAATTAGCTGTGAAACACTTTGTGAGGTCCTGTTTTCATGAAAGGTGCTGTATAAGTATGAGTTTTTTCTTCTTTGTATTCTGTGATCAACTTTGGTTTTGTATTGTGTACTGTGTGAGAGATGGCCCAGAGAAATTAGTACGGTGCTGACCCTTGCATCCGACCTTATGGTGTGAGCCCAGACAATCTTTCTGGCCTTGGTGAATCTAAATCTGTGGGCAGTGTTTTAAATCTCATCATCATAAAGAAACTACTCATGAAATAACACTGGACGGCCAGCTGGTGGCGCCGTCCAAGGAGTGTAAATACTCGGGCGTGGGCCCAGCTTGCCCGGGGATGTTTTGTAAGACAGGAACTAGTGAAGTACAACTAGACCTCCATGTTCTGAAACAAGTTGATTAAAGCCTTGCTTTATACTCGAACCAAGTGCGGAGTGAGTTTTATTACGTCAGGCAGTTTTAAGATGTGCCTTTGGATGCAATGAAAACCGGCATAAAACTTGATGGGGGAGAAATTCGGTTTCGACTATTTTGGGGCGCTAACATCTGCCGGCCACAAAATTTAGCACCCGGCGCAAATTATCGCCGGCGACCACAACATTCGTCTCCAGCGCCCCTGGAGGTGATTGGAGCGCTAAATCAAACGCTACCCAACTCTCTTAGGGCGCTAACGACAGGGGACGGGGCATTACCTCAGAGCGCTACTCAAGCTCATGCGCTGGCAATTACCTAGTCCTCAGACAGAATGGCGCCTTCCAGTTCTTAAAGGGGAGGTTCAATCATGCTGCACAGTCTCACCCTGATCAATGCTGCTTTTGACCTGGGCCTGCAAGGAGGTGCAAATCTTGAACCACGAATATCATGGCTGCTCAGAGGCCCAGGGAGAGAGCGCGCTGGTTTAGCGACCAGGCATTGGGGCTCTGGTTGTGGCTGTGGAACGCAGACGGGTAGTACTCTTCCCAAACACTGGCAGGAGGCCACTGCCCCGGGAGATCACAAGGGTGTGGAGGGAGGTGGCCCATCCCATCTCCTCCAGAAGCCTGGTCCAAAGGACTCACACCCAGTGCCGCAAGAAGATCAACGACCTCACTCGGGTGGTCAGGGTGAGTAGATGCTTTAAATACCTCTACATCCCACCATCTCAACCTCACTCTGTGCACAGACAGTATAAACTGACAAATCCCCAACACTCACCCAGCAACTGTGCCCATCTACTAAAAGTCAAATCCACACCTCACACCTTGCAGACATTAACGGCTGTTCAACTATGGTAGGCACATCTGCCAAACACCTGCCTGCACACTCACTCACACGCTGTCCTTTTTCTTCCAGGCCAAGCTTTCTCATAACAGGAGGGAGCAACAATGCATGGGATGAGGCCAGGCGGAGCTGCACCCACTCACACAGCTGGAGGAGTGAGTGCACACAATAATCGCGAGTCATGTCGTGGGCGCTGTGGCAGTCAGAGAGGTTGACCCCCTTGGGGACAGTAACGGTATGTTCATCATCTCTCCCTCCTCTCTCATACCACTTCCCCCTCACAACACGAGCCCTTCCCAGTTTCCATCTAAGTTTACTGTCTCCATTCCTTGCTCCCTTCCTGTCCCCCTCCCTTCACGTTAAAGCCACTCTTGTGCCTTCCTGCTTTTAGATAGGGAGCCACCATCTGAACAACCTGTCCCTCAGCCTCCCAGTGGAAGCGACGCAGGAGAGGATCAGGAACACCAAGCCAGAGCCTCACTGCCTGCGTCTCCCGAGGGCGACACATCGGATACTGGGGCCATGCGGTCAGCGGAGGGGAGCAGAGGTTTTGGTTCTGATGTGGGTGAAGCTCCGGGACCCAGCGAGCTGCAGCAACGCCATGGGGAAAGGGAACCTTGGGGGCCATCTCCCCGGAGGGTGAGTGTGCGCACGAGTTCTGCTGCACAGGACTTGGATGAGGACCTCGATAAAGGGGCGGCACGGTGGCATAGTGGTTAGCACTGTTGCCTCACAGCGCCAGGGACCCGGGTTCGAATCCGGCCTCGGGTGACTGTCTGTGTGGAGTTTGCACATTCTCCCCGTGTTTGCGTGGGTTTCCTCCGGGTGCTCCGGTTTCCTCCCACAGTTCAAAGATGTGCGGGTTAGGTTGATTGGCTATGATAAATTGTGGGGTTACGGGGATAGGGTGGGATATGTGTTGGTGTAGGGGTTACAGGGATCGGGTGGGATATGTGTCGGTGCAGGCTCGATGGGCCGAAATGGCCTCTATCTGCACTGTGGGGTTTCTGTGATTCTGTGATTCTGTGATCACGGCGATGAATACTCAGGTGATGAGCATGCATACTGAGCTCATGGGTGCAATGGCAAGGGTGCCCGAGAGCATGGGTGCACTGGCTAGGAGCGTGAAGGAGTCCGCTGCCAGCACAGCTGTCTTCTGTGCGCAAACCCTCGATCCAATCCTTGCCTCGATGCAGAGACCGTGGGGACCCAGACCCCGTGCCGCGTGTAATGGGTGAGGTGGCAGCACCTAATGCAGCACAGGCCGAGGTAACGCAATAGTTTAGTGCTGGAATCGAGTGATTGGTTGGTGCCACCCAATCTCAGACTGCTCTAATGCAGTCTCAGATTGATGCCATGCAATCACTGACTGCTGCCATCGTAGCTGGGCCGACCACTGTTCACCGGGGATCTGACGGTGCTGCACAATCTGTGCTCGAGCAGATTGCTCCGGATGCTGTGATTCCCCATTGCACTTGCCACAGCCTGTAACTCAGCCAGCCCAGATTGCTGCTGCCCATGCAGAGTTGGTGCAGTCTGCAGCCGGGCCCAGAGCTGGTCCAGGCTGATAAGTCCGTGAATGATTGAGACACGGACCAGCAGGAGTGAAAACAAACAAGTCTTTACTGGTGGAAGTCAATAGTGAAACTAACAAACAGAAGCTCTCTAGCGCCTTTTATACAGGGGTGGTCACTGCCGGTACTGCAGTCTGAGACCAGTTATTCTCTTAAAGGTACATACACAACAATTCCTCCCCTTTTAGATAAACAGTACATAACATTCATTTAACAACTAAATGATAACTAATTACAATCACAATCACGGTTGCTAGATACATTGGTTAAGTTTAAGCAATTATAAGTTCAGTCTTTGAGGAGGCTTCCTGATTCTGTCTGGATAACGCCTCTTTGGGGTATCAGGTTCTTCTGGCAATGTTGAGTCGAGATCAATGTCGTTGTTTGGTTCATCTGCTTCCAATATCACCGATTCTGCGGTAGCTGCAATTGGTACGTCGATTTCATTGCCAGGTGTATCAGATCGTGGTGTGGAGTTGACGTTTTCCATTGACTCTAGAATCTGGTCAGCATGGCGTCTTACAATGCTCTCTCCAACATCCACGGTATACATAAGAGGTCCTTGCCGTGTACAAATCGTTCCTGGCTGCCATTTCTCAGTGTGGTAGTCCCGGGCCAAAACTGGTTGACCTATCTTAAAACTCCTGGTCGGCCTTTCATTCATATTCTGAAACTGCCTGTTCTCCACATCTCTTCGGACGTTTGGCTTAACCAAATCCAAGCGACATCGTAGTCTTCGATTGAAGAACATCATGGCTGGGGTTTGGTTGGTAACTGCATGTGTCGCATTCCGGTAGGCAAACAAGAAGTTGTCCACTTTGTGTTGTAGTGGTATATCTTCATTACACATTGCCTTGATAGCCTTCTTGAATGTTTCGACAAACCTTTCGGCCAATCCATTAGTGGCTGGATGATATGGGGCAGATGTGTAATGCTTAACACCATTGTTCTTTAAGAACCTCCGGAACTCTTCAGACACAAACTGTGGTCCATTGTCAGAGCAAATCTGTTCAGGCAGCCCATTCCTGGCGAATATGGTTCACAAAACTGTGATAGTTTTTTCCGTGGTGGTTGAAGACATTTTTGTTACCTCTGGCCACTTTGAATGTGCATCCACCGCAATTAAAAACATCGAGTCCATGAAGGGACCAGCAAAATCAATGTGCACCCGTTGCCATGGAGATGAGGGCCACTCCCATGGATGCAGAGGAGCTTGTGATGGGGCGTTTTGGACCTTCTGGCATCCTGCACAGCTCTTGGTCATCTCTTCGATTTCTCTATCGATTCCCGGCCACCACACAAACGCTCTGGCTAAGTTCTTCATTTTTACCCCACCCAGATGACCCTCATGAAGCTCATTGAGTACTCTATCCATCAACTTAGGTGGAATTACTACTCTGGATCCACACATCAAGGTTCCTCTGCACACTGACAGCTGTTCTCTTCTCGGCGAGAATGCTGGCAGCAGTGGTTCACCATGTGCTGGCCATCCCTTCACCGTTAAATCATAGACCCGTGATAGTGTCGGGTCATTCCGTGTTTCCTTTTCTATGTTTGCATTCGTCACAGGGAGACATTCGACTATGGTCGAGTGGAATAACTCCATTGGATCCACTGCAAGGTCTTCTTCTTCCACCGTCGGCAACGGTAGGCGTGACAATCCATCAGCATTTCCATGCTGTTTAGTTCCTTTGTACTCGATGTCATATTGGTGTGCCCCTAGGAAAAGGGACCATCTCTGCAGCCATTGTGCCGTCATTATCGGTACGCCCTTCTGAGGGTTGAAAATGGAGACAAGAGGTTGATGATTGGTTAGTAGAGTAAATTTTTGACCGTGCAGATAGTGATTGAACTTCTTCACCCCCCACACTAGGCTGAGGGCTTCTCTGTCAATCTGGGCGTAGTTACGCTCGGCAGAAGTTAACGAGCGTGACGCAAAAGCTATCGGCCTCTCTAAACCATCAAGGAATTTACGTGACAGTACCGCCCCAATGCCGTAGGGAGACGCATCACACGCCAGCCTGAGTGGCAGTGCTGGGTTTTAGTGAGCCAATACTTCCCTTGAAGTGATTAAGTCCTTACTCTTCTGAAAAGCACGCTTACAATCATCGCTCCATTTCCATGCTACCCCCGTTCGTAGCAGGGCGTTCAGTGGGTGCAAAATTGTCGACAAATTCGGCAAAAACTTATGATAGTAATTCACCAATCCGAGGAATGACCTCAGTTGCGACACATTTTCAGTCATTGGGGCCTTAACAACCGCTTCAATTTTGTCAGGGGACTTATGTAACCCCTCTTCATCAATCACGTGGCCACAATACGATATCTGTTTCTTAAAAAATTCGCACTTGGGGCGGTTGGCTCGCAGCCCATGTTCCCATAGTCTAGTGAGCACCTGTTCTAGGTTGTTAAGGTGTTCACTGTCATCTTCACCTGTCACGAGGATGTCGTCCAAGTAACACTGAGTCCCCAGAATCCCTTGCAGAACTTGTTCCATCGCTCTTTGCCATATCGCCGGAGCCGATGCTACTCCGAATACCAATCGATGATACTGGTAAAGACCTTTGTGAGTGCTTATCGTGAGATACTTCCTAGAGGACTCTTCAACCTCCATCTGTAAATATGCTTGTGCTGGGTCAATTTTTGTAAAACGCTTCCCTCCAGACAGTGAGGCGAAGATATCTTCTATCCTTGGAAGAGGTTATTGTACTGTGTGAAGGACAGGGTTCACCGTCACCTTGAAATCCCCACAGATGCGAATCTTCCTTGGCTCTCCGGGCTTATTGCTTAACGTTTTCTTCATGACAGGAACGATGGGTGTCGCCCACTCACTCCAGTTGACCTTAGACAACACGCCCGCCTTCTCCAGATTCTCCAGCTCTGCCTCGACGGCTGGGCGAATTGCATATGGTACCGGTCTTGCTTTGAAAAACTTGGGAACTGCATTCTCTTCTATTTTTATCGAGGCGGTTACGCCTTTAAGCGTGCCCAGTTCTTGTTGAAATACCTCTTTGGCGTTTGCTAAGATTGTTGACAATCGTCCAGGAGTGACGTCTTCATCTTTTTTACCGTCCACCGTCATTGTATGAATGGAATGCCAATCTAAGTTTATCTTCCTGATCCATTCCCGTCCCAATAACGGTGGTCCACCATTTGGCAGTATGTAGAGAAACAATTTCCGTATTTTCTTGCCATTGTATTCGACAGGCACCCTTATTTTTCCTCTGGGGTATACTTTTTGCCCCGTATACGTCGTCAAGAAGATGGATGTCTCTCTCAAGGGTATGTGTGAAAATAGCCGCTCGTAGTCTCGTCGATTCATGGCGGTTAGCGCTGATCCTGTATCCAATTCCATTTTAACTTGGGACCCTGCTATCGTGAGGGTGACCCAAATGGTTCGGTGATCCTCTTTTGCGATTACATTGTGAAGTTTGCGACAGCTTAGTCTCCTGTTTCCGGATTCACTATCGCTCATCTGATCTTCGGAACTACTGTCCGTCATCTTTTGTACTTTCTTGTACGGTTCCTTAGTAGCCTTTTTGTTGTCGCTGGTCTTCTTCCCAGACCTGCAAACTCGTGCAATGTGTCCAATTTTCCCGCATTGTCTGCATATTTTGTCTTTGGACCAGCAGTCCTTCTGGTCATGGTTAGTTCTGCTGCAGCGATAACATTTTGCAAATCCCCGTGTCATTTTGTGGGTGCCGTATTCCTGTGGTTTTTGTTGAATTTCTGCAGCTCCCCTGGCTGCTGCTTCATACGATACTGCCATGCTGAAAGCCTTATCTAGCGTCAGCTCTTTTTCTGAGAGTAACTTCTTCTGTGTTCCTGCACTCAGGAGTCCACAGACAAATTTGTCCCGTAGGGTATCTGCCAGTCCTGCTCCGAACTGGCAGTGCTTTGATAGCTTGCGTAGTTCTGTAAGATACTCAGCATTGCTCTCATCTTTGTGCTGAGTTCTCCTGTGGAATTTAAATCTTTCTGCTATCAACAGCGGTGCAGGGTTTAAGTGTTCATGTAGGACAGCAACAATTTCGTTAAAACTCTTTGCCTTCGGTTTGGCTGGAGTAATCATGTCCCGCAATAGGCCGTACGTTCTAGCGCCCATTAAGTTTAGCAATATCGATGCCTTTTTCCCCTCCGCTATTTCGTTTGCCTCGAAATATACCTCGACTCTTTCCACATACGTGGTCCAGTCCTCTAATGTATTATCAAAAGCAATGATACAGCCAGTCTTCGGCATCTTGCAAATCTAAAATGGCGCCTCCCGCGTTTTGCCTTCTTCCCCGATTTAACAAAATGGGCGCCTCCCGTGCTTTGCCTTCCTCCCCGCTGTTGTTAGCGCTGCTTTCCACGGTTTCTTGCGCGTTAAATATTGATTCTTTTTCTTTTATTATTTTCCCGTCGTGGAGTGGACCCTCTGGGACACTTCCCTCCCTCTTCTTAGGTCCGAACGCTGTCCGGCTTCGAAGCACTGGCCGCGCCCCATGTGCTCCACCCTCTCTCTCGCTCTTTGCTTCCCGACTCGCTGCCTGGCCCCGTTGAAAAGCCACCCGATCGAGCTTCAGCCCGCCGCAGCCCAGGAAGGATCAGTGCACTACCTGCCACCAGCCCGATTAGTTGGGAAACCACAGACCGAGGAACCCAACCTGGCTCTGGACAGTCTCTCCTGCAAGTTTTCAAACCGATGACTGACGGTCGACGCCCGTTTCCCGAGTTTCTTTGGACTCTATTTTTTTTTTCTTTCTTCTGGCTCCGACCTTCAACAATGTCATCTGAGGTGCTGCCGAGTTGCAGGTAAGTTCGTTTCTTATTCGTCGCCAGTGTTAAGTCCGTGAATGATTGAGACACGGACCAGCAGGAGTGAAAACAAACAAGTCTTTACTGGTGGAAGCCAATAGTGAAACTAACAAACAGAGGCTCTCTTGCGCCTTTTATACAGGGGTGGTCACTGCCGGTACTGCAGTCTGAGACCAGTTATTCTCTTGAAGGTACATACACAACACAGGCGTCCTGCAAGGCCATCTGCAGTCTCTGGCTCCCAGATTCAGCAGCCTTCCACCAGCCTTGCTGCAGCCACTAGGGCCACATTACGGAGGAACAGGAGGGTCGGGAGAGGGGGAAGTGCGAAGGGGAGGGAGATCACTGAAGAAGGCGGACGAACTAACCTTTTTAGACCAAATGAGGGGAGTGTTTGTACCAAAGATGGATGTGTTTGTAAATATATTGTTCACTTTGTTAAGAATTATTTCGATGTGCTCAAAACCAGTTGTGTTTGTTAATAAATTGTTGTGTTTGTTTGTTATTGGTTGTGCTTAAGAAGACACAGTTGTTCAGAATAATAAAAACATTTATTTCAACATTACAAATTTCTTCATGTTTCTCATTGGAACTTTGGCCAGTCATAGGGGCTGCGGGATGGCTGTAATGATTGGTTGTTGAGCCCAAATGTCTTCTTCTCTGTCATTCATTGGAAGCGCTGTGTTATGAGGTGTTCATGAACGGCCCTTGCAGAAGCCCCTCCCTCCCACGTTGTTGCTCCTCCTCCTCCTCCGCCTCCTCCTCTCCCTCTTCCTCCTCCTGAGGTGGTGCACCAATCCCTGGTGGCAATGGCTGGGTCCTCAGAATGGCGAGGTTGTGAAGCAGGCAGCACACAACAATGAAAACTGATACTCGATCAGGGGAATGCTACAGGGCTCCTCCAGAGTGGTCAAGATATCAGAATTGTTGCTTCATCACCCCTGTTCAATCAGGCTCCTAGTGGCGCTATAGGCGAGCTCAGCAGGAGTGTTGGGGTTACGGAGCGTTGTCATCAGGTGCAGAGTGGATAACCCTTGTCCCCGAGGAGCCAGCCACAAGGTTGATGCGGTGCTTGGAACAGGTCTGGGACACCAGTCTGGTGCAGGAAGAATGCATTGTGGCCGCTGCCAGGATAGCGGGCATTGAGGGCGAGGATGCGCTGTCTGTGGTCGCACACCAACTGGACATTCAGTGAGTGGTAGCCTTTGCGGTTGCGGAAAACCTCTGCATTTTCATGAAGTACCCGCAATGCCACGTGCGTGCAGCCAATGGCGCCCTGAACCATGGGGAAGCCCGCTATCTTAGCGAAGTCACATGCGCGTTCACGCTGTTTGTCTCGGGTCATGGGGAATGAGATGTACTCCCTTCTCCTTCAACAACTTGTATTTATATAGCGCCTTTAACATAGTAAAACATCCCAAGGAGCTTCACAGGATTATCAAGTAGGAAACCGTTAAATGTCTCCAGACGCCTCTCTCCCTCTCTCAACCTACGTATGCAGAATTGATTGCCGACAGGAAAAAACAGGAAGCGCACGCCTTTAAATAGCACTCCTGCAGCTCCCAGCTGACTGAAAACCGTCCCCCTCTACCTGTTGTTCCGAGCGGCAGGCGCTGAGGCAGGGGGGCAAGAATCAAGTTCCAGTCCGGGGCACTACCGGGGCGCTGCGCGCTTGGATGACATCACGATCTCCGGGCACAGGAGATCGTGGCGGTAGTGTTTAGCGCCACCGCAAACCGCCAGTTGAATTTGGCGAGCAGCGCTAAAATCGCCGGGCACGGGCGGTAAGTCGATAACGCCCCCCGAGGGCACTAACGGGAGGCGCTAACCAACCGAATTTTCCCCCCGATGTGCTTTCCTGTGTCTCACTGTGTCACCACATTGTATAGTGACTGGGCGTTGTTTCCTGGCAGCAGGAGAGAGGCAGCCTGTAATGAAGTGACCTCTTGGATTTCAGCGCATTCAGTACAGGGGACATGGTCTGAAGGATTGAGGGGCAGCTTCATTCTGTAACATTGAATTCTTTTAACATTAATGGTCCAGTACCCTCCACCACTCTGTTCTCTAATGTTCCTGCATTACTGTTCTCAATCACCTAGAACTTAGCAGAGCCACAAAGCTCAGAGACCGAAGGGAAGAAATTGGACCTCACAGGCGTAAAACAGGTGCAACGAGTGCCAATTTTGGAGGCCAACCTCCTGCCCCCATCCTCGCCCCCACCCTCGCTGCCCCCCCCCCCCCCCCTGCCACAAGAATGCCTGATATTTCATTGAGCCTTCTTTTCAAGCACCGGGGGTGGCCATCTAAACAAGCGCTAAGACCCTGATGTATGTAAATGAGGGTGGAACACTTATGTAAACTGGATTGCGATGAGCGGATCCTGCTGCACTTGGGATTCTTAACCACTCGCTGCAGTGCAATATTCAGCAGTGTGAAATGGCCGACCTGCCTGTGGAGGTGTAACAGGAAATCGCCCAAAATGTTACGTTGAGCCCCAAAGAGCAATTTCGGGTGCCCCTTGGGCTGGCCTCCTCTGGCGCATGCAGCGTGAGCTCCAGCCAGTGCGCGCCCAAAAACAGGCACAAACCTATTATCTCCCCAGTGCTTTCACCAGTCAGAGGACTGTCAAGGACATCGGGCAGCAGGGACCCTGCTTTATTGATCATCAGTCACAGGGCTTGTAGGGTTCTCAAATTTCCCACATTCCCCAAAAGTTATGGATAAAGGGACCCTGTATGAGTTATTAAAATATACAAAATGGCTTCTGTAACCTCGTGAACAAAATGTACAGGATTTTAAAAGCAAGGCCCTGCAAAAGGCAGACACTTTCAAAACCTGAAACGAAACCTAACATGCATGAATCTGAGAAAGACTTTGTGAAGCCAGACAGCTAGGTAAACACAGAATATGCATTCATCACCTTGGAACAGATCAAGTAAGAATGGGCCTAATCTGGAGGCCATTAAGTTTCTGCATACATAATCGGTAACAGCTCACAGTAGCCATCAAGCCAGGATAAGGACAATTAAATTTCATAAATAACAAACAGCCAGGATATCGGAGCCATTAAACCAGGAGACAACCACCCCAAAAGCCGTTAAAGTGGATGACCGTAATCACTTTGGACAAGCCCGCCAAAAGTTAGACAAAGGACTGACCTGATTTGGTGCGCAGATAAGGGTTGAAGAACCGGGTATAATTGTAGGCCCACCGGTAGCCAAGCTCTCTCTCTCTCTTGCCGCTCATGCTTCTTGACTCTCTTGCCCTGGCCTCGTCACGGGCTCTCTTCTCGCTCCCCGCGCCGCTCAACACCAAGGACGCCCATTACTGCACCGAGGGCCGAACGCGGGAGGAGAATGAGACCCGATTCGAACAAGCACAGGACATACGGGGCCACAAACGGGCAGGCGAGACGAGACGAATCTAACCTACAACGAAGACAAATGTGTCTTCAACACAACCCGTCTCTGTATCCTCGGCTGTGTGGTGGAAGATGGGGTAATTGGGCCGGACCCTGACCGATTACGCCCCCAAAAGGAACTGCCCCTGCCACACAATCCCAAAGCTTTAAAAAGGTGCCTGGGATTTTTTTCGTATTATGCCCAATGGGTGCCCAATTACTCTGATAAGGCCCGACCCCTCATTAAATCGACGTCCTTCCCACTATCAGCTGAAGCTCGGGAGGCTTTCACCAGTATCAAACAGGACATTGAAAGGGCTGCACTGTGTGCAGTGGACGAAAGCATTCCCTTTCAAGTCGAAAGCGATGCGTCAGACTTTGCCTTAGCTGCGACCCTCAATCAGGCTGGGAGACCTGTGGCCTTCTTCTCCCGAACCCTTCAGGGACCTGAAATCAGGCACTCTTCTGTCGAGAAGGAGGCACAGGCTATAGTGGAGGCAGTGCGGCACTGGAGACACTACCTAGCCGGCAAACATTTCACCCTGCTCAACGACCAGCGGTCGGTGGCTTTCATGTTTAATAACAAACAAAGGGGGAAAATCAAGAATGACAAAATACTCAGGTGGAGGATCGAACTATCCACGTTCGACTATGATGTTATGTACAGGCCAGGAGCCCTTAATGAACCCCCAGACGCCCTATCGTGGGGAATGTGTGCCAGCATTCATACGGACAAATTACAGGGTCTCCACAACGACCTCTGTCACCCAGGGGTCACCCGACTATACCATTTTATAAAGTCCCGCAATCTGCCCCACTCCATCGAGGAGGTCAGGGCAATGACCAGAGCCTGCCGCATCTATGCGGAATGCAAGCCTCGTTTCTACAGGCCTGACCGTGCACACCTTATCAAAGTCACACGGCTATTCGAGCGCCTAAGTCTGGACTTCAAGGGACCCCTTCCCTCTGCCGACCGTAACGTATACTTCCTCAATATCATCGATGAATATTCCCGCTTCCCCTTCGCCATTCCCTGCCCAGACATGACCAGTGCCACAGTCATCAAGTGTCTCTGTAATCTATTCTGCATGTTTGGCATGCCGAACTACATACACAGCGATAGGGGGACGTCATTCATGAGTGACGAACTGCGACAGTTCTTGCTCTCAAAGGGGATAGCCACTAGCAGAACCACTAGCTACAACCCCCGGGGTAATGGGCAAGTGGAAAGGGAGAATGTTGCTATTTGGAAGGCTGTCACATTAGCCTTAAAGTCAAAAGGCCTTCCGACCTCCCGCTGGCAGGAAGTCCTCCCAGACGTGCTCCACTCCATAAGGTCTCTGTTATGTACAGCCACTAATGCTACCCCTCATGAAAAGATGTTCGTTTTCCCCCGGAAATCCACCTCGGGCATATCTCTACCCGCGTGGCTGACGTCTCCGGGGACAGTACTATTGCAGAAGCACGTGAGAGGCCATAAAACGGACCCCCTTGTGGAAAAGGTACAGCTCCTCCATGCAAACCCTCAGTACGCCTATATCGAATACTCTGATGGGCGAGAGGACACTGTTTCCATAAAAGACCTCGCTCCCTCGGGGAGCGGAGAGAACGATGAGAGACTACCCGAGGAAGACCTACACCAAAAAGAGACAGGACGCCCAGAGGTATCAATACCCAACTTTAACCTGGAGGACACTGCAGATAACCTGGAAGACACTGCGGAGGCCCGGACAGCGGAGGAACCAGAATCCACTCCCCTAGAGGCACCCCAACCGGCTTTGCGCCGATCACTGAGAACCGCAAAACCTCCTGACAGACTCACTTATACCAACTTTTAAGAAACATCACCCCGATGGACTAAATCTAAAGAAGGGGTGAATGTAATGAAATCTGTTTGTCTTGATCCTGTATTTCCTGTACTCATGTATATTACCCTCCCCCACACTGTGTATAGTTTCACTTCCTCTTTCCTGACTAACCTGGAAGGTTCCAGGTCTTGGCTCTTGGCTCCGCCCCTGACTTCTCTTACATAAAGATCCCCGGATCTGTATGACTCATTCCTGTGAGCCAGTCGGTGTGTTGAGATGTAGCTCTGATCTTAGTGATTAAAAGCCAACTTGTTTAAGCCTATAACTTCTAGTTTTGTGGTTATTGAAGGCCCATCAGAGAAGAAAATGGTAAACCGGTAAAGGCAGAGAAGGGCAGCGGAAAAACGTGTTGGGGGACAAACGGCCTAGTTATAAGCTGGCGTTTGATGAATAAGTTGGCGTTCGAAGCATGGATAGTAAAAGCATATTGACAATATAAACCGCCAACCGAGCCCCAACCGTAGTAAAACCATCGGCAACCAAACCACCAGAAGAAGAAGAAGACCCATCGTGACAAAATACCCAACGAAGACGTTAACAGAGGAAAAGGAGGGTGTTTTGCACAAACAACTCCATCGCCGCGCCCTGTGGCCATGTGGCAATGACGCAACGCAAAGGACAGCAAGAGTGGACCCCAAAACTCACAACCAGTTAAAATCAATAGGTTTCGAAATTGGTGAGCATGAATCCCTGGCCCCTCATAGCTTAATCTAGTTAGGTGTTGGGGGTGGGATAAGGATAAGGGGATTTTAATGTGTTTGTTCCCTCGATGTGCCGTGTGTTTCCCATTCCCAAATAAGTGTATTGTTTTTTATATGCCTGTAACTATCCTAGTAATTCTCAGTATTGTGATTTTGTTTTGCCTTTAATAAAAATTACGGTTTTCTTGCACTGAACCAGCTGTCTACTTGTTTTTCTGTATCGCTGCCTGTACCTAAGTCCAGTGTCTAGAACCCAGGGTGTGGGAGTGATTCGAACCGCTCAGGGACAGTCAGGGGCAGAGCTGACTGGCCACACGCCACCCCCTACAGGCTGTCAAGGACACCGGGCAGCAGGGACCCTGCTTTATTGAAATCTATTTGTTGATAAACTAAACAGTGTGTTTGACCAATGAAATTCTGCCCTGGAGCTCCGGAACATTTTTGGTTAATAATAAAACAATTACTTGAAAAATAAGGTAGGAGGCGAAGGCTCCCAAACAGCTCATGGCAGGACTTGCCCTTGGCTGCTCTTATGATGGGCTCCATGTACTAATACTGCAGGTAAATGTTCTCAGGGCCACAAAGGTCTCATTTCGAGGTGGACTCCTGAATAATAATGAAGTCAAATAAATCTTGCTGTGCCCCTGAATAATTCCCTGTCGCTCGAGCTGAATGCAGTCCATGTAATTATGATGCAGTGTTGCTCAATGGCGGTTCAACGTGTAACTAGCAAACATCAAAAGCAATTTCACGGATGAATATTAAGCTTAATATTGACATATCAAACAATTACCATAATGTCACCTTGACCACTAAACACCCTACATACTAATTTATTATCTTAATACAAAGGTCCCCCTCAAGGTGGGACCTATGTGCCCTGAGGGTCCTTACACATCGTGCTCGTACATGGTGCAGGAAGACAATGTTAATCCAGGGACAGAAGAACATTCCTGGCCAGTCTTGCAATGATCTGTGTGCGAGCTTTCCCCTTTATACCTTGCAGTTCCTCAGCTAATTACTTTATTATTAATAGAAATGCACCAAAGCCCCATGACAGAATTTAATTCACCGAACATATGTATCACCGGCAGCTGCAACATTTTTCAATGAGAAGCTAAAGCTTACTTTAGCCCTCTTCAAATCCACACTTGCCTTGGTTGGGAGCAGTGTTAGCACCGAGGCCAAAGATTCGAGCACCCTCTCCAGGCCTTCGACTGCCACTCCAACCTGGTACTGAGGGAGCATTGTATCGTCACAGGCGTTGCCTTTTAATTGAGATGTTAAACAGAGGGCCTGACTGGTATTAAAGACCCCATGGAACCATTTAAAGATACGCAGGCAGCCCTTCCCGGTACCCTGGGCCAACGTTCCTCCCTCATCCAGCACCACCACCAAAACTGCGGATTCACTGCTTATTTGCTCTGTGGAAAATGGCCGTCATGTTTGTCTCCATAATAACTATCAAAGTACTGTAACTCAGAAAGACAATTTGCGCACAGCAAGCTCCCACAAACAGCAATGTGATTAATGACCAATCGTTTTTTTTAGTGATGTGGTTGAGGGGTAAACATTGGCCAGGACAACGGGGAGAACTCCCCTGCTCTTCTTCAAATTGTGCCGTGGGATTTTTTTACATCCACCTGAGAGAGCAGACGGGACCTCGGCTTAACGTCTCATCCGAAAAACGGCACCTCCGACAGTGCAGCGCTCATTGTAAGCAAAGCACTCTGAGATGTTTCTGAGATGTGATAAGGCACTTTATCAAGGCAAATCTTTCTTGGTTTCAGTGTCAAACCTACTCAGTGTTTTTATCTTGCCTATTTCTCCTACCTACAGTGGGTAAAGTGGATATATCTGAACCAGGATGGGCCTGAGTTTTGGTTTGACCCCTTGTTGTGCTGAAGTAGCTGACCTTGACTGTGATGATAGGGGCATTATATTTGACTAAGTGCAGGAAGAATCAGCCAGGTCCTTGCTCATGCTGGGCGTCGTGCAATTGTGAATGTTGAGGGAGGACAGGATCAGGCTTGGGTGTGACTCTCCATCACTGTTGTAAGGTTTGATCACACTCAAGCTCCAGGCTCGCATATAACGGATGGTCATTGAGTCAAAGCACCAGACTACTGCCAGCACCCAAGGAACCAAAACCCAGTGTGGACCAGAGCTCCTGTGGTGGAGGGGAGGACACGACAGCCACAAACTGCAACACAACGCCAATCACTGTAAGTCTTTTGTTGTGTGCCTGTGCACTTCAAGTTGGGGGAAGAAGAACAATTAATCTTATGATGGTCAACCAAGATAAGTAATTTTAGACAGTTAAAAGTACAACTTACCTGGAGCGGGACAGAGGAAAGTTATGTGCGTGTACAGGTATGGGATTATGTATGTGTGTGTTTGCATGTGCTGCAGTGTGTGTGTACATGTACAGGAACATGTATATGCGTGCACGTGTGTTTGAGTACAGGAGTGTGTGTGAGTGCAGCATGTGTGAATGTGTACATGTATGGAGAACACATGAGTGAATGCAGGTGGGAGTGTGTGCGTGTATTTTTACAGGAGTGTGTGTTTATACATGTGCAGGGGTGTGTGTGTGTACCTGTAGAGTTCTTTGTGTCAGTCTAAATGTACAGATCTGTGTGTGTACGGGGAATATGCAGGTGCACTTTGGATTGTGTATGTGAATATATTACATGGTATTTACAGCACAGAAACAGGCCATTCGGCCCAACAGGTCCATGCTGGTGTTTCTGCTCCACACGAGACTCGTCCCACCCTTCTTCATCTCACCCTATCAGCATATCCTTCTATTCCTTTCTCCCTCATGTGTTTATCCAGCTTCCCCTTAAATGCATCTATGCTATTCATCTCAACTTACCCTGTGGCAGCGAGTTTCATATTCTCACCACACTCTGGGTAAAGAAGTTTCTAGGCAGCAGAGAGTGTGTGTATATGTGCAAGAATGTGTGTGTGTCCACATGTTATGGTCTGTGTGTGCATGTGAGGGATTATATATGTATATAAAGATACTTGTGTGTACGTGTGTGCGTGAGAAGACATGGGTACTGGATTTTGTGTGTGTGCATATAACTGTGCAGGTGTCAGCTTGGCTCAGTTGGTGTTACTTCTGCCTGAGTCAGAAGGTTGTGGTATCAAGCCCCACGATGGATTTGAGCACATAATCTAGGCTGGTCCACCAGTGCAGTGCTGAGAGAGTGCCGCACTGTCGAAGGTGTCGTATTTCAGATAATCTCCCTGCTCAGGAGGATGTAAAAGAGTCCATGGAAGAAGAGCAGGGAGTGCTCCGGTGTCTTGGCCAAAACTCCTCCCTCATCTAACACCCCCAAGAACTGATTAACTGGGCACTTATTCATTTGCTCTTTGTAGGACTTTGCTCTGTGTAAATTGACTGCCACTTTTGTAAGAATTCGTAATAATTTACAGCTCCGAAGATTAATTTCTTTGATTAAAGAATCCCTGGGTGATACACCTTTAAAAATTTCAGGGATCAAAAATGGCCATCAGACCGCATGACCGAAGACAAAGGACTTGGAAAACAGCTTTCTGTATCTGTGAAGAAAGGTTCAATGGCAGTCAAATCTGTCAATCAAAGGGGAGTTTCCCCCCGCCCTGCAGCAGGACAATCAATGCCTGTTTACAGTACGTTATGCAATGTTGACTCTAAGATCAAGTGCTTGAAACTGCCAGCATGAACAAAGGAACTTTGTTTGCTAAGCACTCAAGACTGTCAATCAATTGTGGTTCCAGATGACCACAGGACAATGCTTTGTTTACAAAGAAATTGAATGCTATTAGCATTTGTTTGTATATCAAGTGGACACATCCAAACTGAGGAGAAACCGTTTAAATGAATGGGAGAACATATTCAAACCCATTACTGGACAATGGGGCAGTTAGATCCCTTTTGTTTTAGCCCAGAAACATCTGGATCTGGGTGGACCCCAAATGAGGGTATAAAAGATAGCTTCCCAGAAGCTCACTCTCTCTCTGGCCTCACCTCCATGTCCCTCTATAGCATGGGAGTCTGTCTGTAGAAGCGAAACACCAGCAGTTTACTTTAAAACACTGGGGTGTTTTTCACTTCGGGGCAGTGAAGATCTAAGTTCACAGGACACGGAGCAGGCATTTCCAGTGGTGAGCATATATTTTTCTGGCCTTCCACAAGGCAATTTAGGATAGGTATAGGGGTGGGAATAAAGTGGGAATTTTGTTAGAATTGTGATTTTAGTCGATTTCCTTCATTGTGTCCGTTTCTCCTCCCCTATTTAAGCAAGACAGTGTTGCACCTAGCAGAGAAGTGCTATAGTGGACATTGAATTCGGTATTTAAAACTATTAAAAAGGAGTAGCTGTTTTAAAGTACTGTATGTAAAACTGTATTAAAAGGGGTGTTGCATCAAGCTGTAGTGCTGTGGTGAACGCTGTGTAGCTATTTTTTTAAAGTCTGTATTAAATGAAGGTGTTGATAAACACATGGGAGTATGATATTGTTGCTATCACGAAGACATGGTTGAGGGAAGGGCAAGACTGGCAGCTCAATATTCCGGGGTACAGAATCTTCAGGTGAGACAGAGGGGGAGGTATAAGAGGAGGGGGTGTCGCAATATTAATTAAGGAGTCAATTACTGCAGTAAGGAGGGATGATATATTAGCAGGGTCCTCTAATGAGGCCATATGGGTGGAGCTTAAAAACAAAAAGGGGGCAAGCACTTTGCTGGGAGTGTACTATAGGCCTCCAAACAGTCAGGGGGAGATAGAGGAACAGATATGTAGGCAAATCTCAGAGAAATGTGCAAATAATAGGGTAATAATAATGGGGGATTTCAACTTCCCCAATATTAACTGGGATAGTCAGAGTGTGAAAGGCTCAGAGGGTGTAGAATTCTTAAAGTGCATCCAGGAGAGCTTTTTGAGCCAGCATGTAGAAAGTCCTACAAGAGAGGGGGCGGTACTGGACCTAATTCTAGGGAATGTGGCCGCCAAGTGGAAAAAGTGCTAGTAGGTGAGCACTTTGGTGACAGTGACCATAATATGGTGAGATTTAAGGTGGTCATGGAAAAGGACAGGGATGGGCCGGAAATAAAGGTTCTAAATTGGGGGAAGGCCGATTTTAATAGGATAAGGCAGGATCTGGCCAAAATGGACTGGGATCAGCTACTTGTAGGAAAATCCGCATCGTAGCAATGGGAGGCTTTCAGAAGGGAGATTGAGATCATACAATGGCAACATGTTCCCGTAAAGGTCAAGGGTGGTTCCAAAAACCACAGGGAACCTTGGATGTCAGGGGATATACGAGAATGGATTAGGAAAAAAAGGAGGGCTTTTGGTCGATACAAAAGGCTAAAGACGGAGGAAGCCCTAGAGGAGTACAAAAAGTGCAGGGGGATACTTAAAAAAGAAATTAGGAGATCAAGGAGGGGCCATGAAATAACACTGGCGAGCAAAATAAAGGAAAATCCGAAGATGTTTTATAAGTATATTAAGGGTAAGAGGATAACTAGGGAAAAAATAGGGCCCATTAGGGACAAAAGTGGCAATCTGTGTGTGGAGCCGGAAGATGTAGGAGGGGTTCTAAATGAATTTTTTGCATCTGTTTTCACTATGGAGAAGGACGATGTAGACATAGAAATAGAGCGGGGGGACTGTGATATGCTCGAACATATTAACATCGAGAGGGAGGAGGTATTGGTGGTTTTAGCTGGCCTAAAAATGGATAAATCCCCAGGCCCGGATGAAATGTATCCCAGGCTGCTGTGTGAGGCAAAGGAGGAGATTGCGGGGGCTCTAACACATATATTCAGGACCTCTCTGGCCACAGGGGATGTGCCAGAGGACTGGAGAACCGCTAATGTAGTACCATTATTCAAGAAGGGTAGTAGGGAAAAACCGGGGAACTACAGGCCAGTGAGCCTAACATCAGTGGTAGGAAAATTATTGGAAAAAATCCTGAGGGACAAAATTTGTCTCCATTTGGAGAGGTAAGGATTAATCAGGGATAGTCAACATGGCTTTGTCAAGGGAAGATCATGTCTGACTAATTTGATTGAATTTTTTGAGGGGGTGACTAGGTGTGTGGATGAGGGTAACGCAGTGGATGTGGTATACATGGATTTCAGTAAGGCCTTCGATAAAGTCCCGCACAGGAGACTGGTCAAGAAGGTAAGAGCCCATGGAATCCAGGGTGCCTTGGCACATTGGATACAAAACTGGCTTAGTGGCAGAAGGCAGAGGGTGATGGTCGAAGGTTGTTTTTGTGACTGGAAGCCTGTGGCCAGTGGGGTACCACAGGGATCGGTGCTGGGTCCCTTGCTGTTTGTGGTCGACATTAATGACTTGGATATGAATGTAAAGGGTATGATCAGTAAGTTCGCGGATGATACAAAAATTGGTAGGGTGGTAAATAGCGAGGAGGGTAGCCTCAGTCTGCAGGACGATATAGATGGGTTGGTCAGATGGGCGGAACAGTGGCAAATGGAATTTAACCCGGAAAAGTGCGAGGTGATGCACTTTGGGGGGACTAACAAGGCAAAGGAATACACAATGAATGGAAAGACCCTAGGCAAGACGGAGGGTCAGAGGGATCTGGGTGTGCAAGTACACAGATCCCTGAAGGCGGCGGAACAGGTGGATAAGGTGGTAAAAAAGGCATATGGGATACTTGCCTTCATTAGCCGAGGCATTGAATATAAGAGCAAGGAGGTTATGATGGAGCTGTATGAAACACTGGTTAGGCCACAGCTGGAATACTGTGTGCAGTTCTGGTCGCCACACTACAGGAAGGATGTGATCACGTTAGAGAGGGCGCAGAGGAGGTTCACCAGGATGTTACCAGGGCTGGAGCGCTTCAGCTATGAAGAGAGACTGGGCAGATTGGGTTTGTTTTCCTTGGAGCAGAGGAGGCTGAGGGGGGACATGATTGAGGTGTACAAAATTATGAGGGGCATAGATAGGATGGATGCTGAGGAGCTTTTTCCCTTAGTAGAGGGGTCAATAACTAGGGGGCATAAATTCAAGGTAAAGGGTGGGAGGTTTAGAGGGGATTTGAGAAAGAACTTTTTCACCCAGAGGGTGGTTGGAGTCTGGAACTCACTGCCTGAAAGGGTTGTGGAGGCAGAAACCCTCACAACATTTAAGAAGCATTTGGATGTGCACTTGAAATGCCATAGCATACAAGGCTACGGGCCAAATGCTGGAATATGGGATTAGATTAGACAGGGCTTGATGGCTGGCGCAGACACGATGGGCCGAAGGGCCTCTATCCGTGCTGTATTACTCTATGACTCTATGACTATGACTCTAAATACTGTATTTAAAATAAGGTGGTGTTGCACTGGGCAGGGAGCGCTCTAGTGGACACTGAGCATACTGCGTGTATTAAATAAGGTAGTGTTGCACTGGGCAGGGAGCCCTCTAGTTGACACTAAGTGTACTGCGTTTAAGCAAAAGTGTTGTAGCAGGCATAAGAGCTATATTGATTATTTTAAGTTGTTTCTTTCTTTTGTTTTCAATAATACTGCTCTGTTTTGCACCCAAACCACAAGTCACATTGTTTTCTGTCTACATCACTGCCGAATAAGTCCGGCGGTCAGAACTCAGGAATAGGGGAGCGCTTCAAAACCGCAAGGGGGTCTCTGGAGCAGCTCAGAGGCTTCTGACTGGCCAGAGACAAATAACCCCAACCCCGCTAGCATATGCGTGCTAATTCCTTACAAAATGACGACCGCGGCAGGACCGTCGGCAACAGTGTGCGATGTGGCAGACAGTGGCTTAAGTCTGGAACGAGCCGCAGTTATTGGTTTCCTTTTTATCCCACTAGTTTTTCTGTGGTTAGGTTCCCGCAGGCTTGGGGAAGTCACCCGCAGGCTTAGGGAAGCCAGGGCAGAGAGTTGGGATAGGGAAAGGGAGGTTGAGGAATACCAGGCCAAGGTAGAGCACCTGGTAGTTCAGTTTAGTGAGGGCAAAAGCCACACGAGGCATGAGTCAGAGTACCTGAAGTGCCTAGTTGCAGAGGCCAAGAACAATGAGATGAGGGTGCGGGAGGTGAACGCTCGCCTCATACAAGAATTAAAAGAGCAGGAGGAGAAGTTTAGGGAAGTAAAGGCAGCATATAAGCTGGCCTGCGAGCAAGGGTTTGAGGAAGCAGATCATGGCCCCTGTAGAGCAGAGAAAGAAAGCCTGAGTATGGCTTTAAAAAGAGCAAAGGGGATTATATGTCTGATCAGCCCGAAGGCAGGTCAGCCGGATTTTACTGGCAACCCAATTAAAACCGTCCCACAGGCAACACCCAGGGAAAGGTTGGTCAGGGAGTCAGAGGTTCCACGACCACCACCCACAGCTCCGAGCTTTCGGGAGCTCTGGCAGCAAAGGGGGGTGGAGGATGGGAAGGTAGAGGAAGCACAGCAGGCCCCGCTAGATAGGCCGGGACCAGGACCAGTGTACCCCCTCCGACAACGGAGGTACGGTCCGTGTTCTGCCTTATAATTGCAGGAGTTTTGTTTTTTTGCCGCCAGTAGGTGGCAATAAATGGAAATGGCCAGTAGGGTCACTCAACAGGAAGTAGTGTAGTGATAGCAAACAAAGAGGTCACATCAGCATGGAGCGTGCTGCAAGTTAATCCGCTGTAATCTTACATTGTTACGCCTTCGAAAGCATTGCCTGTGAGTTGAATGGTTTCATTACATATTCATGTTTAGATGTTAGTTATATCTCATGTATGTAACAAGGTGCATTTCTTTCTTTTATTCTTTCTCAGTTTACTCCAACCCAATGCAACTGATTTGTATTGTTTCATTGACCTCATGCAAGTGTGGCATCATTAAACACCGGAGCTTGGATGCTACATCCTGACTCCCATGTCGTTATTGAAAGGAGTTTGGCTGGCTGTCTAACTGCATACAGACACATACACGTAGGGAGGACAGTACAGTAAAAAGGCAAGTCATCAGCTGGCGCAACAAGCAACATTCGCAGTGCAGCACGGTGCAATCATGGACGGCAAGAGCTTCCAAGACGAGCACAGATCTGTGACCAGCTCAAGAAGTACACGCTCATCTAGATCATCAACAGCCAGTGTAGCAGCAGCTAGAGCCTGGGTTAAAGCTAAAGCGGCACAGGCTCGCGTGACCTTTGCTAAACAGGAACTGGCTGTGAAGAAAGAGAAGGTCCGACTACAAGCAGAGGCTGCTACATTGGACGCCACGCTGGAGGCACTACACATTGAGAAAGAAGCATCTGCTGCTACTGCTGAGGCAGAGATATGGGAAGCGGCACTAGAAGCAGAGGTGGGAGAGCACTGCAGCATTGCTCGTCCTGCATCACCTCAAAGCACTGAGAGGCGGACAAGCGACTATGTCCAGGAGCAGGCTAGGATACCCACAGACATCGCCTCCTTCCCAAACTTTGAACCATTGCACGAGAACACGGAATCGCCATCACCAGCCCAACATGAGGTCACTCAGGTGAATCATTCACGCTACACTGATGATGACCCCTTCCTTGTTATTGACGACTGGCCACACGAAGGAGAGTTTGCAGCGCTCCTGAAGAAACCTGTGCCTCAATCCGCCGCTCCCAACCACTTGGAAGGTACTTATGCCAAAATTCCACACATCAAAAGAGAACCCTTTTCAAAGGTTAGAACAGGTCACCCGGCATGGCAGTCTCCCATCCAATCGCAGCCCTTCCGATGCGATCGTACTCTGGCAACCCATGCACAGACTCCTAATATGACAGGCATTGCCCAATATTTGGCACGTAGAGAACTTGTAAGGACAGGTCTCACAAAATTTGACGACAAGCCAGAGTTTTAGAGCATGGCAGTCATCCTTCCTTAATGCCACTGGCGGCTTGAGCCTGAGTGCTAGTGAGGAGTTGGATTTATTGTCATCATGGCTGGGCAAAGAATCATCAGAACATGCCCGTAGGATCCGGTTTGTGTACACAAATGACCCAAGCACAGCCCTTGGAATGGTCTGGGCAAGACTCAGGGAGTGTTACTGCGCTCCTGAGGTGATAGAGAAAGCCCTCTTCAGTAAGCTGGAAAACTTTCCTAAAATAGGTAACAGAGACTACCTTAAGCTTAGAGAACTCGGAGACCTTTTAATGGAGTTACTGGCAGCCAAAACAGACGGATGCTTACCTGGGCTCTCCTATTTAGATACTGCGCGTGGCATCAACCCAATAGTGGAGAAGTTGCCCCACCCTCTCCAAGAAAAATGGATCAACGTAGGCTCAAAATTCAAAGAAGACAACCACATGTGGTTTCCCCCATTTTCCTTCTTTGTGAACTTTATCTGCAGAGAGGCCAGAATTAGAAATGATCCAAGCTTTGCCCTGTCCAGCTATTGTGGTGGACCCTCAAAGTATGAGAGTCTATGTCAAAGTACGTAGGCATGTCAAAGTACGTAGGCACAAGAATGCCTATATCTGTGCATAAGACGGATGTCACTACAAAGACCGACATCAGCATAGATGCAGCAAAGAATGAAGATGATCCCGGAAAACACTGCCCCATCCATCATAAGCCTCATCCGCTCGCAAAATGTAGAGGCTTCAGAAACAAGACCATAGATGAACGCAGAGCCTACCTCAAAGTTAATGGGATATGTTTTAGGTGTTGCGCCTCCGTTTCCCACACTGCAAGAGGCTGTAGGATAGCATTGAGATGCAGGGAGTGTGAAAGTGACCGCCACAGCACAGCTATGCACCCAGGTCCTACCCCCACAATGGAAAAGTCGACCATCAAAGACTCTGAGCCCAGAGACGAGAGAAAGGGAACCCTTACCACTGCACCAACGGTGAGCTCCATATGCACTGAGGTGTGTGGCCAAGGCCTCACAGGACGATCGTGTTCCAAAATATGCCTTGTAAGAGTCTACCCACAAGGACAGCGCGACCGCTCAGTTAACATGTACGCAATACTCGATGACCAAAGTAACCGGTCACTCGCACGGTCAGACTTTTTTGACATATTTGGCGTCGAGAGTAGCCCAGTACCTTACTCACTGAGAACCTGTGCCGGACTCTTGGAGATGGCAGGAAGGAAAGCAGATGGGTTCTGTGCCGAGGCAGTGAGTGAAGGGGTGAGCATAGACTTACCGCCACTGATAGAGTGCAGTGAAATCCCGAACAACCGATCGGAGATACCAACGCCTGAGACAGCACTTCACCATGCCCACCTAAAGCCCATAGCATCACGCATCCCAGCATTGGATCCAAAGGCCCAGATTCTCCTCCTGCTCAGGAGAGATGTGGTGAGGGTGCATAAGGTGAGAGAGCAAGTTAACGGACCACATGATGCCCCCTTTGCCCAAAGACTCGACTTAGGCTGGGTGCTCGTGGGAGAAGTGTGCCTAGGCCAAGCTCACAAGCCCAACGTAAGCACCTTTAAGACCAACGTGCTAGAAAGCGGACAACCCTCTTTCCTCACTCCCTGCCCAAGTCACATCCACCTGAAAGAGAGAGCGAGCTACGGTGGGGAGCAACAAGGTGATTTCTCTCACACAGCATGGGGGTGCTCGGCTGACACCAGAGCTGTCGAAAAACCGGGGCACACCATGTTTGAAAAGACAAAAGATGACAACAAAGGTGCTCTCTCCTTCGAAGACAAAGCTTTCATGAATATTATGGAGAAATAATTTCACAAAGATGAAGCGAACAGCTGGATTGCGCCTCTCCCCTTCAAGGTACCCCGGCTTCTCCTGCCTAACAATCGCGATCAGGCACTGTCACGCCTCGCATCACTGCGGCGCACATTAGATAGGAAGCCCGAAATGAAGGAACAGTTCATTGCCTTCATGGAAAAGGTTTTCGAGAGTAACCATGCTGAATTAGCACCTCCACTCAAAGAAGGAGAAGAGCGCTGGTATCTCCCGATTTTTGGAGTTTATCACCCCCAGAAACCTCGTCAAATAAGAGTAGTTTTCAACTCCAGCGCTCAACACTGTGGCATCTCACTCAATAACGTTCTGCTCACGGGTCCAGACCTAAACAACACCCTCCTTGGCGTGCTGATTCGCTTTAGGAAAGAGCTCGTAGCAGTAACCGCAGACATCCAACAGATGTTCTATTGCTTTGTGGTGAGAGAGGACCATAGGAACTATCTGAGGTTCTTCTGGTATCGCGACAACAACATGTCAAAGGACATCACTGAATACAGGATGTGGGTCCACATTTTTGGTAACAGCCCCTCCCCTGCAGTCTCCATCTATGGGCTCAGAAGTGCAGCCAAAGAGGGAGAACACGAGCATGGAAAAGACACAAGACAGCTTGTAGAGAGACATTTTTATGTTGATGACGGCCTCATATCCTTACCTTCAGAAGCAGAAGCCAGCAACCTGCTGAAGCGAACTCAAGCTTCATTAGCACAGTCCAACCTGAGGATGCACAAAATTGCCTCAAACAATGTAGCAGTGATGAAGGCCTTTCCAACTGAGGATCTCGCCAAGGGCATTAAAGATTAGACCTCAGCGACAAAACCATGCCAGCCCAGCTAAGCCTTGGTTTACGTTGGGAAATTGAATCTGACACCTTCACCTTTGCAGTGTCTGTAGGTGACAAGCCAATTACACGCCGTGGAGTGCTGTCAACGGTCAACTCGCTCTTTGACCCTCTCGGCATGGTGGCGCCCGTGACTATTCAGGGAAGAGCCCTACTACGAGAACTCTGCACAGACACGAGTGACTGGGACTCTCCACTCCCCAAAGGCAGGTTAACAGAATGGGAGACATGGAGAAAGTCTCTCAAAAATCTAAAAAATCTTCATGTCCCACGCACCTACTCACCAGACACACTCTCCAAATCCAAATGCACCGAGTTGTGTGTATTCTCAGATGCGTCCGAGAAAGCTATTGGCGCGGTAGCCTACCTGAGATCCCTGGATGATGAGGGCCAAAGCAACGTGGGATTTGTCCTGGGAAAGGCGAAGTTGACACCCCGGCCAGAGCCCACCATACCACGCCTGGAGTTATGCGCTGCAGTATTAGCGGTGGAGATGGCGGATCTCATCCTGGATGAGATAGATTTCAAGCTTGATGCAGTGAAATTCTACTGTGACAGCAAAGTTGTGCTCGGTTACATCTCCAATGAGTCAAAGAGATTCTCCATATATGTACACAACAGAGTTCAGCGAATAAGATAATCAACATGCCCCGACCAGTGGCACTATGTGCCCACAGAGCTGAATCCAGCTGACCTCGCCACCAGGTCAGTGCCTGCCTCCCAGCTCTCCAGTACAATGTGGTTTACCGGGCCAGCTTTCTTACACAAACCTGACCAAGCTGACCATACGGCACAAGAATCATTCAAGCTCATCAGCCCAGAACTAGATGTGAAGGCCACTGTTCAAGGGACGGTCAAAAAGTTCTTCAGACCCATCTCAGAGGTCATACTCCTCTTACCTAAGGAGGACTGAGTGTTATTGACTCCACAGTTCTGTATGTTTTATAAGTAGTGGCATCTAATAGACGCCAGGCGGGGAGTGTTCTGCCTTATAATTGCAGGAGTTTCGTTTTGTTGCCGCCAGTAGGTGGCAGTAAATGGAAATGGCCAGTAGGGTCACTAAACAGGAAGTAGTGTAGTGATAGCAAACAAAGAAGTCACATCAGCATGGAGCGTGCTGCAAGTTAATCCGCTGTAATCTTACATTGTTACACCTTCGAAAGCATTGCCTGTGAGTTGAATGATTTCATTACATATTCATGTTTAGATGTTAGTTATATCTCATGTATGTAACAAGGTGCATTTCTTTCTTTTTTCTTTCTCAGTTTTACTCCAACCCAATGCAACTGATTTGTATTGTTTCATTGACCTCATGCAAGTGTGGCATTATTAAACACCGGAGCTTGGACGCTACATCCTGACTCCCATGTCGTTATTGAAAGGAGTTTGGCTGGCTGTCTAACTACATACAGACACATACACGTAGGGAGGACAGTACAGTCCGCCCATTGATGAAGATGACCCAGGGGATATCCAGAATCAGTTTCTGGTGCCGTATGGCACCCAGCAGCTCAGGGACATGGTTAGCCACGTCCCCAAACTCATTAAAAAGGGAAACCCCTCTCTGCACTTGTAAGGGGTTCTCCTCTTTGGATCGCAGAGGTTTCTCTCTCTAGAGGCCTCTCTCTCCCTCTTGCACAGTAAAACCTTGAGTGGTTCGACCCACTCACCCCTTAGGTTCTAGACACTGGACTTAGATGCAGGAACTACAATGCAGAGAATACTCTTATAGACCGAGTTTAATGAAACGAAATGAAATTTTATTGCATAAGGAAAAACAAATCAAATGCAAGCAAATAAGAGGGTACATGGGAGGGAAAAACAAATCAAAATGCAGTACTAACTAAAATAGATGCAGGCATATTATACTTTACAAACGTCATCATGAAATGGCGTAACACACGGAACATCGAGGGACACCAACCCATGCTAATTATACCCAAAGTGCCCACCTCCTTAAACCTATCTAGATCCGATTATGAAGGGCCAGAAACATGCTCACCAATCCAGTTGGAAAAATATAGGCCTAGAAATTCACTTTGGGGCGGCCAGCTCGCTTGCGCCCAAAAGTTAGCGCTGGGCGGGGAGCCATTAGCGATCGTCAGATATTCAGTGTTAGCACCCCAAATCAGAACCGGGCGCTATACCAGGGTGTGCCCGCCTCCGCTGCGGTACTGCAGGCCTCCTCCTTCTCTTAAGGGGGAGCTCCCTGCAACGGGGAGATCGCCGCTGGAGAGTGCCGGCAAATGAGCCTGGCACCACGGAGAAGTGCCGGGTTCGCGGAAAGCAGCTGGCAATGCTGCGGGGGGGGGGAGGAGGCCGGGGAAGGAGGTGCGGGCAGGCGGCCGCCGAAAAAGCGGCCAGCCGCACCTTCCCCTTTAAAGCGCCCCACTAAGGCTACAGCACGGCCCCGTTTTTTGGTCGCTGTTTGCGGCCGCTTCGGAGGAGGCGGCCGCTACTAAATATGGGGATCGGGCCGGATTCGGGGCGGAACCGGGGCACTGCGCACACCGATGACGTCATCGGTGCCGGCGCAGCGCTAACGGCTACCGCCGCCAATACCGCTGCGCTGAATATCAGCGCAAACTAATTTTTGGCACAGAAGCCCTCTTTAGGCGGTAACTGGCCGCAAAGCTGGCAGCGCCTTAATGAATTTCTAGGCCATAGAGTTTTGAAACAAGTCTGCGTTTTGATCCCCTCAGGCGTCCTGTTTCCGCGTGGTCAGTGGAGCCACAGCGAGCTGTGCCACACTTCTCTCTCTCTCTCTCTCTCTCTCTCTCTCTCGAGGTGAAGGTCACGGGCAGGCTGGACACTGGCAGGCCTGGACGTCGGCGGGGACGGAGACCATCTGTTTGACCACGGTTGGAGAGGTCTCTAGCTGGTTACCATTTTCATATGGGTTTCCTCTGTAGGGCTGCTGCCCTTTTGTCTCGTCAGCGGCCCGGGGTTTGTCGATGACCTCCCGATGGTTATCCCGGGGCGGGACGCAGACTCGAATCACCTTCTTGATGGCTGCCTCGTTCTTCTTCTTCTTCAATCCTTCCAAGCTGGTGATCTGTGAAGGAGGATAATGAGCCTCCTGATAGCTACCGATGGCTACCCCGGGAATCCAAATATACTTCTCAAGAGAAGCCTTTATCTCCTGCCAAATCAAGGTTAGTCTTTGTTTAACTTTTGGCGGGTTTATTGCAGAACGAGGTAGTTATTATATTTAAACTGCTTTCGGGATGGCCGGTGATGGCCATCTCTGGTCTGGAATGACCCTGCATTGTTTTGAATGTCCTCTTGATGTCTTTAATGGGTCTTGATGCTCCCCTTATGAATATAAAACATTTTCCCTTTGTCTGGGTAAACATTTAGATGGCCTTTATCTACAGGCCGATCTGACTGGATCTGCATCCAATCCATATGTATGTGTTTGTGTCTGGTTTCATTTACTCAGAAACGGCTTCCAGAACTTACTGTGGGTTGAATCCACAAAGGCTGTCTGGGGACTGCAGGAACCATTTTAAAGTGTCCAAAAAGCTATTCACGGGGTCTGGTGGCCATTTTATATGCCCCTTTTTCCTGGGCTTTTTTTAAAACAGTCTTCAAAACAAGGCCTCTTCTGCCAATAGACCCTTATAATACAATGTTCAATTTTGCAGATCTTACAGTCCCCCCTGATGATAATATAACTTGCTTGAAGTATCATAATTCTGGGTGAGCAAAATTTTCTGACTCTCCACAATCAAACCATCCCCTGTAATTACCTATCTATGACCCCATGACACATGCATTTCCCGGTTCATAAAACCTGCAGTGTACATTAAGCATCTATAGATGGCAATACATTGGATTTAAAATCTGACACACTCATTTCCAGGCGTGGAGGGGGGCCTAATACCCCTACACCACCTGGTTCGTACATATTATCTTTTATTAACAACAACTCAAGTAATGAACTTCAATAATAAAAATAAAGTACACACAAACTTACAGATGAACAAACATCAAGCATAGAGGAAGGAGGGAAACTTTAACTTTATACATAACAGCAAAAATCTAAACGGGTGTCTCCTCGTCTACCCGCACATAATGCTCCCTCCATTCTCCTCTGTTCTCATACTTCTGCGAATGTCTGACCTTTTTACAGTGTACAAACAGTAAATAAATCACAATGAAAACCTGACACACTACAAGGATGTGAGAGGCTATCCTAATCCAAGAAGGGACTTCTATATTAGTGAACAGATCCCACCACTGTGGGGTCACTATATCTAGTATGTCTGCCCCTATTTCTAACGTCTTCTGCTCCAGTGTGTAAAAATGTTTCTGTGAAACGGCAACGGCTTTTAGTATCTTGGTGAGGTGTTCAGGGAGAGGGGGAATGATATAGCCAAAATATGCAACGAATCGTTGCAGATCGCTGAAATTTTCTTTCACAGTGAGGTGAACAGTGGAAGGTTCAAGAATGGGGACAATTTGCTCTTGGGCCACTTGAGCTTCTGCCTTGGGTTTGAAGCAGAAACTGCTGTCACTCACCGGACAACAGCCGTGCTGGCCATGTTGGTAGTGGGGCGCTGCAGTGGTGACACATTATGTCCCACTTCCTATATATGCCACCTGCGGGGGCACATGGCCTTGTGCCATTGCCTCCATGGTGCAATTTATAGGCTTCGCGCCAGCAGTTCTGAACCCACACTGTGGTTTCGAATAGGCATTCAAGTGCTGGGGACACAGGATGATGTGTGCTCCCTGGCTCCGGCACCCCGAGAGGTCGGTACCCGTCATTGCATGCTCCCATCGAATGACGTAAGGTGGGACCGCTGTGTAGCGAATGTGTGCACCCCCTTGAATGACTCCAATGTTCTCCACCCTGTATACCGGGGCAGCTTTAGCTGTCTTTCCCATCACTGGCATTCTTACCACTATACCCATAATGGTGTGATTAGACCGCCCACAGTCCACTGGGACTGGGTAGGCCTCCGAAGCTAGTCTGAGCTGGCACGGACTCAATGCATTCTCAAAAGGGTGGAGGGCTGTGAGGTGCTTGTTGCAGATCCAGGAGGGGACCAAACCTTGTTTTAAATCCTCCAGATTATTGCGGCCCTCGCCCAGTAACCACGCCCCATACAGCACGCACGCTTCGTTCTGTGCAGCCTGATCGGATGCATTCCGATCCTCCCTGATGAGAGCATTTACCGTTTTAGCGTGTTTCTCCAACTCGGCTATAATTTCTTTTAAGTGTAGTGTCATGGCCTGGTCCTCATGTAACTCAGAACCCACTACCTTATTCTCATCCATCAGTATCTTTCTTAACTGCCCTTTTAAATCATTGAGCTGAGTCTGCAGCTCCACGTCATCCAGGGTGTTGATGACGGAAGTCCCTGTGTTAAAAGCTGTAAAAATATCATTTACTGTACCCCTTCTTTGTCTCCCTACCCTGTCCAAAACCTCATGTGGTGTGGTGTACAATCCGGCTCTGTCTACATCAGCAAAGTCGAATTCATAAAACTGTCTGAACATGTTTGTTAACAGGACCTGGTACAATTGCTCCGTTTCCTTGGGGCACCACTCTGGCAATCGTACCTCGGTGAGGTTTAAAATCACCGAAGCCTCCGCGTAGTGCACCCCTTGGTACAGCACCTGACCTGTGGGCACTAATACCAATCCATTCCCGGGTCCTTTGGTAGTGGTGGGGCACCCTTCCTTGCGGGCTTTGGCTACCGGAATCGTGGGCAGGGGCTTGCGGGGGCGGGTGATGAGCTCAGTGGCGTTTACTGGGATCTGAGAATATGGGACTCCGCATGCCCGTGTGCTGACGTCCCACCTCATTCCTTTCCCAGCTTCCTGCCACTGCCTTTGGAAAAAGATGGAGATGCCTGTGGGGCAGGCGCGTTCTGAACCCCACATACAGATGTAAATCCCCTCATCAGGTTCCCACCATTTGTCCCAACAGACATTCAACCCCCCATGAGTCCACGTAATAGTCCGATGGGTATTGTTACCCAGTCTCTCCCACTTGACCGTAGAGTTTTTCATGGTTTTGCTCAACTTGCGCAACCACCACCATCGGTTCAAAGGAACATGTCCCATACATTGCAAGCAAATCCTTTTCCCGACGGTGATGCTGACTCTGGGTGCGATGACTCTCACTCGGGGACACATTAGAGAAGTCTCTCTGTACTTAAAACTGAACTGGCTGGAGTATTCCATAGAGTTCGACCCCAGCAATCCTGGCCACCTCCCTTCGTGGAAATAGGTGGCTGTCTCCTCAACGCCCCGCGCGCCCGACCCATCAGTCGCAATGGGGGCTGTGTCTCCAGAGCACCCGTAAATCGTGGAGTCCTTGGTGCGGCCCCGATAGGCCCCGCTACACCCGATCACCGTGAACGCGACGAGAATTCCTCTTATTATCTCTTTGGTTCCTGTAACAAATTAAACGATACAGCCAGGCTCCCGAGAGATTCTGGCCTAGGTGAAGGCATGATCGAGTCTTTCGACCTCGATCCCAAACAACACACATGCTGGGCAGATTCCAAAACTACTTATAACACTAATCACTTTAATATTTGTTAAGTCTGTGTGTTCTAGTTATTGTTAATAAGTATCACTGCACACAGACCACAAGAGTAAATTCAACAGGTCTTTACTAGTCGGAGGTCAGGCTGAACTGCCCAATAAATCATTACACAGCACTTATATACCGGTGTGGTCACCACCGGTATTACAGTATACAGCAGCCAAGATAAAGTAGTGCATCTCTTAAAATAGTTCTCTTAAAGGTGGAACGGTTACATACACCACAATCCTCCCTTTTTAGCTTAACAGTATATATTCCCCATTAAGCATAACATAATAACATATATACACAACTTCATGTAAAAACAGTTCACAGATTCAGTCTCTGAGGAGGCCTCCTGATCCGAGATGGATAACGCCTTTCAGGGGTCTCTGGTTCTCGTTGCTGGGGTGACTCATCTAGTTGATCCCCTATGGATAGGACATCATCATCAGGTATATTCACTTCTGAGGTAGATGCTTCAGGTTCACTAACTTCCTCCACGGTTGTCTCTGTCGTAACCATGGGCTCGACCCTTGTTCTCGATCCCACCAGTTGGTCAGCATGACGTCGCATTACATTTTCACCAACATCTACCGTGTACATCAGGGGTCCTTGTCTGGCCCGAATTGTTCCAGATTGTCATTTCTCGTTTTTATAGTCCCTGGCTAACACCGGTTGTCCTATTTCAAAACTCCGAGTGGGCTTGTTATTGATATGCTGGAACTGTTTGTTTTCGACTTCCCTCCGCACATTTGGTTTTAACAAGTCCAACCTGGACCGCAACCTCCTGTTATAGAACATCATGGCAGGACTTTGGTTTGTTGTTGCATGGGTGGCATTTCGATATGCCAGTAGGAAATTGTCCACCTTGTGTTGCAGTGGAATCTGATCTTCACTCATGGCCTTTATTGCCTTTTTGAACGTCTGTACAAACCTCTCGGCCAGCCCATTCGTAGCTGGATGATATGGGGCAGAGGTATAATGTTTCACCCCATTCTTCTTCAGGAATTTCTGGAATTCCTCTGACACGAACTGTGGTCCGTTGTCTGAACATATTTGCTCTGGCAATCCATTTCTTGCAAATATCGTTCTTAGCACCGCGATCGTCTTCTCTGAGGTAGTGGTAGTCATTTTAATCACTTCTGGCCATTTAGAATGTGCGTCCACTGCAATTAAAAACATGGAACCCATGAATGGACCAGCAAAGTCAATATGTACACATTGCCATGGGGTTGAAGGCCATTCCCATGGATGCAGCGGTGCAATTGGAGGTGCATTTTGGACTTTTTGGCACCCTGAGCAGCTTTTCGTCAGGTCCTCTATCTGTTGGTCGATTCCCGGCCACCACACATAAACCCTAGCAAGGCTTTTCATCTTGACTCCCCCCAGATGACCTTCATGTAGTTCTTTTAGAACTCTCTCTCTTAACTTAGGAGGGATAATCACCCTTGTTCCATACATCAATGTTCCCTGACAGATGGACAGCTGTTCTCGTCTTGCTGAGAATGCCGGTAACAGTGGATCACCATGGGCTGGCCATCCCTTTACTGTCAATTCGTAGACCCGGGACAGTGTCGGGTCATTCCTAGTCTCCCTTTCAATATTTGCATTGGTGACAGGTAAACATTCGATGATGGTCGAGTGAAATAACTCCACCGGGTCAACCGTCGGTGCCTCCTCCTCAGTAGGTAGTGGCAGGCGCGACAGCCCATCAGCATTACCATGCTGCTTTGTACCTTTGAATTCTATCTGATATTGATGTGCCCCTAGGAAAAGGGACCATCTCTGGAGCCTCTGTGCTGTCATCACCGAAACACCCTTCTTAGGGTTAAAAATGGATACCAACGGCCGGTGGTCTGTCAGCAGTGTAAACTTCTGGCCCTGCAGGTAATGATTAAACTTCTTTACTCCCCACACAAGGCTGAGAGCCTCCCTATCTATTTGAGCATAGTTGCGCTCAGCGGAGGTCAATGATCTGGATGCAAATGCGACTGGCCTTTCCAAGCCATTTGGCAACTTGTGTGAGAGTACTGCTCCAATACCATAAGGAGAAGCATCACAAGCCAAACGAATAGGTAGCGTTGGGTTGAAGTGAGCCAACACTTCCTCTGAGGTGATACAATGCCTTGCTTTTGTGAAAGGCCTTCTTACAGTCCTCGCTCCACTTCCATGGTACTTCTTTCTGCAAAAGAGCGTTCAGCGGGTGCAGCACCGTGGATAGAATTGGCAGAAACTTATGGTAATAGTTAATCAACCCTAGGAACGACCTCAACTGGGATACATTTTCCGGAGCGGGAGCCTTCACAACAGCTTTGATCTTGTCAGGTGACTTGTGCAGCCCCTCCTGGTCAATGACATGACCACAGTACGAGATCCGTTTCTGAAAGAACTCACATTTCTGGCGATTAACTCGAAGTCCATATTCCTTCAATCTGGTGAGCACCAGTTTCAAATTTGCAAGGTGTTCCTCATCGTCATCTCCTGTAATCAGGATATCGTCCAAGTAACATTGAGTGCTTGGAATTCCCTGTAATACCTGCTCCATGGCCCTCTGCCAAATTGCTGGAGCCGAAGCCACTCCAAAAACCAGTCTATGATATCGATACAAGCCTCTGTGCGTGTTGATTGTGAGATACTGGCGCGACTCTTCCTCAACTTCCATCTGTAAGTATGCTTGCGCCAGGTCTATCTTGGTGAAGTGTTTCCCATCAGACAATGAAGCGAAGATATCCTCAATCCGCGGAAGCGGTAATTGCACCGTGTGAAGCACCGGATTAACCGTGATCTTGAAGTCTCCACAGATGCGGACCTTCCCCGGTTCCCCTGGCTTGTTACTCGATGAACGCTTCATGACGGGAACAATGGGCGTGGCCCACTCACTCCAGTCCACCTTAGACAGTACTCCTGAACGTTCTAGCCCTTCCAGCTCAGCTTCCACAGCAGGTCGTATCGCATAAGGTACCGGTCTGGCTTTGAAAAATTTTGGGTTTGCATGTTCTGCAATCTTGATTTTTGCCGTAATTCCTCTCAGTGTTCCCAGTCCCTGTTGGAACACCTCTTTAACCTCATCCAATATTCTGGACAATCGTTCAGGTTTGACATCTTTTTTTTTTCCGGAATCTACCGTTATTGCTTTTAGGGAGTGCCAGTCCATATTTATTTTCCTGATCCACTCCCGTCCCAGAAGTGGTGGACCTCCCTCAGGTAGTACATATAAGTCCATTCCTTGGTGTTCTTTGCCCTTGTGTACCACCTTGACTTTTATCTTTCCGATGGGGTATACTCTTTGCCCCGTGTATGTCTGCAATACTATCTCCGTATCCCGTAGGGGAATATGTGTGAATAACCTTTTGTAATCTTGCTTATTCATGACCGTCAACGCCGATCCGGTGTCCAATTCTATCTTCATTTGGACTCCTGCTATCTGAAGTGTGACCCAGATAGTTTGTAGGTCAGCTTCCTTACTCACATTGTGAATTCTCAGACTACCCAGTTCCTTGCTGTTGGAGTCTGAATCTGAATTCTGTTCATCCGAACTCTTCTCAGCCACCTTATGTACCTTTCTGCACTTTTCCTGCGGTGACTTTTTGTTGCTGGTCTTCTTTCCTGACCGGCATACTTTAGCTATGTGACCAAGCTTGCCACATTTTCTACATTCCTGATTTTTAAACCAGCATTGGTTCTGATCGTGTGTTGTCTTTCCACAACGATAACATTTCGCTGTACCCAAAGCCATTTGATCTACACTGAGTACCGCTGCCTTCAGCTGCATTTCTGCAGTGCCTCTCGCTGCGGCTTCGTGCGATGCTGCAATAGTGACAGCCTTATCAAGTGTAAGATCATTCTCTTCAAGCAGCTGCTTTTGTGTTCCTTCTTTCGACAATCCACACACGAATTTGTCTCTCAGTGCCTCTGTCAGTCTTTCCCCAAACTGACAGTATTTTGCTAGCTTACGCAGTTCAATTAAATACTCTGCGTTGCTTTCCTCTTTCAGTTGCGTTCTCGCATAAAATTTAAATCGTTCCGCTAACATCAGCGGTGTGGGGTTCAAATGATTTCTCAGGACAGCAACAATATTAGCGAAAGCCTGATCCGCCGGTTTAGCTGGTGATAGAAGATGCTTCAATAGCCCGTATGTCTTCGCACCCATTGAGTTTAGTAAGGTTAGTGCTTTATCTTCATCTGATATTTTATTTGCCTTACAATAAATCTCTATGCGTTCTACATACGTGGCCCAATCTTCAACATCGGGATCGAAATCGTTGATGTTACCACGCTTAGGCATCCTCGCAATCTTCTTGAGAAACAAAAAGAATTTATTTATTTTTTTTCAAAATGGCGGTTTCCCGCGCTTGTCTTCTTCCCCCGCCTACGAAAATGGCGGCTTCCTGCATTTGCCTTTCTCCCCCGCTGGCTGTAATGGCGATTGCCGTATTGCTGCGTTCGCCCTCCCCAGCGGTTCTCAAATCGTGCCTCCCAGCCCCTCTTGCAGTCCGGTCCTTTCCCCCGGCTGCGGCTGAGTTCTCCGCGTTTTATTATTTTTTTTAATTTTATCCCGCGCCTCGCGGCCTCGGTAGCTGCCCGGCCTTTTTCCCCGGTCGCGGTCGAGCTCTCTCTCGACGCTGTTGCATCTCCCAGCCCGCTTGCAGCCCGGTCTTTTACACCGGCTGCGTTTGCATTCACCGCGGCTCCCGTGCCTTACGCTGCCCCAGTCTCAGCGCCTCTGGCCCCGACTTCTGTCCGGCTCTTTTCCCCGGCCGTGGTCGAGTTCTCCGCCCTTATATCCTCTGTTTTTCCCTCCCCTACTTCACAGCCAACGTGGCCGACTTGCTGCTTGTCGCTGATCGGCTTACCCACCACCGTGATAGAAGGGATGATCACTGCCTGTTGCTGATGGAAGGCTTCGTGTCAGGATTCTTCCTTGCTCTTCAGACCCGAGTCTTTTCTCAGCAGGATGATGAGGGCGGATGCCTCTTCTCGACGCCCGTTAAACTGCCTTGGATATATCTCTGCCGCAGGGTAAGATCGTCATCGTCGCCACTGTTAAGTCTGTGTGTTCTAGTTATTGTTAATAAGAATCACTGCACACAGACCACAAGAGTAAATTCAACAGGTCTTTACTAGTCGGAGGTCAGGCTGAACGGCCCAATAAATCATTACACAGCACTTATATACCGGTGTGGTCACCACCGGTATTACAGTATACAGCAGCCAAGATAAAGTAGTGCATCTCTTAAAATAGTTCTCTTAAAGGTGGAACGGTTACATACACCACAATATTTACACACCTTAAACTTAATTAAACTTAAACTTAACTTATGTACAGCGCCGCCCGTCCCCGGGCGGCTTGCCTAATCCCTGTTTGGACTGCAGCTCACCGCTCCTTGTGGCGGGGCTGCACTGACCTGTGGCTTGGGTCCCCCGCAGCCTTTTGCTGTCAATTGGGGACTGCGTTTTGCCAGGGATTTCCCAAGTCGGCGTTTACTGAAATCGGGGGAATCGGGCCAAGGTATTACCGGCTGAGGTATTCAAGACGACCTGCGAAGAGGTGCTTTGGGCGAGGCTCCCTTAGTGAGTGGACCTTCGGTTGGGACTTTAGCCCTCACAGCCCGTGGCACCTCCACGACTGCCGGCTTCGGCTCCCTTTCCTCAGGCTCCACCCCTTTGGGATTTGGGTCTGTGGCAGACGACTCCTCCTCACCTATCCCACAGGTGGAGGTTCTCCGCCCCCAATTTCTACCTCCCCTAAGCTTGAGTCGAGGGCGGGATCTCCGTCCTCCGACTCCACCTCCTCCAGAATCGTGTCAAGGGCAGGGCCTAGCTGTTCGGGCTCCCCCCCGATGGCGGTCGGATCAGGAGGAGGGCCTTGGTCTTCGGGCTCCTCCTCGTCCAAGTCCCAGGCCATTGGGGAAACCTCCCAGGTGGGCGGTACAGCTTCTCCCTCCAAGCAGGCTGCGGTTCCAGCCTGTGTGGTCTGTGACTTGTTGCACGCCTCAGGCTGAGGATTTTTACCCTCAGACCTGGTTTCAGTTGCTGGTTCTTTTGCACCCGGCTTAAACAGTTTGCACCGCTTTATGTGAAACCATTTATTGCGTCGGGGTACCTTCACTGTGCGAGTGGCGGGGACCAGTGGATCTTGCACCGATTCCTGTCTATCCCGGTCTATGTCTCTCTCGCCAGGGCAAAGGGTCAGACCCAAGAATTTTACTTCCCGCCGGCCGACCCGTGCTTTCGTTGGTTTGACCTTGGCACCCTCTATCCCTTTCACACCCGTACCCGCTCCCCAGAGACAGTGATTTCTCAGGTCCATGAGGATCCCGTGTGCTACCAAGAAATCAGACCCAAGGGCTCCCGTTCCACCCCCCACCTCCCACTTCATTGGTGTACACTTCCACGTGGTGCGGAGTGGTCCTAAATGAATGGAGAGGGGAATGGAATGTGCGCCAGCCTGTTCTTCGCCCGTGAAGCCTGACAGAAGGTATGGAACCCCGGTGGACAGAGGTGAGGCGGTGGGGTTATCTGTGTGGATCACGGTGCATGATGCCCCCGTATCCAACAAATAGGTACCTTTGACCTCCTCCACCTCCATCTCCATGAGGGGTCGCCTCCATACATCAAATCGCAGCGTGCACAAGTAGATGGGCTGCGCCGACTCTAGTCATTTGGGCACAGCGGTTGGGGTTTCGGGAACGACAAGGCCAGTGGTGACGGCTATCTTCCCCTGCATGATCATAAGAGACCGCATTGTCTCTATAATTGATTCTATCGCAGCAGGATCCATAACTGCACCGGCTCCCCTTTCTGGGGCAGGGGCTGCGTTTTGGACCTGGGCTCGTGCTGGGGCGGCGGTCTGGGCTTGGGCTTGGGTTGCGGGAGCTTTTCCCTTATTATCCTTCCACGGATTTTTACAGTCCATGCGCCAATGTCCATCCTTCCCACACCCGTAGCAATTGAGCTTGGCTTGGGGAGGGCGATTCCCCTCCTGACGCCACTCCTTCTTACTTGGGGCTGCGGGTTTTGCCTCATGCACCTTTCCCTCCTGACCTCTACAATTCTTGTATGCCATGGTGAGCTGGCGGAGCACCGTCTCCTCCGTGACGCCGGGACCTTGGGGGTCAAACCAAGACTTGGCTCGGGCCTGTATCTGCGGCAAGCTGTTAGCAACCAAGCAACGGAGCCAATGAACCCGCTGTTCGGCGCTCATTCCAACCCGTTCTGGCATGCCCGGACAACTGCGCCGATACACTGGCCACAGCCTTTCTGCAAAAACCCGCGGGGTTCTCCAGCTAGCTGCACAGTCCCTTCCGCCCATTGGAATGGATTACCGTCGTCCACTCCCATAACTTCCAAGACCTCATCCCTGAGATCCGTATACCCTTTCCGCCCCCTCTTACTCTCGTCTGAGAGGCACTGAAGGATTGTGCTACCCAGGGAGAAGAGCAGCATCTTCACCCATTCTTGATCGTCACGGTCATTAATGGCGGCTGTCTCCTCTATCCCCCTGAAATGAACTGAGGGATCTCCCTTTACTGTGAGTCTTGGGAGGTGGCTCACCATGGATCTTAGTTGTTGGGCGCCGTAGGGCACCAGGAGCTGGTTCAGGTGGGGTCCGTCCGTGCCATCGTCGGCGTTGGGACCGAACCTCTGATGCCGAGTAGGACACATTGGTGCCGGCTCCGGCTTTACTACCAGGGGCTGTTCTTCCTCCCATTCCACCTCGGCTACCTCCACTTCTACCAGCCCCCTTTTTCGGGCCAAGCCTCGCTATAGCTCGGCGGTGCTGAGGGCTCAATGGCTGGTGCCACAACTACTTCGTATGGAATCATTTTTTTTGATTCCTTTAAAAAGTCCATGTGACTGGCTATTGTGCTTACGAGGCACACCATGCCTTTTGCCTTAACCAAAGCCATTCTCAGGTCTTCTATGGTCTTTTGGCAGGGGCCATGGTCTGTGCTCTCAAACCCGTGGTCGAGAGCCAGCTTGTAAGCTGCCTTAACTGCCACTACTCTCTCCTCCTGCGCTCTTAGCTGTTGTATGAGGTGGGCATTTTTCTCCTGTATTCTCGCTACATGGATCTTTGCCTCCGTAACCTGGCATTCCAGATACTCTATTCTAGCCTGGTGTTGGCTGGCTACAACTTGGCATTCCTGATTCAGCGCGTGAAGCGCTGTGATGAGTTTTTCCCCACCCATTGCCTTTGCCTCTATTTCTGCTTCCTGTGCAGTGATCTTGGCTGCATGTGCTGCAACGACTCTGTCCAAAATCTGGACTTGTTTCTTGTAGCACATCAGCCACACTGCCTTTTCCACTGACTTCTTATGTTCTTTGCTCTCTGTCCACCTGATGGCTGCATCTACCGGACGCCCATCCAGTAAGAGATCGGAAATCCACTGCTTAGTGAGATTTACCTTGCCAAAGACATAATCCGCTATCCTCTCATCCATAACATTGCAACCATTCAAACCTGGGTCTAATACATTGCAATCCTGCTGCCAGTGTCCTGCCGCAGTCGCCATTTTCTGTAAGGGGTTCTCCTCTTTGGATCGCAGAGGTTTCTCTCTCTAGAGGCCTCTCTCTCCCTTTTGCACAGTAACACCTTGAGTGGTTCGACCCACTCATCCCTTAGGTTCTAGACACTGGAATTAGATGCAGGAACTACAATGCAGAGAATACTCTTATAGACCAAGTTTAATGAAACGAAATGAAATTTTATTGCATAAGGAAAAACAAATCAAATGCAAGCAAATAAGAGGGTACATGGGAGGGAAAAACAAATCAAAATACAGCACTAACTAAAATAGATGCAGGCATATTATACTTTACAAACGTCATCATGAAATGGAGAAACACACGGAACATCGAGGGACACCAACCCATGCTAATTATACCCAAAATGCCCACCCCCTTAAACCTATCTAGATCCGAATATGAAGGGCCAGAAACATGCTCACCAATCCAGTTGGAAAAATATCGAGTTTTGAAACAAGTCTGCGTTTTGATCCCCTCAGGCTTCCTGTTTCCGCATGGTCAGTGGAGCCACAGCGAGCTGCGCCACACTTCTCTCTCTCTCTCTCTCTCGAGGTGAAGGTCATGGGCAGGCTGGACACTGGCAGGCCTGGACATCGGCGGGGACGGAGACCATCTGTTTGACCACAGTTGGAGAGGTCTCTAGCTGGTTACCATTTTCATATGGGTTTCCTCTGTAGGGCTGCTGCCCTTTTGTCTCGTCAGCGGCCCGGGGTTTGTCGATGATCTCCCGATGGTTACCCCGGGGCGGGACGCGGACTCAAATCACCTTCTTGATGGCTGCCTCGTTCTTCTTCTTCTTCAATCCTTCCGAGCTGGTGATCTGTGAAGGAGGATGATGAGCCTCCTGATAGCTACCGATGGCTACCCCGGGACTCCAAATATACTTCTCAAGAGAAGCCTTTATCTCCTGCCAAATCAAGGTTAGTCTTTGTTTAACTTTTGGCGGGCTTGTATCACAACGGGGTAGTTATTATATTTAAACTGCTTTCGGGATGGCCGGTGATGGCCATCTCTGGTCTGGAATGACCCTGCATTGCTTTGAATGCCCTCTTGATGTCTTTAATGGGTCTTTGATGCTCCCCTTATGAATATAAAACTGTTTCCCTTTGTCTGGGTAAACATTTAGATGGCCTTCATCTACAGAGCGATCTGACTGGGTCTGCACCCAATCCATATGTATGTGTTTGTGTCTGGTTTCGTTTACTCAAAAACGGCTTCCAGAACTTACTGTGGGTTGAATCCACAAAGGCTGTCTGGGGACTGCAGGAACCATTTTTAAGTGTCCCAATAAGTTGGTCACGGGGTCTGGCGGCCATTTTATATGCCCCTTTTTCCTGGGCTTCTTTTAAAACAGTCTTTAAAACAAGGCCTCTTCTGCCAATAGACCCTTATAATACAATGTTCAATTTTGCAGATGTTACAACTTCAGGGAGATAGAGCAGGCAACTTGTGTAAACGACTGCGATGAGGCAGAGCAAGCAAAAATGCTGCTGTTTTCCCTGGCAGGTGATCTCCTCCAGTCCCTATCTGGTGAGTGCAAAAGGGGGCAGAGGGATTATGAGGGTCTCAAGAATGAGGTATTGGAGGCCATGGGACTCAATGATGGTAGCCCGTTCGCTCGGGTGGAAAGAACAGTGCAGCTTCCAGGGGAGTCCCCGCAGGCGTTCGCAGACAGGCTGTGGCCAGTCTACCGGAGTGCATGCCCGGGAATGCCAGGGTGGGCAGCACTGGATCCAGCCCAATTGACTCACTGGCTCCGGTGTCTCATGGCAAACAGCTTACCCCAGATCTAGGCCCAGGTCGTGGCTTGGTTTGACCCCCGAAACCCCCAGACCACTGAAGAAGCGGTGATCCGCCGGCTCACAGTAGCCTTCAGGAACATGAGGGGTATCGAAGCTCCCCAGCCCAAAGGGAGAGTCCATGAGGTTAAGCCTGGGAGCCAGAGTAAGAAAGAATGGCAGCAGGAGGGGAACCGGCCCTCCCAGGCTAGGTTAAATTGCTATGGGTGTGGGAAAGACGGTCACTGGAGAAAAGATTGTAAAAATCCTTGGAAGGACAAGAGAAAGGATCCCACAGCCCCAGCCCAAAAGGCAGGGCCAGACCGCCCTCCCGCAGCAATTGAGTCATTTTTACAGTCCCTACAGTCTCTTCTGACCAACCAGGGAAAAGTAGCAGCCACCACCGGTGCTTTGACCCCGTCTGCCCACCTCACTCCCAGCAATGACTAGAGCCAGCGCAGCCTGTTGACCTGTGTCCCCACGAAAAGGCAGAGGGGAGCAGGCCCTATGTTGTGATGGTGCAGGGGAGATATTCGGTGGAGACTGGAGCCTCCAGCACGGTGGTCCACTCGGAGGACCTGACCCATTCACCCCGGTCTGACAAGGTCCCATTTAGCTTAATGGGACCCACAGGGAGACAGGCAGCTGGGAGTGAACCTGAGAATAGAAATCCCCAGCCCACAGCAGGTCCAAGTTCACAGGAAGGCACTGTGGCTTGTGTGGGGGGAGGAGCCATTCATGATTTTGAACAGGATTACTGGCAGGCAGCCAGTTATATCAAACAATGCAGGTTGTTTAAGCAGGGGGCAGGGGAACAAGCAGCTGGGATTGTAGAAGCTCCCCAGCACTTGGCCCGAGCGATTCCCCCTCTCGTGTGGGACTCCAGGGAGGAGCCCGAACCAGGTTTTAGACCTGAAGGGGAAGGCTCTCAGCCACCGGTAGCCAGTAGCAAGGGATTGCCTGTCCCCAGCCCAGGTTTGGGAAGGGAGGGACCCGAAGGAGGAGGTCCCCAGCCAGCAGGGAGTGTGACCCGAGCTAAGGGTCTGCTTGCCAGGGTAGCCCCCCTGGCAACACTGACTAGGAGATCTCTTCGGGTGCCCCAGCCCAAGAAAGTATGGTCACCCACTTTACAGTGGAGTAGGACGGCCTCCCGAACCAGGGAGAGGCCAAAGAACAGAGGTCCCCAATCAGCAGCCATAAGCTGCGAGGGACCAGAAGCTGGAATCAGTCCAGCCATGCCACAGGGAGCAGCCTGTGGCAGCCCAACCAGGGGCTGAGCTGGCCGCCCGGAGACGAGTGGCGTTTGTATATAACTTTGTTAAGGTAAAACGGGTTAATTTTGTTTTTTAAGGTAGAACGTGTGTTAAGGTAGAATGGGTTAATTTTTGTTTTTTAAGGTAGAACATGTGTTAAGGTAGAACGGGTTAATTTTTGTTTTTTAAGGTAGAATGTGTTAATTTTGTTTTATATTGCAATTAATGTTAGTGTATAAGTTTTAAGTGTGGTATCGTCCCAGAATTGTATTATGGATCAAGGTCGCGGGACCTGATTACACTTCCCTGAGCCAGGGGACCTGGCGAGATGTTTTCTTTTGTTTTTTTCAGAGTTCCGGAAAGTATAGGGGACCAACGAGGCATGGGATTCGCAAGAGGAAGCACCCCTAGTCCATAAAGGAAGGGGTCTGCAGGAATACAGATACCCACAACATTTAAAAATGCTGCTGGAAATACAATTTAAGACTAAGAATTTATAGAACTGGTTAATTATTTCACTGCTTGTTTGGAGTTAAAGGAAGCTCATTTGTCTTCCATCTGTTTTTTAAAAATTATGTTATAAGCAGTGCAGGGGCGTAGGACCCCCTCCATGCTTGACTTATTGTGAATATAAGTGGTGCAGGGGCATTGGACCCCTCCGTGTATTGATTATTTAATTAATTATTGGTTTTCTGTCAATAGATGCCTGCCGTACTACGATTCTCTCTGGGCAGGGGAGATGGAGGTGTCGGGGGATCAATGATAGATTTAGTTAAGTATAAGGGAAGGTTGTTTGTGGGGGGGGGGGTCAAAAATTATTGCTCACTTTTGGCAAGGATACTACAAGCAAGTTTTAGTATCCGATGGGGGACTGTAAGAATTCGCAATAATTTACAGCTCCGAAGATTAATTTCTTTGATTAAAGAATCCATGGGTGATACACCTTTAAAAATTTCAGGGGTCAGAAATGGCCATCACACTGCATCGCCGAAGACAAAGGACTTGGAAAACAGCTTTCTGTGCCTGTGAAGAAAGGTTCAATGGCAGTCAAATCTGTCAATCAAAGGGGAGTTTCCCCCCGCCCTGCAGCAGGACAATCGATGCCTGTTTACAGAACATTATACAATGTTGACTCTAAGATCAAGTGCTTGAAACTGCCAGCATGAACAAAGGAACTTTGTTTGCTAAGCACTCAAGACTGTCAATCAATTGTGGTTCCAGATGACCACAGGACAATGCTTTGTTTACAAAGAAATTGAATGCTATTAGCATTTGTTTGTATATCAAGTGGACACATCCAAACTGAGGAGAAACCATTTAAATGAATGGGAGAACATATTCAAACCCATTACTGGACAATGGGGCAGTTGGATCCCTTTTGTTTTAGCCCAGAAACATCCGGATCTGGGCGGGCCCCAAATGGGGGTATAAAAGATAGCTTCCCAGAAGCTCTCTCTCCCTCTGGCCTCACCTCCGTGTCCCTCTACAGTGTGGGAGTCTGTCTGTAGAAGCGAAACACCAGCAGTTTATTTTAAAACACTGGGGTGTTTTTCACTTCGAGGCAGTGAAGATCTAAGTTCGCAGGACACGGAGCAGGCATTTCCAGTGGTGAGCATATATTTTTCTGGCCTTCCACAAGGCAACTTAGGATAGGTATAGGGGTGGGAGTAAAGTGGGAATTTCGTTAGAATTGTGATTTTAGTCAATTTCCTTCATTGTGTCCGTTTCTCCTCCCCTATTTAAGCAAGACAGTGTTGCACCTAGCAGAGAAGTGCTATAGTGAACATTGAATTCGGTATTTAAAACTATTAAAAAGGAGTAGCTGTTTTAAAGTACTGTATGTAAAACTGTATTAAAAGGGGTGTTGCATCAAGCTGTAGTACTGTGGTGAATGCTGTGTAGCTATTTTTTTAAAGTCTATGGCCTAGAAATTGGGTTTTGGCTTAGCCAGGGCTTTAGCGCCGGAAGTTAGTGCCGGCGCTAAGTACCCCTGCGCGCGCCAAAAATTCAGTAGCGCCGCGCCCAAATGGCTGCCGGCGCTACTGAAGGGTCTTAGCGCCTGGAAAAGGGCGCTAACTGCCGTTTAGCGCCGCAATTCCGGCGCTGCGGCACCCGATGCGGTGCGGCAGGCTGGGGAAGTGCAGGCCTCCTCCTTCCGTTAAGGAGGAGCTGCCTGCACCTGGCCGCGGCCCGCGCAAATCTGTTTAAAAATGAGCCCGGCACCTCGGACAAGTGCCGGGCTTGCATCTGTTCCGGGGGGGGGGGAGAAGTCCGGGGAGGGAGCTGCGGGCAGGCGGCCGGCGGGAAAGCGGCCGGCCGCCGCGGGGCCTTTAATGCGCCGGCGCAAACACATGTTGGACTCTGTTGCCAGAGTCTTAGTTGCGGCTGCCACGGGCGAGGCGGCCGCAACTGAATTTCGGCGCTGGGGCCCGTCGGCATGGCAACCGGGACGCTGCGCACACCGATGACGTCATCGGTGCCGGCGCAGCGCTACCGGTGCAACGCCGCTTTAGGGCCCCAGGGAATTTTTCAACTGGCCATAACTCTGGCGCTAGTCCCTCTAGCGCCTCAAAAGCGGCGCTAAGGCTAGTGAATTTCTAGGCCTCTATTAAATTACTGTATTTAAAATAAGGTAGTGTTGCACTGGGCAGGGAGCGCTCTAGTGGACACTGAGCATACTGCGTGTATTAAATAAGGTAGTGTTGCACTGGGCAGGGAGCGCTCTCGTGGACACTGAGCATACTGTGTGTATTAAATAAAGTAGTGTTGCACTGGGCAGGGAACCCTCTAGTGGACACTAAGTGTACTGCGTTTAAGCAAAAGTGTTGTACAGGCATAAGAGCTATATCGATTATTTTAAGTTGTTTCTTTCTTTTGTTTTCAATAAATACTGCTCTGTTTTGCACCCAAGCCATGAGTCACATTGTTTTCTGTCTACATCGCTACCGAATAAGTCCGGCGGTCAGAACTCAGGATTAGGGGAGCGCTTCAAAACCGCAAGGGGGTCCCTGGAGCAGCTTAGAGGTTTCTGACTGGCCAGAGACAAATAACCCCAACCCCGCTAGTGTGTGCATGCTAATTCCTTACACTTTTGCCTACATTATAACGTTGACTGCACTTCAAAAGTAATTCATTGGGCTGGATTTTCCAAGCCTCGAGGAGGCGGGCATGGAAGCGGGACAGCTGGTAAAATCGGAGGAAATGGGGGCTGATGGCAAACCCGCCCCCAATCCTGCCTTCGTGCCCTTTTGCCAGGAGACGGGAAGATATGCAGCTTCGGGTCCCGTCTCCTGGAGGTGGGAAAGGCATTTAATCCTTTTAACTGCCTGCTAACAGATAGTTAACAGGCAGAAAAAAGGATTAGTGCCATTTTACTTTCACAGGTGAAGGCTTCCCAACCTCGGAGAACACCGTCGGGATGGAGGAGACGTGGAAGAGGTCTGCAGCGGTCGGAGGCACCTGGAAGTAAGGTGTAGAGATGAGTGATGGGTGCAAGTGTGGAGTGGTAAGTATGCAAGGTGAGTGATAAGTTTAAAAAAGTGTTCACTTGCCTTGTTTTCTTTCTACAGCCTTTAGCTACACTGGGTGGGGAGAGCCAATATTCTCCTTGTCAATTTCACAGACTGTCTGTTGAATCCTCCGATCTTACAGACATGTGAAATTTACAAAGTTGAAAAGTTTGATAAATCCTCACAACAAAGTCTCATCAAATTAAAGAGAATGGCAGTGTTTGACAGCTTCAAATGGCAGTGTTTGACAGCTTCAAATGGCAGAGTTTGACAGAGCTATCAAATGCTGTCATTTCCTCTTTCAAGAAGTCTTGACAGATAGCACGTCTGATGTTGACGTGATCTGTCAGTGACTTCCTCCCTAATTGGCCTGCTGAGCCCACAAGGCGGGCAAAACAAGCTCAATCAGGGGAAAATCCCTCTGATTGGTCAGGCGAGGATGGAGGCGGGACATTGACACGACAAGCAGCAGTCCCGCCTCCATTTACAAAGTCCAGCCCATAGTCTGTGAAGCGCTTTGGGATGTGCTGAGGATGTGAATGTTGCTATATAAATGCAAGCTCTTTCCTTCTTACAGGAGCGCATGAATGCATAGGACTGTGGCTGTACATGCAGGAGTGTGTGTGTGTGTGTGTGCAGGACTGTCACAGAAATGTGTGCGTGGGTGGGTGCAGCAGTGTGTGCAACTGTGTGCGTGCATATGTAAGAACATGAAACTGTGTATGGGTGTGTGTGTTTATGTGTACTTGTTAGCAGGCATGGTTGCAGGGCCGTGTGTGTGAATGTATAGTGTGTGCTGTGATGACGAAAGCTTTGCTGCACAATTAACTTCCATCAATGTTGTGCAAAAGTAACTCAAGGGAGATATTCAAATGTGATTCTCTGGGTCTGTAGACTTTGGTAGCTGGGTATCTATGGAAGGGTCTGCATCTTCTATGGTGTTGCCTTATGAGCCTGTTCTCCTATGTCCTCTATTGCTCTTCCTCCTCTTCCTTCTCCAACAAATAAATCATATAGAGGAGAATCCCCATTGGGAAACCCATATTACTGCAAAACAGTTTATACTAACAACATTTCCCAAACAAAAAACAGTCTTGAAGAAGAAATTCTAATGAAAATAGAAGATTCAAAAATCAAGCGAAATGCAATTGACAAAAGACCAGCGTATCGGTTTGAGTCTCTATATAGCAACACAATGAAACACAGCCTTTCATCTTCAAGATCCTAGCATCAGTCTTCCTCAGCTGCTGTCAAAGAGCCCCTGTTTGATAGTGATATAAGTTAGATAGGCGTTTCTTAGCATGGAACAGATGACATCATCCTGGTCTAAACACATCTGTTACAAACCCGAGTCTGCTGTACATACCTTCTTCAAGACTTCAATACATTCCATTGAGAAACAAACACTCCACGGGAAAGGCGATCCAACCATGGCTAACTAAAGAAGTTAAGGATAGCATTAGATTGAAATAAGAAGCTTATAATGTTGCAAAGAATAATAGTAAGCCTGAGGATTGGGAGAGTTCCAGAAACCAGCAAAGGTTGACCAAAAAATTGATAAAAAGGGAAAAAATAGAATATGAGAGAAAAGTAGCAAGAAATATAAAAGCAGATTGTAAGAGCTTCTACAAGTATGTAAAATGGAAGAGAGTAGCAAAAGTGAATGTTGGTCCCTTAGAGGCTGAGACAGGAGAAATTATTATGGGGAATAAGGAAATGGCAGAAACATTAAACAAATATTTTGTATCTGTCTTCACAGTAGAAGACACAAAAAGCAGACCAGAAATGGCGGGGAACCAAGGGTCTAATGAGGGTGAGGAACTTAACGTTATTAATATAAGTAGAGAAAAAGTACTAGGGAAACTAATGGGACTAAAAGCCGACAAATCCCCTGGACCTGATGGCCTACATCCTAGGGTTCTAAAAGAGGTGGCTGCAGAGATAGTGGATGCATTGGTTTTGATCTTCCAAAATTCCCTAGATTCTAGAACGGTCCCAGCGGATTGGAAGGTCACAAATGTAACACCACTATTCAACAAAGGAGGGAGAGAGAAAACAGGGAACTACAGGCCAGTTAGCCTGACATCAGTCGTCGGGAAAATGCTGGAATCCATTGTTAAGGAAGTTGTATCAGGGCACTTAGAAAATCATAACATGATTAGAAAGAGTTTAATGAAAGGGAAATCATGTTTGACAAATTTATTCGAGTTTTTTGAAGATGTAACTAGCAGGGTAGATAAACGGGAACCAGAGGATGTAGTATATTTGGATTTCCAAAAGGCATTCAATAAGGTGCCACATAGAAGGTTATTACACAAGATTAGGGCTCATGGGGTTGGGGGTAATATAGTAGCATGGATAGAGGATTGGTTCACGGACAGAAAACAGAGAGTAGGGATAAACAGATCTTTTTGGGGTTGGCAGGCTGTAACTGGTGGAGTGCCGCAAGGATCAGTGTTGGGGCCTCAGCTATTTACAATCTATATTAATGACCTAGATGAAGGGACCGAGTGTAATGTATCCAAGTTTGCTGATGATACAAAGCTAGGTGGGACAGTAAGCTGTGAGGAGAACACAGAGTCTGCAAAGGGATAGAGATAGACTGAGTGAGTGAGCAGTAAGGTGGCAGATGGAGTATAATGTAGGGAAAGGTGAGGAAGAATAGAAAAACAGAATTTTTTTTAAATGGTGAGAAACTTTCAAATGTTGGTGTTCAGAGAGATTTAGGTGTCCTCATGCAAGAAACACAGAAAGCTAGCATGCAGGTACAGCAAGCAATAAGGAAGGCAAATGGCATGTCGACCTTTATTACAAGGGGTTGGAGTATAAGAGTAAGGAAGTCTTGCTACAATTGTACATAGATACATAGATAGATAGAAGGTACGAGCAGGGGTAGGCCATTCGGCCCCTCGAGCCTGCTCCGCCATTCAACGAGATCATGGCTGATCATTCAAATTCAGTACCCTGTCCCTGCTTTCTCCCCATATCCCTTGATCCCTTTAGCCTTAAGAAATATATCCAACTCCTTCTTGAATATAGTTAATGAATTGGCCTCCACTGCCTTCTGTGGTAGGGAATTCCACAGGTTCGCCACTCTCTGGGTGAAGAAATTCATCCTCATCTCTGTCCTAAATGGCTTACCCCTTATCCTTAGACTGTGACCCCTGGTGCTGGACTCACCAACCATCAGGAACATCCTTCCTGCATCTAGTCTGTCCAGTCCTGTTAGCATTTTATAAGTTTCAATGAGATCCCCTCTCATTCATCTAAACTCCAGCGAGTATAAGCCGAATCGACCCAATCTCTATTCATACGTCATTCCTGCCATCCCAGGTATCAGCCTGGTGAATCTCCGCTGCACTCCCTCCATGGCAAGAACATCCTTCCTCAGATAAGGTGACCAAAACTGCACACAATACTCAAGATGTGGTCTCACCAAGGCCCTGTACAACTGCAGCAAGACATCCTTGTTCCTGTAGTCGAACCCTCTTGCTACGAAGGCCAACATACCATTTGCCTTCTTAACCCCTGCTGCACCTGCATGCTTACCTTCAGCGACTGGTGCACAAGGACATCCAGGTCTCGTTGCACTTCCCCTTCTCCCAATCTATTGCCATTCAGGTAATAATCTGCCTTCTTGTTTTTGACACCAAACTGGATAACCTCGCATTTATCCATGTTATATTGCATCTGCCATGCTTCTGCCCAATCACCCAACCTGTCCAAATCATACTGAGTTTCTCGGCATACTCCTCACAGCACACACGCACACCCAGCTTTGTGTCATCTGCAAACTTGGAGATATTACATGTAGTTCCCTCGTCTAGATCATTAATATATATTGGCCCAGAAATTCGGGTCGGGGGCTTCCCACGGGTGTCAGACCCCGACCTGCACCTACCTAGCGCGCCGGCCGTTGGGCTGTGGGCCCCCGTGGAAATCCGATCCTGGGCCTGCTCCAGCTGCCGGCGCACAGTGCTTGCGTATCCCAGGGGCGCAGTTAGTTCAATGCGTCCCCATGGATCACGTGGGCCATGGGGAGCCAATCGGAGCAGGGAATGCTCCATTCATAAGTTTGACAGGAAGAGCTGTCAAAACTTAGAAATACTACGGGCCCCAAAACATCACTAAATCTTCAAATAAATTTTTTTTTAAATCACATTTTTTAAATAAACTATAAATTGCATGAAATAACTATTTTAAACAATAATTTAAATTTTTGAAAAAAATATTTTTATTTTCTAACGGGGCTAAAAATAAACTTACCTTGCTTTAAAATATTTAAAAATAATAAACCTGTGGAAAAAATGTTTTAATTTTAATTAATTCACCACTTACCTTGTAAAAAGCAGGCCTTACACCTGCTTTTTAAATGTGTAACTTCTGGAGACTTACCTTCCCGGGAAAAACTGCAAAAAAAACGCAAGGTCGATGCACACGCGCAGCCTCTCCCGCGCCCGCTTTCGAACTCTGAACCCCTGCTTTCAGGGGAACAGAAGTGCCGGTTTTCCGCGCATGCACAGTGCATGTAGAAAACCGGCACTTCCATTGGGCCCACGGGTGAGTACACCGTGCGTACTCACCCATGGTGACCCGAATTTCTGGGCCATTGTGAATAGCTGGGGTCCAAGGTCCGATCCCTACGGTACCCCACTAGTCACTGCCTGCCACTCGGAAAAAGACCCGTTTATTCCAACTCTTTGCTTTCTGTCTGCCAACGAGTTCTCTATCCAAGTCAATACCTTGCCCCCAATTCCATGTGCCTTAACTTTACACGCTAATTTCTTATGCAGGACCTTATCGAAAGCCTTCTGAAAGTCCAAATACACCACATCCACTGCTTCTCCCTTATCTATTTTACCAGTTACATCCTCAAAAAATTCCAGTAGATTAGTCAAGCACGATTTACCTTTTGTAAATCCATGTTGACTTTGTCTGATCCTGTCACTGTTTTCCAAGTGCTCTGCTATTACATCTTTTATAATGGACTCTAGCATTTTCCCCCACTACCGGTGTCAGGCTTACCGGTCTATAATTCCCCGTTTTCTCTCTACCACCTTTTTTGAATAGTGGGGTAACATTAGCTACCCTCCAATCCATGGGTACTGTTCCAGAGTCTATCGAATTTTGGAAGATAACATAAGGCTTTGGTGAGATCACACCTGGAGTACTGTGCACAGTTTTGGTCTCCTTATCTAAGGAAGGATATACTTGCCTTGGAGGCAGTGCAACGAAGGTTCACTAGATTGATTCCTGGGATGAAAGAAACATAGAAACATAGATACATAGAAGATAGGAGCAGGAGTAGGCCATTTGGCCCTTCGAGCCCGCTCCGCCATTCAATGAGATCATGGCTGATCATCCAAATTCAGTACCCTGTCCCTGCCTTCTCCCCATATCCCTTGATCCCTTTAACCTTAAGAAATATATCCAACTCTTTCTTGAATATATTTAATGAACTGGCCTCCACGCCCTCTGTGGCAGAGAATTCCACAGGTTCACCACTCTCTGGGTGAAGAAATTCCTCCTCATTTCAGTCCTAAATGGCTTACCTCTTATCCTTAGACTATGACCCCTGGTTCTGGACTCCCCGCCCATCAGAAACATCCTTCCTGCATCTAGTCTGTCCAGGCCTGACAGAATTTTATAGATTTCTATGAGATCACCTCTCAATCTTCTAAACTCCAGTGAGTATAAGCCCAATCGACACAATCTCTCCTCATACCTCATTCCTGCCATCCCAGGTATCAGCCTGGTGAATCTTCGCTGCACTCCTTCCATGGCAAGAACGTCCTTCCTCAGGTAAGGTGACCAAAACTGCACACAATACTCAAGGTGCGGTCTCACCAAGGCCCTGTACAACTGTAGCAAGACATCCTTGTTCCTGTACTCGAACCCTCTTGCTACGAAGGCCAACATACCATTTGCCTTCTTAACCACCTGTTGCACCTGCATGCTTACCTTCAGCGACTGGTGCACAAGAACACCCAGGTCTCTTTGTACTTCCCCTTCTCCCAATCTATTGCTATTCAAATAATAATCTGCCTTCCTGTTTTTGCCACCAAAGTGGATAACCTCACATTTATCCACATTATAGTGCATTTGCCATGTTTCTGCCCAATCACCCAAACTGTCCAAATCGTACTGGAGTTTCACGACATCCTCCTCACAGCTTACCCTCCCACCCAGCTTTGTGTCGTCTGCAAATTTGGAGATATTACATCCAATTCCCTCATCCAGATCATTAATATATATTGTGAACAGCTGGGGTCCTCGGACCGATCCTTGCGGTACCGCACTAGTCACAGCCTGCCACTCAGAAAATGATCCGTTTATTCCAACTCTTTGCTTTCTGTCCGCCAACCAGTTCTCTATCCAAGTCAATACCTTGCCCCCAATCCCATGTGCCTTAATTTTGCACGCTAATCTCTTATGTGGGACCTTATCGAAAGCCTTCTGAAAGTCCAAATGCACCACATCCACTGGTTCTCCCTTATCTATTTTACCAGTTACATCCTCAAAAAATTCCAGTAGCTTAGTCAAGCATGATTTACCTTTTGTAAATCCATGTTGACTTTGTCTGATCCTGTCACTGCTTTCCAAGTGCTCTGCTATTACATCTTTTATAATAGACTCTAGCATTTTCCCCACTACCGATGTCAGGCTTACCGGTCTATAATTCCCCGCTTTTTCTCTACCACCTTTTTTGAATAGTGGGGTAACATTAGCTACCCTCCAGTCCATGGGTACTGTTCCAGAGTCTATCGAGTTCTGGAAGATGACTAGCAATGCATCTACTATCGCTAGGGCCACTTCCTCAAGTACCCTGGGATGTAGACCATCAGGCCCTGGGGATTTATCGGCCTTCAGTCCCATCAATTTTCCTAACACCATTTCCCTACAAATACTGATTTCTTTCAGTACCTCCCTTTCATCAGACCCTATGTTCCCCGGCATCTCTGGGAGGTTATTTGTGTCCTCCTTTGTGAAGACAGAACCAAAGTATGTATTTAGTTGGTCTGCCATTGCCTTATTTCCCATTATAAATTCCCCTGATTCTGACTGCAAGGGACCTACGCTTGACTTCACCAATCTTTTTCTCTTCACATATCTATAAAAGCTTTTATAGTCAGTTTTTATGTTCCCTGCTAGCTTACTCTCATATTCTATTTTCCCTTTCTTAATTAATCCCTTTGTCCTCCTTTGTTGACTCCTAAACTGCTCCCAATCCTCAGGATTATTGCTTTTTCTGCCCAATTTATATGTTCTCTCCTTGGATCTTATGCTATTCCTAATTTCCCTTGTTAGCCACGGTTGAGTCACCTTTATTGTTTTATTTTTATGCCAAACTGGGATGAACAAATTCTGTAGCTCATCCATTCAGTCTTTGAATGTTTGCCATTGCCTATCCACCGTCAACCCTTTGAGTGCCATTACCCAATCAATCCTACCCAACTCACTCCTCAGACCATCGTAGTTTCCTTTATTTAAATTGAGGACCCTTGTCTCTGAGTCAACTACTTCATTCTCCATCTTATTGAAGAATTCGATCATATTATGATCGCTCCCACCCAAGGGGCCTCGTACAACAAGGTTGCTAATTAATCCTTTCTCGTTACATAATACCCAGTCTAAGATGGCCTGATCTCTGGTTGGTTCCTCGACATATTGGTCCAGGAAACCATCCCGTAAACACTCCAGGAATTCCTCCTCCACAGTATTGTTACTAATTTGGTTGGCCCAATCTATATGTAGATTAAAGTCACCCATGATGACTGCTGTGCCCTTATTGCACGCTTCTTTAATTTCCCTTTTAATGCCATCCCCAACCTTCGCCTTACTGTTTGGAGGTCTATATACCACTCCCACTAATGTTTTTTTCCCCTTAGTATTTCTCAATTCTACCCATACAGAGTCCACATCATCAGAGGTAATATCCTTCATTACAATTGTATTAATCCCTTCTTTAACCAGTAATGCTACCCCACCTCCCTTTCCTTTTTGCCTATCTTTCCTGAATATCGAATACCCCTGGATGTTGAGTTCCCAGTCTTGGCCATCCTTGAGCCACGTTTCCGTAATCCCAACCAAATCATATTCGTTTACTTCTATTTTTGCAGCCAATTCATCCACATTATTACAAATGCTCCTCGCATTAAGACACAAAAGCCTTCAGGCTTGTTTTTTTAACGCTCTTAGACCTATTAGAATTATTATTTACTGTGGCCACGTTTGATTTAAACCGTTGATTTCTCTGACTGCCACTTTTGTTTTTCTCCTTCCTATCTTTTGCTTTTATCCCTGTTTCCCTTTCCTCTGTCTCCCTGTTCAGGTTCCCAACCCCCTGCCATTTTAGTTTAAACCCCCCCGAACAGTGCTAGCAAACCTCCCCGCAAGGATATTTGTCCTGCTCTGGTTCAGGTGCAACCTGTCCGACTTGTACAAGTCCCACCTTCCCCAGAAGCAGGCCCACTGATCCAGGAAACTAAAGCCCTCCCTCCTGCACCAACTCTTTAGCCACGCATTCATCTGTTCTATCCCCCTATTCCTATACTCACTAGCACGTGGCACCGGGAGTAATCCAGAGATTACAACCTTTGAGGTCCTACTCTTTAATCTATCTAGCTCCCTAACTTCTTGCTGCAGGACCTCATCCCTCTTCCTACCTATGTCATTGGTCCCAATGTGAACCACGACCTCTGCCTGTTCACCCTCCCCCTTCAGAATGCCCTGCAGCCGTTCAGTGACATCCTTGACCCTGGCACCAGGGAGGCAACAAACCATCCTGGAGTCACGTCTACGGCCACAGAAACACCTATCTGTTCCCCTTACGATAGAATCCCCTACCACTATTGCTCTCCCACTCTTTTTCCTCCCTTCCTGAGCAGCAGAAGCATCCCTGGTGCCAGGAAGTTGGCTGCTGCTGCCTTCCTCTGGTGAGTCATCCCCCTCAACAGTATCCAAATTGGTATACCTGTTTGAAAGGGGGATGGCCACAGGGGTCCCCTTCACTACCTGCCTACTTCTATTGCTCCGCCTGGTGGTCACCCATTTCCCTTCTGCCTGTGCAGCCCTAACCTGCGGCGTGACCAACTCATCAAACGTGTAATCCACGACCCTCTCAGCATCGTGAATGCTCCACAACCCATCCATCCACAGCTCCAGCGCCTCAATACGGCCCGTTAGTTGCTGCAGCTGGATGCATTTCTGGCACACGTGGTCGTCAGGGACACTGGCAGCGTCCCTGAATTCCCACAAAGAGCAAGAGGAGCATAACACGGGGCTGGGCTCTCCTGGCATGACTTACCCCCTTTAATTCATTTAAATTAATTCAATACCACCAGTTAAAGATATACTCTAGGGCGCTTATTTACCAACTGTCCCCACTACACCACAGAGACCCTAGAAAATATAAACCGCAGAATTTAAGCTTGTAATGAAAAGGAGAAAGAAATACTCACCAACCAATCACTTACCTGCTTCCTGGTGATGTCACACTTGGATTACTTTTTACCTCTCTCCCCTGCTGCTGAATTGATATGCCTCACTGCTCCCTCGCAGGTCCGATGCTCTGGTCAGGCCTCGCTGAATCAGCCGGTTTTATACCTCGCCTCACTGCTCCCTCGCAGGTCCGATGCTCTGGTCGGGCCTCGCTGAATCATTCGGTTTTATATCTCGCCTCACTGCTCCCTCGCAGGCTGTCTTATGTTGATAGATTGTGTAGAATGGGCTTATACTCTCTGGATTTAGAAGAATGAGAGTTGATCTCATTGAAACATGTACAGGAAACTCTTTTTTATCCGGCACCGATGGGACCGACGTGGTGCCGGTTGATCAAAAAGTCCGGATTACAGAGAGGTATACTTACCAAGGTATGATAGCCCTGTACACGGCCACAGGTGCAGGAGCCCTGGTTACATGGCACTTGTGCAGGAGTCCCAGTTACACGGCCACAGATCCAGGAGTCCCTGTTGCACGGCCACAGGTGCAGGAACCCCGGTTACACGGCCACAGAGCCAGGAGTCCCTGTTGCATGGCCACAGGTGCAGGAACCCCGGTTACATGGCCACAGAGCCAGGAGTCCCTGTTGCATGGCCACATGTGCAGGAGCCCTGGTTACATGGCACATGTGCAGGAACCCCGGTTACACGGCCACAGAGCCAGGAGTCCCTGTTGCATGGCCACATGTGCAGGAACCCCGGTTACACGGCCACAGATCCAGGAGTCCCTGTTGCACGGCCACATGTGCAGGAACCCCGGTTACACGGCCACAGATCCAGGAGTCCCTGTTGCATGGCCACAGGTGCAGGAACCCCGGTTACATGGCCACTAATACATAGTGAAACTTACCTGAACCTACTCCAGAATTTTGCCGGTTAAGAGAGATTTCCGGATTTAGGTGCCGGTTAAAAGAGAGTTTCCTGTAAGATTCTGAGGGGGATTGACAGGGTAGACGCTGAGAAGTTGTTTTCCCCTGGCTGGAGAGTCTAGAACAAGGGGGCATAGCCTCAGGATAAGGGGTCGGCCATTTAGGACCGAGATGAGGAGGAATTTCTTCACTCAGAGGGTTGTGAATCTTTGGAATTCTCTGCCCCAGAGGGCTGTGAATGCTGAGTCGTTGAGTATATTCAAAGCTGAGATCGATAGATTTTTGGACTCTAGGGGAATCAAGGGATATGGAGATCGGGCCGGAAAAGTGGAGTTGAGGCCAATGATTAGCCATGATCTTATTGAATGGCGGAGCAGGCTCGAGGGGCCGTATGACCTATTCCTGTTCCTCTTTCTTATGTTCTTATGTTTTTATGATCAATCCCATAAGTCGCCTGAGTGTATTATTTTTGTGTGAGTTGACTCACTCTACCCCATGTCTACTTGATAGTGTAACCAAGGATTCTAATAATAGTAACCTGAACAGGATATTCTTATCTTTTGCAGGTTTACTATTGCAATCTCCCCAGAGACAGTAGGGGGTGGTGTGTTGAGTCAGCTTTGCCCCTGACTGTTTTGAGCGGTTCGAATTGCTCCCACACCCCTGGGTTCTAGACTCCGGACTTAGGTACAGGCTGCGATACAGAATTGGAGTAGACAACTGGTTTGGTGCAAGAAAAACTGTGTTGATTAGAGTCACAACAAAATTATACACTTAGACTACTGGAGTAGTTACAGACATTCAAGAGTACACTTAATTAAGAATGGGGAACACATGGCACAACGAGGGAAAATCACATTAATAATCCCCCTAACCTTGTCCCACCCCCAATACCTAACTAAATTGTACTAAAAAGGGCCAGGGATCATGCTCACCAATAGGGGTTTCTTGACAGTTCGAATCCTGTCAGTTAAGCCGGTTTGCATTTTTGGGGTTCACTCTTTGTGTCCTTTGGGGCCTGCCATCGCCACGTGGTCCCAGTCTTAGAATCTGCAAAGGTTCTTCAGTTGGGTGGAGTCCGCTGATGCAGTAAGGGTGCGGTTGTGGATTTGTCTGGGTAAGTACCTTCTTTCCTTCGTTAGAAATAGGGAATAAAGTTTTTGTTGGGTACTTTAGCTTGTAGAGTGGAAAACTTCGGGTTTTGTTCTTCCAGTGGTGGTCTGGTCGTCGAGTTTTGTTGCGGCTGGGGTTCGGTTGGCGGTCTCCGGTGTCGGCTCGGTCGCGGTGGCCTAGATCATTACCTGTGTAGTGGTAATGATCTGAAGGTATGGTTTACCCGGCCCTTTGTTACCAGCAGGTAAACAATACATGTTACACTTGGTAAATCATTTAACCATTTTCAGTGGCCTCTTTTCTAACCCTCTGCTCATGGCACTCTTCCATTTCTGTTGAAATGAGTCTCCTTTAATTAAGGTCAGTTGTGCTATTGAAGTTTTAAAAGCCTGGGCGATGTGAGCGATGTTGAGTGCAGAGTGCTCTGCGCAATTCTGCAATGACCCTCTAACCCATCCACACGCTCTCGTAAGGACTTTGAATTGCTTTAACCTAACGCCTGATAACATCCTTTAACTTTGGAGTATCGAGGGGACTGCGAAAAAAGCAGGCCTGTAGAAATAAATTTTGCAAAAGCTCATTTTATTTCTACTTTGCTAGCGGACTTAACCCTTCACCTGCCTGAAACAACGCAAAGTCCATCTGGTGGGCACAACCAATGCTGAGACTACCGGCCAGGGGTAAGTACTGCTGTGGTTGCTGTGTTTGCTGATTTAAGGGCATTTCTGGTGAGTTTAGTATTTTGACCAAATTGTACCTGTTTCACTTCTCTCACAGGGACACTGTGATCCAACTAACGTTGTTGTAACTGTTCTCCATATTATAAAAAGGATATAGAGGCACTAGGGAAGATGCAAAAAAGATTTACAAGGATACCAGAACTGCGAGGGTACAACTACCAGGACAGACTGAACAGCCTGGGGCTCTTTTCTCTAGAAAAGAGAAGGCTGAGGGGTGACCTAATAATGGTCTTTAAAATTATGAAGGGGTTTGATAGGATTACATAGGATTACATTACATCGGATATACGGCACAGAAACAGGTCATTCAGCCCAACCAGTCCATGCCGGCGTTTATGCTCCACACGAGCCTCCTCCCGTCTTTCCTCAACTAACTCTGTCAGTATAACCCTCTATTCCCTTCTCCCTCAGATGCTTGTCTCGCCTCCCGTTAAATGCATCTATACTATTCGCTCCAACCACTCCCTGTGGTAGCGAGTTCCACATTCTCACCACTCTGGGTAAAAAAGTTTCTTCTGAATTCCCTGTTGGATTTCTTGGTGACTATCTTATATTGATGGCCTCTAGTTTTGCTCTTCCCCACAAGTGGAAACATTCTCTCTGTATCCGCTCTATCAAAACCTTTCATAATTTTAAAGACCTCTATTAAGTCACCCCTCAGCCTTCTCTTTTCAAGAGTAAAGAGACCCAGCCTGTTCATCATTTCCTGATATGTATACCCTCGCATTTCCAGTATCATCTTTGTAAACCTTCTCTGCACCCTCGCCAGTGCCTCGATATCCTTTTTATAATATGGCGACCAGAACTACGCAGTACTCCAAGTGTGGTCTAACCAAGGTTCGATACAAGTTTAGCATAACGTCCCTACTTTTCAATTCTATCCCTTTAGAAATAAACCCTAGTGCTTGGTTTGCTTTTTTTTCATGGCCTTGCTAACCTGCGTTGCTACTTTTAGTGATCTGTGTATTTGTACTCCGAGATCCCTTTGTTCCTCTACCCCACCTAGACTCGCACCCTCCAAGTGATAAGTGACCTCCCTATTCTTCCTACCAAAATGTAATACCTCACATTTATCTGTGTTGAACTTCATTTGCCAATTACAGGAAACTCTTTTTTAACCGGCAAAATTCAAGAGTAGGTTCAGGTAAGTTTTATTATATATTAGTGGCCGTGTAACCGGGGTTCCTGCACCTGTGGCCATGCAACAGGGACTCCTGCACAAGTGCTGTGTAACCGGGGCTCCTGCACCTGTGGCCATGTACAGGGTTCTCGTACCTTGCTAAATATACCTCTCTGTAATCCGGACCTTTTGATCAATCGGCAACACACCGGTCCCGTCGGTGCCGGATAAAAAAGAGTTTCCTGTATATGCCCATTCTGCAAGTTTATTAATGTCCTCCTGTAACTTATTCTAGTCCTCCTTAGTATTGACTATCCCCCCCAATTTGGTGTCATCTGCAAATTTAGAAATATTGGCCCAGTAATTTGGGTCCCAACGCGTGAGTAAGCACCGTGTACTCACGCGTGGGCCCGATGGAAGTGCCGGTTTTCAGCATGCACAGCGCACGCGCGGAAAACCGGCATTTCCTTTCCTCTGAACCAAGGGGTTCAGAGGTGGAACGCGTGTGCGCAGGAGTCTGCGCGTGCGCGCTGAAATTCCTTTTTTTTTACAGGGTTGCCCGTGCGATAAGGCCTCCAGTTTTTACGCGAGAAAAAAGCAGACGCAAGTACTTAGTTTTAAAAGGTAAGTGGTCTATTAATTAAAGTTAGAACATTTTTTCCGCAGGTTTATTATTTTTAAAGACTTTACAGTAAGGTAAGTGTATTTTTAGACACGATGGCCTAGAAATTCACTGGCCTTAGCGCCGCTTTTGAGGCGCTAGAGGGCCTAGCGCCGAAGTTATGGCCAGTTTAGAAATTGACAGGGGCCCTAAATCGGCGTTAGGCCGGTAGCGCTGCGCCGGCACCGATGACGTCATCAGTGTGCGCAGCGTCCCGGTTGCCATGGTAACCCGCCCGAACTCGGAAATTGAGTTGCGGCCGCCTCGCCCGTGGCAGCCGCAAGCAACGTTCTGGCAGAGGTGCCTTACAGAACTTTGCGCCGGCGCATTAAAGGCCCCGCGGTGGCCGGCCGCTTTCCCGCCGGCCGCCTGGCCGCAGCTCCCTCCCCGGACTTCCCCCCCCCCCCCCCGGAACAGAAGCAAGCCCGGCACTTGTCTGAGGTGCCGGGCTCATTTTTAAAAAGATTATCGCGGGCCGCGGCCGGTGCAGGCAGCTCCTCCTTAACGGAAGGAGGAGGCCTGCACTTCCCGAGCCTGCCGCACCGCAGCGGGCGCCGCAGCGCCGGAATAGCGCCGCAATGTGGCGCATGGCGCCAGTTTTGAGGCACTGAGACCCCTCAGTAGCGCTGGCAGCCGTTTGGGCGCGGTGCTACTGAATTTTTGGCGCGCGCAGGGGGACTTAGCGCCGGCACTAACTTCCGGCGCTAAAGCCCTCGCTGCGCCAAAACCGAATTTCTAGGCCGATTTAAAAAAAAATATTTTTTCAAAAATTTGAATAATTGTTTAAATTAGTTTTTACAGTTATTAATAGTTCATTTAATTAGTGGGATTTTTTTAAACTTTTATTTCAAGTTTAAGTACTGTTTTGTGCACCCGGAGTTTTCATGAGTTTGACAGTTCTTACTATCAAACTCATGAATGAACTTTTGCAACCTCCGATTGGTTGCCCAGTGCTCACGTGATCCCAGCCGGCTCATCGAACTAACTACGCCGCTGGATCACGCACGCACAGCGCGCCGAGAGCGGAACCGGGCCACAGACAGGAAATCCACGCAGGGCCAGGCTTCAACTGTCGGCGCGTTATGTAAGCGTAGGTCGGGGGCTTGCACCCGCGGGAAGCCCCCAACACCAATTTCTATGCCTGTGTTTTTGATTCTTAAGTCTAAGTTGTTAATGTACTGTAAATTGTGAACAGCAGTGGTCCCAGCACTGATCCTTGTGGAACACCACTGCCCACCTTCTGCCACTGTGAATTGCTACCCGTTACTCCGACTCTCTGCTTTCTGTCCTGAAGCCAGCCAGCAATCCATTCTGCTACTTGTCACCTGACTCCGCATTCTCTGACCTTGTTCATCAGTCTATTATGGGGTATCTTATCGAAGGCCTTTTGAAAATCCAGATACAATACATCTAGTGCATTACCATTGTCTACTCTCCTTGTTACCTCTTCAAAAAATTCAATAATGTTGGTCAAGCAAGATTCCCTTTTGAAATCCATGTTGATGATTCATTATTATATTTTTGGTTTCTAAATGTTCTTCTATTTTCTCCTTTAGTAGGGACTCCATTGTTTTACCTACCACGATGTTAAGCTGACTGGTCTATAATTCCCTGAACATGTTCTGTCCCCCTTCTTAAATATCGGCATTACATTAGCTATCCACCAGTCCTCTGGCACTATACCTTTCTCTAACGAATTATTAAATATGTGTAGTAATGCCTCTTCTATCTCTTCCCTAGATTCTTTTAAAATGCGTGGATGCAATTAATCTGGACCAGGGGTTTTATCGTCTTTGAGTTTGATTAATTTATTTAATATATCCCCTTTTTTAATTTTAAATGCACTTACCTCATTACTAATCTCATCATCCAATGTCATGTCCACCTGTTTTATCTCCCTGGTAAATACTGAAGCAAAATAATTATTTAATATTTCTGCCATCTCTCTATTGTTACCTGTGGTTTTGTTCTGACTATCTCTTAATGGCCCTATTCCCATCGCAACTTTCCTTTTTTTATTGATGTGCCTATAAAATATTTTACTATTTTGTTTTATGTTTCTTGATAATTTAATTTCATAGTTCCTCTTTGCCTCCCTAATTGTTTTTTTGACTTCTCTCCTAATCTTTTCGTATTCTCTCTTATCATGCGCTCCCCTGATATCTGTGTACTTAATGTATGCCTCTTTTCTTATCCTCAATTGTTCCCTCATGGCTTTATTCATCCATGGAGTCTCATTATCGTTTAGTTTGTTCTTTCATTTTAGCGGAATATATTGTTCCTGCACTCTGTTGAACACTGTTTTAAATGTTTCCCATTACTGTTCTACATCGTTGTTTGCCAATATTGTTGCCCATTTTTGTTTCCCAAGTTCTATCCTCAGCCCCTCAAAATCATCTTTGCTCCAATCTATTAACCTGGTTTTCGTCATAATTATGTCCTTCTCAATTATCATCTTAAAGCGTATTATATTATGGTCACTATTGCCTATATGTTCCCCTATCTTTACTTCTCTTATCTGCTCTGGTGCATTCCCCATCACTAAATCCAATAGCGAATCCTCCTTTGTTGGGCTTTTTACATACTGGGTTAGAAAGGAGTCCTGTACACATTGTAGGAACTCTATTCCCTTATCCCCTTTACCTACCTCTTCTGTCCAAATAATATCGGGGTAGTTGAAATCACCCATGATTATTATGCTATGTTTTTATACATTTCCCTAATTTGTCTGCATATTTCTTCCTCTACCTCTCTTCCACTATTAGGTGGTCTGTAGACTACGCCTATTAGTGTGATTGATTCTTTATTATCTTTTATCTCTATCCATATGGATTCTATTTTTGTCTTGCTGATATTTGTGTCACTTTTTTCTACTGCCATTATGTTATCCCTAATAAGTGCAGCTACTCCACCTCCCCTTTTTTCTTCCCTATCTTTTCTAAATATTTTATACCCTGCAATGTTTAATTCATAGTCCTGATTTTTCTGTAGCCATGTCTCAGTAATCCCTACTATGTCTGGTTCCTCACAACTTATGATTGCCTCCAGCTCCCCTGTTTTATTATGGACACTGTGTGCATTGCTGTACAGACAGTTTAACGCATTTTTAATAGTAATTCCTCCCCCTCCCTTATGTGTCGGAGTGTCTCCAACTCACACTCCAGCTCAATGACTCTGAGCCAGAGAAATGGAGACATCTCCTGCAGACGTGTTCACTCGGGATAGTCTCACTGTCCACAAACTCCCACATACTGCAGTCCAGACACATAAACTGCCCTGCCATATCTTAGTCTCGACTTATTTTATTTATTTAATTAGTTAAAGTCTTTAATCAATGATTATTTATAGTTATATTAATTAGTTTAACTAGTTAAGCTATAAATTTAATACAATATGTTATAGTTTCCCGCTCCTAGTTTATACCACTGTCCTAGGTTAGAGAGAAAATAACCTTAATACTCAACAACCAATCACCTACCTGCTGTCCTGTGATGTCACACCTTGTTTTTATTGGAAATCGTGGAAGGTCCTGCCGCCATGGCTGCTGTTGCCTCCGATTAGGTGTGCGCTGTTTCTCCGCTCTCTGCTTTATGCCCCGCCATGGCCGCTGTTGCCTCTGATTAGGTCCGCGCTTTTTCCCTGCTCTCTGCTTTATGCCCCACCGTGGCCGCTGCTGCCTCTGATTAGGTCCGCGCTGTTTCCCTACTCCCTGCTTTATGCCCCACCACAGCTGCTGTTGCCTCCGATTAGGTGCGTGCCATGCCTCCGCTCTCTGCTTTATGTCCTGGTTTACATATGTAAATTAGGTTTCTGTTGCACGTCCAGTGAAGTTACAGCAGCGGAGCAGGAGCAGCTCCGGGGAAATTCCCAGCCCATGTCTCCCTTTACTGGAGACTACGGCAAGAAGGAGGAGGAAGAGGAGGAGATGCAGGAAAAACAGGAGTGGGCAGAGCTTGAGGACCTTCTCCTACCCAATGCAACAGAAGGACTGGCTGAACCTCAGCACCTGGCAATTCTTATGAGAAGGCTATGCCTCCATCCTGTAGGGGGGCATCTTTTTTGGGGGTTTACGGTAATTTACCTGCCTTTACCTGGTTTACGGCAATTCACCTGGTCAGGCAGCCTTTTGCTACTACACTCTGACCAATCCCAAACAGCAGTTCGAATCGCTAAATCCACCCTTCCAGTTCTGACTGGAGGACTTATAATTAATGATATATTAAAACAGACAACTGGTCTGGATGTGAGAAAAACAACTTTTATTACACTAAAGAAAACTACACCACACGATTTTAGTAATCACTGTACAATTGCTTAAATGGGGGAAGACAGATGGCAAAATGAGGGATAAATGGCTACAATGTTAATTAAACACTCTTAGCAATTTCCCTTAAATTACCCTTTAACTCCTTACTAGATTGCCTTGCTGAGGAGTCAGAAACCTGCTCACCTGGGGTCCGAGGAAGTGAAAGAGCGATAGCTTCTCAGGAGCTATCTTTATATCCTGCCAGCTCCTGCTGTTTGGCGCTGAAAAGGGCTGTGTGCAAAATTCGCGCTGAAAAAGTTTGAATACACAAGAGAAAGGCCATGATTGGCTGACTCAAACGGGCTTGGAGTGGTTTGAATGTGTATTTCATTCTGGGGCCAAAATGTTCATGCCCACATCCGGAATTCATTTGGCTAAAACAAAAGGGACCCAACTGCCCTATTGTCTGAGTAATGGGTGATTCAAAAACTCATTCATTCCAAACTGTTCTCTTTCAAAAGTCCTTTTCTGGAGTTTCGATGTGTCTTATTGTGTGTGAAGGGTACTGAATGGAGTTGGATTACTAGGTAAACAGAAGCCTTTTGTCCTGTGGTCAGTCTCAAGTGGTTTAATCCCTTATGTCAACATCCTGCAGTTTCTTGAAAACAAACATTGCCTCTGTAGGGAAGGGATACTCCCTGATTTGATTGACAGAATCTGACTGCCACTGTTTGATCCTCCCACTTTCACAAACATCTACAAGCTGCTTTCCAAGCCCCATTGTCTCTGCCATGCTTTTCTGACGGCCATTTTTTAAACCCCTTTGCAATTACCAAACTCCAGGAAACAATTTTATTAATAAAATGTACTGTCTTAAAGTGTGCGAATTTTCCCACGAAGTTCCTCGATTCTGGTGTTGTCCATGCACCGCACCGCAGCCTTTTGCAGTTCTGGGCACATTTTAAAACATTGTCCAACCCAGAGACAATTTCCACGATGTAGATTAATATCTCCAGTAGCTTCGGGGCTGAGGGGATTTTTGCAAACCCCTACATTCCTCAAAATGGAGCCTGCCTCAGCTCCTGGAACCCGACCTTCAAGCAAAGAGCAATATTTGGTTGGTACTCTCAGCAAAAGTGAGAAACTATTTCCTCTGGTGGGAGAATCAAGAACATGATCTTAAAGTTACAGCTAGACCGTTCAGGAGTGAGATCAAGAAACACTTTTTCACACAAAGGGTAGTGGAAATCTGGAGCTCTCTCCTCCAAAAGGCTGTGGATGCTGTGGGTCAAGTGGAGCTTTCAAGACTGCGATCAAGAGATTTTTGTTAGTTAACGGATTTGGATTAAAGGTGGGTAAATAGAGTTAAGGTACAGATCAGCCGTGATGTAATTGAATGGTGGGACAGGCTCGACAGGCTGAATGGCCTCCTCCTGTTCCTATGTTCCTAAGTGAAAGTGAAAACCACATTAAAATTCAACACCACTGAGTCCTTCCAGATAGCAACAGGACCATCCAATGTGCAATTCAGTGCTTTATCCCTCAGGTACTGTAGGATTTCGCAATCATTTTGAAATTTTCTACAGCTCCGAAGACTTATTTTTGATTAAAGAATACCTGGGTAGAATACACCTTTAAAAATCCAGGGATCAAAAATGACCGTCAGACCTCGTGGCAGGAGAAAAGGCAGCCTGTGTGTGTCTGTGAAAAAGGAAAATCAAAGATAGCTGTCCGACCTCATGGCAGAAGACACAACACAGCCTGTGTGCTGTGAAAAGGAAAGTCAAAGATGGCTGACAAAGGATTTTTTTAAAAAACCAGCCCCTGAAGTGATAAGCTATTTAAACCGTCAATCAAATGCGGTTTGGGAAACTGCTACAATGTTGACTCAAAAGATTAAGTGCTTGAGACTGTCAGCATGAACAAAGGAACTTTGTTTACATGAACGCTTTCCAATATTGACTTAAGAGATTAAGCACTTGAGATTGACAATCAATTGCGGTTGGGCGTGACCACAGGACAATCAGATTGTTTACACTAACATCCAAGGGCTGTTTACTCAGCAATTAAGGAAATAGACATGTTTTCTTCAAATGGAGACAGCTTTATTCAACCCATCACAATGAATGGGGATACATTCAAAAACCCATCACAAGGGAAATGGGTAATTCATCCAAAACCCATCACAATGAATGGGACAGATCAATTCCCTTTTGTATAGCCCAGATACATCCGGATTTGGGCGGGATGATTTCGGCTCCAAATGGGATATAAGATAGCTTCTCAGGAAGCCATCTCTCTCTCTCTCTGCCGCCTCACCTCCATGCTCTGCCTACAGAAGAACAGCTCAACAAGCCCGCCCAAAGGAGTGGAATACCAGCAGTTACTTTTAAACACTGGGGTATCTCCATTTCAGGGTGGTGAAGAATCTAAGACCGCAGGGGCCCGGAGCAGGCGTTTCACTGGTGATCATAGTTTTTCTGGCCCATCACAAGGCAACTTAGATAGGTATTTATGGGTGGGAATTAAGGGGGATTTTGTTAAATTGTGATTTTAGTCAATTTTCCCTCGTTATGTCCGTTTTCTCCTCCCCTGTTAAGTAACAGTGTTGCACTAAGCAAAAAAGTGCTGTAGTGGACACTAAGTACTGTGAGAAGTAAAGTGCTGCACTAGTTAAAAGTGCTGTATTTAAGTAAGAGTGTACTGCATTAAAGGTGCTGTATTTAAGTAAAAGAGTGTTGCACTAAGCAAAAGAGTGCTGTAGTGGACAATAACTGTACTGTGTTAAGTAAAAGTGCTGTATCGAGCACAGGTGTGTTGTATTCATTATTTTAAGTTGTTTTCTTTTTTTGTTTCAATAAATACTGGTCTGTTTTGCACCCAACCACGAGTCACGTTTCTGTCTACATCGCTGCTGAATAAGTCCGGCGGTCAGAACCAGGAAAAGGGGAGCGATTCGAAACCGCACGGGGCTCTGTAGCAGCTCAGAGGCTTCTGACTGGCCAGAGACAATAACCCCATCCCCGCCAATAATTCCTACAGTACCAGATACCTTTCTTCAGCACTTGTCACTTTACGACAAATACAACAGCAGCACACATCACCAGTGAGGGAGGAATTTGGTACCTTAGCACCTCCCATACCAAGGGGTGCTAACGGGGCGCTACTGCCTTTGCGACCGGGTGTGGTGATAGTACCGACGCCCGCGAAATTGACGCAGAGGTTTGCAGCAGCGGTAACCAATAGCGCCACGATCTCCTGCGCCCGGAGGTCGTGACATCATCGGCTGCGCAGGTAGCGCCCCGGCTCAGAAATTCACTCTCGCCCACGGCCTGAGCGCCTGCCGTTAGCAACAACAGGTAGAGGAGGCAGTTTGCAGTTGGAGGAGCGCTAGAGGAGCGCTACATAAAGGCGTCAACATCTAGCTTATTTTAGTCGGTAAAGAATGCTGCCTTGTCAGTTTGACATGGGCAAACAGGCGTTTTGAGCGATTTCAGCATTTTTCACTTGAAGGAGCCTTCTGCCTCAGAAAAATTATTCAATTTAAGTTAGGTGAGATTTTAAAGTACAGCATTTCTATACCTTAATGGGGTCTGTACTGGCACTGGACCTCACCCGCCAGCATCATCCTGCTCTGTTCTAGCCACCACATCAAGCTCGCAGCTGGCTGGTCGGAAACAAGGGCTAACTGCTCTCCACCTGGCTCATGACTCCCCTCCGCAAACCCAATACTGCTGCTCAGCGCTCATATAATGAGAGCCATGCTGCCACCAGGAACATCAATGAGCAGACCATCGGAGTGCTCAAGCAATGGTTCCGCTGCCTTGACCGTTCGGGAGGAGCCCTCCAGTAGCCGGCTGAGCAGGTGTCCCTTTTCGTCATCGTCTGCTGCATGCTCCACAACTTGGCCATTATGAGGGTGCAGTCATTGCCACCAGGCATAACTCCACCACCTCAAGAGGAGGAGGAGGGAGACGAGGAGGAGAAGGACAATGAGGAGGACGAGGAGGAGGAGGAGGAGGAGGACGAGGAGGAGGAGGGGTAGGATGAGGTGGAGGAGGAGGGGGACGATGAGGAGGAGGATGAGGAGGTGGAGGAGGAGGATGAGGAGGATGATGAGGAGCATGAGGAGGATGATGAGGAGGATGATGAGGAGGAGGAGGAGGACAATGAGGAGGATGAGGAGGAGGAGGACGAGGACGATGAGGAGGAGGAAGAGGAGGACAATGAGGAGGATGAGGAGAATGAGGAGGAGGAGTTTGAGGAGGAGGACGAGGAGGAGGACAAGGAGGAGAAGGAGGAGGATGACGAGGAGGAGGAGGACAATGAGGATGAAGAGGAGGATGATGAGGAGGAGGAGGAAGAGGATGAGGAGGAGGAGGTGGAGGAGGAGGAGGACAATGAGGAGGATGAGGAGGATGAAGAGGAGGAGGAGGAGTAGGATGAGGAGGAGGAGGTGGAGGAGGAGGAGGACAATGAGGAGGATGAGGAGGAGGATGAAGAGGATGAGGAGGATGAGGAGGAGGATGAGGAGGATGAGGAGGAGGATGAGGAGGAGGAGGAGGAGGAGGAGGAGGACGAGGAGGAGGAGGAGGATGTTGTGTCCGGGTATAATAAGACACAGGCTGCAGGAGAAACGGTACAACAGGTGTTTACTCAACGTGGCTCACAGTGGAACTGATCTGTACAGGTTACTACTCAGTGCTATATACAGGTGTGGTCACTGCCGGTACTGCAGTATACATGAGCTGTAAAAGATAGTTCCCCTTAAAGGTATATACATTACAATTCCTCCCGTTTTAGATTAACAGTACCATAACACTCATTTAACAATTAAATATCAAACTAATTATAATTAACACTTTTAACATGCAACATTAGCTAAAAATAGTCTATTTATATATTCAGTCTTTGGGGAGGTTCCTGATCCTTCCTGGATAGCGCCTTTCCTGAGTGTCTTGCTCTTGGTGCGGAGGCGATTCTGGCCCCCCTGTCGTCGGTTGGTTCATCAGCTTCCGATGCTACTGTGTCTGGGGTAGATGCGACCTGTACGTCAGGTTCATCACCAGGTACGTATGGGCAAGGCATGGGGTTGACTCGTTCCTGTGACTCTAGGATCTGGTCAGCATGGCATCTCACGATGCTCTCCCCAACGTCCACTGTGTACATTAGTGGGCCCTGCCATGTGCATATCGTTCCTGGCTGCCATTTTTCTGTTCGGTAGTCGCGGGCTAAGACTGGTTGCCCTACATTGAAGCTCCTTGTTGGCTTCTCATGGATGTGCTGGAATTGCTTACTCTCAACATCTCTTGGTACGTTTGGTCTGAGCAAATCCAGGCGAGATCTTAACCTTCGGTTAAAGAACATCATGGCTGGGGCCTGGTTGGTGACTGCATGTGTCGCATTCCGGTAGGTGAACAGGAAATTGTCCACCTTGTGCTGCAGCGGAATGTTGTCATTGTACATAGCCTTAATTGCCTTCTTAAAGGTTTGTACGAACCTCTCAGCCAATCCATTTGTGACTGGATGATACGGGGCGGATGTGTAATGCCTTACCCCATTCTTTTTCAAGAACCTCCGGAACTCTTCGGACACAAACTGTGGTCCGTTGTCAGAGCAAATCTGTTGAGGTCCTCGATTTGTTTATCGATTCCTGGCCACCACACATAAGCCCTGGCTAGGCTTTTCATTTTTACCCCTCCCAGATGACCCTCATGAAGCTCATTGAGCACTCTATCCCTTAACTTGGGTGGAATTACCACTCGGGATCCACACATCAAGGTCCCCCGGCACACTGACAGCTGTTCTCTCCTTGTCGAGAATGCTGGCAACAGTGAGTCGCCATGTGCTGGCCATCCCTTCACCGTCAAATCATATACCCGAGACAGTGTCGGGTCATTTCGGGTTTCCTTTTCGATACAAGCGTTAGTTACCGGTAGGTATTCAACTATAGTCGAATGGAATATTTTGACAGGATCCACTGCTGGTGCTTCCTCCGCAGTAGGCAGTGGCAGGCGTGATAACCCATCAGCATTTCCATGCTGTTTCGTGCCCTTATATTCAATCTCATAGTGGTGTGCCCCTAGAAAAAGAGACCATCTTTGTAGTCGTTGCGCAGTCATCACCGGAACGCCCTTCTTCGGATTAAAAATGGAGACAAGAGGCTGGTGATCAGTCAGCAAGGTGAATTTCTGCCCGTGCAGATAGTGATTGAACTTTTTCACTCCCCACACTAGGCTGAGGGCCTCCCTGTCAATCTGGGCGTAGTTACGCTCAGCTGAGGTTAGTGATCGTGACACAAAGGCTATTGGCCTCTCTGAGCCGTCCGAGAATTTGTGCGACAGCACCGCTCCAATGCTGTAGGGTGACGCATCACATGCCAACCGAATTGGTAATGCTGGGTTGTAATGGGCCAATACCTCTTTCGATGTGATTAGTGTTTTGCTCTTCTGGAAAGCTCGTCTACATTCATCACTCCACTTCCATGGCAGCCCAGTTTGCAGTAGGGTGTTCAGTGGGTGTAGTATTGCAGACAAATTTGGCAAGAACTTATGGTAGTAGTTTACCAGCCCGAGGAACGACCTCAGTTGTGACACATTTTCCGGTGCTGAAGCCTTGACTACTGCCTCAATCTTCTCTGGGGACTTATGTAACCCCTCTTTATCGATAACGTGGCTACAATACAAGATCTGTTTTCTAAAAAACTCGCATTTGGGGCGGTTAGCTCGGAGCCCATATTCCTGCAATCTAGTGAGCACCTGCTCCAGGTTAGCAAGGTGATCACTATCATTTTCGCCCGTGACCAGGATGTCGTCCAAATAACACTGGGTCCCTGGGATCCCTTGCAGGACTTGTTCCATTGCCCTCTGCCAAATAGCCGGAGCTGATGCTACCCCGAATACCAGCCGGTTGTATTGGTAGAGACCTTTATGGGTGTTGATTGTGAGGTATTTTTTTTGATGCTTCTTCTACCTCCATTTGCAGATACGCCTGGGCCAGATCAATCTTAGTGAAGCGTTTCCCTCCAGATAGCGAGGCGAAAATATCTTCAATCCGTGGAAGTGGATATTGTACGGTGTGAAGGACCGGGTTCACTGTTAACTTAAAGTCCCCACAGATGTGAACCTTCCTTGGTTCCCCAGGCGTGCTGCTCAACAACTTTTTCATCACAGGGACGATGGGTGTAGCCCACTCGCTCCAGTCTACCTTGGACAGTGCACCTGAACGTTCCAGACTCTCCAGCTCTGCTTCGACGGCTAGGCGGATCGCATAAGGTACTGGTCTGGCCTTAAAAAATTTTGGGCTTGCGTTTTCTTCAATTTTAATCGTCGCTGTCATGCCTTTCAGTGTTCCGAGTCCTTGCTGGAACACTTCCTTCGCGTCAGTTAGGATCTTTGACAGTCGCCCAGGTGTGATGTCGTCATCCTTTTTTCAGCCACAGTCAGTGCCTGTATGGAATGCCAATCCAGTTGTATTTTCCGGATCCATTCACGTCCCAGTAATGGTGATCCTCCATCTTGCAATACACACAGGTCTAGTTTTGGTGTTTCCTTACCGTTATATATAACGGTCACCCTTATTTTTCCTTTGGGGTAGACTTTTTGCCCCGTGTACGTCTTCAAAATAATTTTTGTGTCTCTCAAGGGTATGTGTGAGAATAGCCGCTCATAGTCCCATTGGTTTATGACTGTTAGGACTGATCCTGTGCCAATTCCATCTTTACCTGGACTCCTGCTATCTTGAGAGTAACCCAAATGGTTCGGTGATCCTCCGTTGTGATCACATTATGTAGTTTCAGACAACTCAGTTCCCTGCCTTCGGAGTCATTATCACTCTTTTGTTCGTCTGAACTATTCTCCGTCATCTTATGTACCTTCTTGTACTTTCCTTTGGTAGGTTTCTTATTGCTGGTTTTCTTTCCCGACCTGCAGACTCGTTCTATGTGTCCTACTTTTCCACACTGTCTGCACACTTTGTCTTTGAACCAGCAATCATTCTGGTCGTGTGTTGTTCTGCCGCAGCGATAGCACTTCTCTGTTCCATATGACATTTCGTTTGTGCCATATTCTTGCGGTCTCTGTTGTATCTCTGCTGTGCCCCGTGCTGCTGCTTCATAGGATACCGCAATGCTGAAAGCCTTTTCCAGCGTAAGGTCCTTTTCAGATGAAAGCCGTTTTGGGTTCCTTCACTTTGAAGCCCACACACAAACTTGTCCCTTACGGTATCTGCCAGTCCCGCTCCAAACTGGCAGTGTTTCGATAGTTTGCGCAGTTCTGTTAAATAATCAGCATTACTTTCATCCTTATGCTGGTTCCGTTTGTGAAACTTGAATCATTCTGCTATCAGCAGCGGTGTGGGTTTAAATGTTCCTGTAGTGTCGTTACTATGTCTTCAAAATTCTTTTCCATTGGCTTCGTTGGGGTTACTAGATTTCGTAATAAACCATACGTCTTTGCAACCATTAAATTTAACAATATCGATGCTTTCTTGTCATCTGACACCTCATTTGCCTTGCAGTACACCTCTATTCGTTTGACATATGTAGTCCAATCTTCGACTTCATTGTCAAATGCGGCGATACTGCCACTCTTCGGCATTTTGGGTGTGGTTTAAAATGGCGTCTCCCAATGACTTAAAATGGCGTCTCCCGCGCTTTCCTTCCTCCCCCGCTGCTGCCAACGCCGCTCCCGGCGGTTCTCGTGGCAATGGCGGTGCCCTGTAGGTTTCACGCACTTCTCCTGTGCTGCTGCCAACGCTGCTCTCGGCAGTCCTTGTGGCAATGGCGGCGCCTCGCGGGTTTCTGTGCGTCTCTCTCTCCCTCTCTCCGATGCTACTCAGCCCCTGAACACCGGCTGCGCCCTGTGCGCTCTGCCCTCTCTCTCTCCCCCCATCGATGCTGCTCGGCCCTTTGCTGTGCCGCTCGGTCGGGCTCTAGCCCGCCACTGTCCGGGAAGGGTCTGCGCACTACCTGTTGCCAGCCCATTTCGCTGGACCGCCTCGACTGGAAAGCCAAGCCTGGCTCTCGACAGCCTCCCCCGCAATTCCCGGGTCTCTGCTGGATGACTGGGCGGTTGCCCGTGGTCGATGCCCAAGGCTCTGGCCTTAACCTCCAATCCACTGATCTCCAGGAACGAAACCCCGGGAGGTGATGCAGAGTTGCAGGTAGGTTCGAACTTGCCTCGTCGCCAATGTTGTGTCCGGGTATAATAAGACACAGATTGCAGGAGGAACGGTACAACAGGTGTTTACTCAACGTGGCTCACAGTGGAACTGATCTGTACAGATTACTACTCAGTGCTATATACAGGTGTGGTCACTGCCGGTACTGCAGTATACATGAGCTGTAAAAGATAGTTCCCCTTAAAGGTATATACATTACAGAGGAGGCCGAGGAGGAGGAGTAAGAGGATGAGGAGGAGGAGGAGGATGAGGAGGATGAGGAGGAGGATGATAGAAACATAGAAACATAGAAGATAGGAGCAGGAGTAGGCCATTCGGCCCCTCGAGCCTGCTCCGCCATTTAATGAGATCATGGCTGATCATTTAAATTCAGTACCCTGTCCCTGCTTTCTCCCCATATCCCTTGATCCCTTTAGCCTTAAGAAATATATCCAACTCCTTCTTGAATATATTTAATGAATTGGCCTCTACTGCCTTCTGTGGTAGAGAATTCCACAGGTTCACCACTCTCTGGGTGAAGAAATTCCTCCTCACCTCTGTCCTAAATGGCTTACCCCTTATCCTTAGGCTGTGACCCCTGGTTCTGGACTCCCTGACCTTCGGGAACATCCTTCCTGCATCTAGTCTGTCTAGTCCTGTTAGAATTTTATAAGTTTCAATGAGATCCCCTCTCATTCTTCTAAACTCCTGCGAGTACAAGCTCAATCGACCCAATCTCTCCTCATACGTCATTCCTGTCATCCCTGGTATCAGCCTGGTGAATCTTCGCTGCACTCCTTCCATGGCAAGAACATCCTTCCTCAGATAAGGCGACCAAAACTGCACACAATACTCAAGATGTGGTCTCACCAATGCCCTCCACAACTGCAGCAAGACATCCTTGTCCCTGTACTCAAACCCTCTCGCTACGAAGGCCAAAATACCATTTGCCTTCTTAACCGCCTGCTGCACCTGCATGCTTACCTTCAGCGACTGGTGCACAAGGACGCCCAGGTCTCGTTGCATTTCCCCTTTTCCCAATCTATTGCCATTCAGATAATAATCTGCCCTCTTGTTTTTGACACCAAAGTGGATAACCTCGCATTTATCCACGTTATATTGCATCTGCCATGCTTCTGCCCAATCACCCAACCTGTCCAAATCATACTGGAGTTTCTCGGCATCCTCCTCACAGCACACACGCCAACCCAGCTTTGTGTCGTCTGCAAACTTGGAGATGAGGAGGAGGAGGAGGAGGATAATGAGGAGGATGAGGAGGAGGAGGAGGACAAGGAGGAGGAGGAGGACGATGAGGAGGAGGAGGAGGAGGAGGAACAGGAGCATGAACAGCAGCGACGGAGGAGCCAGCCACTCCATCCACCTTGTGGAAGGGCGGTCCATGAGTGCCTCATCGGAATTCGGTTCCAATGAATTCGAGGCCACTTCCCAGTTTCTCAGCATGTCCCCATCATTCCATCAATTACTCATTCCATGACATATCCAAAGCTGAAATGAGACACATCACTATTTCTGCAACATTGCAACAATAAATTTATCCAAAATCAGTAACCACAGATATACAACAACAAAGTGAACTAATCACCCTTGTGCAAACCATTACTTCCTCTCTTTACAGTGCCTTTTCCTAATCTGCAGCTCTCGGGCACCATTGCCATTGCACCTATCATCTCGGAGTGCATGCCCATTGTCCTTCTTGTGAACGCCTCCCCATCAAGTTCCTCATCTGAGTCCTGTGCAGCAGAACTCGCGCGTGTACTCGCCTTCCTGAGCTCGGCTCCCGAGCTACCCTTTCCCCTGGCCTTGCTGCAGCCCGCTCGTCCCCAGTGCATCACCCAGTGCAGACCCCTCCACTAAACTTGCCTCTAAAGATTGCGTAGTGCCAGTATCTGAGGCAGTGCCTGCGGGTGAGACATACAGTGACGCGGTGCTTTGCTCCTCCTCCTCTTCTCCGTCCTCACTCTCAGTGGGAGGCTCAGGGACGGGCTGGTCATCTGGTTGTTGATTCTGTGAAAGCATAAAGGCACAAGGCTTACATTAAGGTGAGGGCAGGGGGGCAGGAATGGAGCAAGGAATGCAGACAGTATCAGTGGGAAAGGCTTGTGCTGTGAGGGGGAAGTGGGATGAGAGAAGGAGAGGGGCTGAAGATACCGTTGTTGCCCCCAACGGGGTCGACATCGCCATTGGCCATGGTGCTCACCACCTGCTGCCCAATGAGTCGCAGCACTCGCTCCTCCAGGTCTGAGAGCTGCTGGAGCTGCGCATCACCCCCGCCTGTTCTCTGCTGCTCCCCCCTATTGTGGGCCATCTTGGCCTGCAAGAGAAACAAATGTGTTTGAGTCAGAGTCCAGCTATGTGTTTGGGAGATATGCCTGCCATTGTTGGATAGCTGTGATTGTAGGCAAGGTGTGAGATGTGGATGTGAGTTTGAGTAGGTGAAGATGGTTGCTGGGTGAGTGTTGGCAGTGTGCATAGACTGAGGTTCAGCTGCTGGTATGTAGGACCTGTTGAAGCATGTACTCACCCTGACCGCCCGAGTGAGGTCGTTGAATTGCTTGCGGCACTGTGTCAGGCTGCGTTCCATCACACTACTGGCCGAGACCTCCTGGGCCACTTCCCTCCACATTGCCCTGAAGACTTGAGGCAATGGCCTCCTTCCAGTGTCCAGGAACAGCACTGTCCTCCTTTGCTCCACTCACACGACCAATGCCTCCAATGTCACGTCTGTGAACTGACGTGCTCTCTCCCTGGGAGTGGGATCAGCCATCACGATCAGGGGATTGAGTTCCTTGCAGGTCGCCTTCACAGCCAGCAATGCCGATAATGAGGATCTGCACAATGATGCAACCTCCCCTTTAAGAGCTGGAAGGAGCCAGTGTGAAGGATCGTTCCCGATTGCATTGCACCTGAAATTCATTATCGCTCTGCTGGTAGCGCCCCTGTGGCGCCCCACTGAGGTCATTAGCAATTGATTTAGCGCTCCAGCTCTTTCCAGGAACGCTAACGGCCAATTTAGGAGAAATTCGGAGCCGATTTTCCCAGGCGCGAGGAGGCGGGTTTGGAGGCGGGACAGTTGGCAAAATGGCAAAAACTGAGGGCGGGTTCGGAACCCACCTCCGCGCAATTTTACCGGAGGCAGGCTTGATGGGTGTGATTCGGTCCCGCCTCCATCAGTCGGAAGAGGTAGTTAAGAACCTTAAGTGGTAGTTAAGGGCCTTTATAATCCTATTTTGACAGGCCTTTGTTATTTTGCCACATTTTCCGAATGTTGCACGGCCCTCTTAAACCACGCCAGCTAATCCTGGCGGGTTGACAAGTGGGTGGCCTCCTCACAGCTGCAGCTCCACCATTAAAACGGAGCTTTCATCAGGGAGCAGTTGCAGGCGGCAAAACTTTTGAGGGCGATTTTCCCACTGGAGGCGGGATGGAGGCGGGTTTCGGTTTGGGTGGGTTTGAAACCCGCCTCCACTGATAGTTTTCAAAAAATTGCGATTTTCCCCTGATTGGCCAGTTGATTTCAGAGGTGAGGGTTGCCCTTGGCCAATTAGTGTTTTGCGACTGAAACTCACCTCTGCTGACATCACTTTTCCAGCCTGATTTTAGGGCTGCTTGCTGCCTTGGCTCATTCCACAGCATTTCTACCTATGCTGCACCACCTGCAACATCTTCTGAGAAACCACTATGTCCAATTCCAAGGCAAGGGCCCCCCTGAGGTTCTCGGATGAGGCGCTGCAAATGTTGGTTGAGGGGGTGAGAGCTAGCAGGGAGGTGCTCTTCCACTTATCTGGTAGGAAGAGGCCTCTCAAAGAAACCAAGGCTGTGTGGGTCCAGCTGGCAAGGGATATAACCTCCAGATCTCTGTGCAAATTGGAAGAATGTTTATGTGTATTGATGAAATGCCATCCCTGTTGGAAAGCATTAAAATGATTTGATGCCAAAATGTTGGTGTTATGGCATCTGTTCTTTCGCCTTAGGCAGCTCCACATTGCGGGATCCGCCACACTTGCATTGTCAGGTTGGTGGCCTGATTGAAAGGAGGCCACAGAGTCATGTCCATTGTCAATGATGTCTTAGGATGGAGCCAAGGTCATGTGCCAACTTGGGCAACCTATGCAAATCTGGCCAGGATAAGTTCATCCCTTGCATCCTGGGCAGCCACGTGCTCGTGTGCTGCCGCTGCTGCTGGTCGATACGCCAGCGCTCTGACCTCCTCCTGCTCCTCCTCCTCTTGCTCCTCCTCCTCCTCCTCCTGCTCTTCCTCCTCCTCCAGATCTTCCGCATCCTCATCCTCCTCCTCCTCCTCATCCTCATCTGAGGTCCATGGTGAAAGATAATGAATGGTTCCCATGCTGCTTGCAGATGCCTCTGTCGGGGAAGCGCTCATTACAAGCGGGGAGAGGCTCTTCCAAGAAGGTCCCACAGTTGATAAATTCAAGCTGCAGCACCTCCGACTTCAGAAAGCCTGCTAAAAGTGCTCAAAGACCTTTTATAGCAAAGTTCTGCAACCTACAACTAATCCCAGATGAAATCTCCGATTTAATGTTTGAGCTGCAGCTGTGAGGAGGCCAACCACTTGTCAACCTGCCAGGATTAGCTGGCGTAGTTTGGGAGGGTCGTGGAACACGCTGAAATGGTCGAAAAATAATGAGGGCCTCTCAAAATAATCTTAGAGAGGCCCTTAACGAGCATTTAAGCCTCTTAACAAGCTCTCTGGCCAGCTGGAGGCAGGACCATTTCCCGCCCTACAAAACCGTCACCGTCAAAATCCCTTGGAGGCGGGTAGGAGGCGGGTTCCGAACCCGCACTCATTTTTTTCCGATTTTCCTGTATTTCCCGCCTCCTTAGGCCTCAAAAAATCGCCCCCTTTGTTCCAAAGTCTTTCAGCACTTTTAGCAGGCCTACCAAAGTCAAAGGTGCTGCAGCTTCTGTCTCTCAACTGTGGGACTTCCTTGGAAGACCCTCTCCCCGCTTGGACTGAGCGCTTCCCCAACAGGTATCTGCCAGCAGCATGGGAACCATATATTTCCTTTCACCATGGAGCTCCGATTCAGATGAGGAGCAGCCACGGCAGCAGCAGAACCAGGCAGCTCAGCAGCTCAGCAACAGGAGCCCCAACCTCCTGCTCACCCACCTGATGCTGCACAGGGCAGAAGGCGCCAGCACATGGAAGCACATCACCGCAGGAGATACCCCCCTCTCAGGGTTTACAGACAGAGGATGAGCTACCTCAACATGACTGAGCTGCTGTGTCAAAGGAAGCTGAAACTTTCGTGAGAGGTTGTCGGAGACATCTGCGCCCTGCTGCACCAACACCTGGAGCCCAGAGGAGCGGGTGGACCACTCCTTACCAGTGGCTGTCAAAGTCACCACTGCACTCGACTTTTTTGCCTCAGGCTCCTTCCAGGGATCATCAGCAGCCATCAGCGGCATCTCCTAGTCAGCCGCCCACAGTTGCATCACGCAGGTTACCGATGCCCTTTTTGCAAAGGTGCACAATTACATCCACTTCTCAAGGGATCAAGCAAGTGTAACCACGTGTTCAGTTGGCTTTGCAAATATGGCAGGCTTGCCAATGGTGCAGGGCGTCATAGACTGCACACATGTGACACTTAGGGCACCCCATCACAACCCAACTATCTTTGTTAACCGCAAGGGCTTCCACTCCCTCAACGTACAGCTGGTGTGTGACCACAAGAAGCAGATTTTGCATGTTTGCGCCAAGTTCTGTGGCAGTTGCCATGGCTCTTTCATCCTGCGGAACTCTAGTGCTCCTCCGCTCTTCAATCCGCCAAACCAACTTAACGGATGGCTCCTTGCTGACAAGGACTACCCCCTGAAGAAATGGCTAATGACGCCAATCAGGAGGCCAGCTAACGCGGCTGAAGAGCGCTACAACACCAGCCACATTTTGACCAGGTCCATCATCGAGCAAACCATTGGCTTGCTGAATATGCGATTCCAATGCCTTGACAGATCAGGTGGAGCCCTGCAGTATTCAGCAGCCAGGGTCTCCAGAGTGGTTGTGGTCTGCTGTGCACTGCACAACATGGCAGAGCATCGTGACTTGCAGCTTCCTGATGAGCAAGTGGCTCAGTTCATAGCCTCCTCAGATGAGGAGGAGGAGGAGGTGCAGGAGGAGGGCCGAGTGGCAGCGTATCGACCTGCAGCAGTGGCAGCACGTGAGCACATGGCTGCCCATGATGCAAGGGATGTACTCATCCTGGCCAGATTTGCATAGGTTGCTATTTTGGCACATGTCCTTGGCTCCTTCTTAACACATGATAGACAATGGACATGACTCTCTGGCCTCCTTTCACTCTGACCACCAACATGACCATGCAAGTGTCGCGGAGCCCACAATGTGGAGCTGCCTAAGGCAAAGTAACAGATGCCATCACGCCAACAGTTTGCCATCACCTCATTTTTATACATTCAAACAGGGATGGCATTTCATCAATAAATAGAAACAATCACCCAAGTGCCTACCCCTGTGACTAATGGCGCTGTATTTTTCTCTTATGCATGCTCCTATGTGGTGCTCCCCCTCTGGCTTCCTCACTTTGATGCTGCTTCTGCTTCGACACTTTTGGCGGGCGTCCTCTGGGTTTCCGAGCCTGTGAGGGCTCGCCAAACATCTGCTCCTCCTGCGGCAGTGCAGGGGCTGAAACGTCCATCTCAGTTGGGTGCGGACTCTGGTGGGGCTCTGACCGAGGGCTACACAGTGGCATGGAAGTGTGAGCGCTTGGAGAGGAGCCCCCACTTCCTTGTTATCTGCCCCCAACCTCCCTCTCATGGGTCAGGTCCCCCTCAGTGCTTGCAAGTGGCTTGACAGCACCTTGCTGCACATCAGGGGGGCCAGGGGGACCCGTATCTGCACCGACAGTCCTACTCAAAAGGACTTCCTGAAGCTTTGGTTTCTCTGCTCAATAGCTGCCCATCGCTCCTCCAGAGATGTCAGTCTATTCTGAACAATCACCATGTTTTCATGACTCTGGCGACTTATTGCCTCCATGGCCATAGCCAGCCTTTCCACGGAGGTTGCCATCCTATCCGTGGTGCTGCGTATATGCGCCATTGCCTCCCCAATGGCACTGCTCATGTTAGAGTTGGACTCCTCTATGCTCTCCACACTCGCAGTGACCCTGTCAGAGACTCCTGCACCTGCTCCTGGAGTTCCAGCACCGCTCTCCTTCTGGATGGACCCGGAGGTATAGGATCAACATGCAGCGGAGCAGAGCTAGGAGAGTCCTGCGCCCTCTGACGAGGACTCTCCACTGCTGTCCCTCTCTCCACCACCTGCTGATGCTCACCTGTGAGATGTGATGCACATGGTGACAACACTAATCTATGTCCCGAAGGTCCCACCGAGGTGTGCGTATCTGTGCTGGTGCTGGGTGCGCTTACATCTGCTGACGCTGCGTCCTCAGAGGCTGCAGGTTCCCCTGAGGCGTCTTGCTGCTCAACCTCTTCCTCCTGGACAGAGTTGGGGGGGGCGGGGCTCTGTGGATGGTCCTGTGGGAGAGTAAAGGCATGGGTTAGACATTTGACGGAATTCTGGCATGCACATGCAATGGTGCAGATGCTCAAGTGGCATTCTAATAATGTACACCAGCAGCCATTTCAGTCACTCAAGCAGTGTAAATGAGAGGCGCAAAATGATTCTGTCACCAGCTTGCTCTGCCTCGCCCGTCTGTCCGTCCCCTACTTCCACCTCCACCTCTGCGCCGGCGATGTCCAGGGCCACCTCTTCAGCCTGGGTGAGAAGGGCCCTTTCCCTTCTATTGTGGGCTCTCTTTTCCTGCAGTGAGGGAGGCAAGTGGAGTTGGAGTGAGAATGATGGAGTGAGTGTAGAGAGTCCAGAGCATAGATGCTTAGAAGGAGGCAAAGGTGGAGTGAGGTTCCATGTCCAAATTCCCTCCCTGTGCGTTATTAGTCGTTGCCATTGCATAACATTGAAAGGGAGTGTGAGGGCAGCATAGTCGAATAGTCAAGTGATTGGGTTCATAGAGTGAGAGGGATGGTGAAGGGTGCGAGGGCTGTAAGGGTAAAGTGGGATGTGGAGGAGGAGGCTGACAATACAGAGTGCTGGTGATGAGAGGAGAAGGGGAGCAGAAGGAGGGTCAAGCTGAAGGTATACTCACTTTGCCTGATCTTACAAGGTCATTGAACCTTTTACGGCACTGCAGCCATGTTCTGCTGCACACCGATCTGGAGGTAAGATCCCTTGCCAGCTGGACCCACACAGCCTTGGTTTCTTTGGGAGGCCCCTTCCTCCCAGATGAGGGGAAGAGCACCTCCCTGCTGGCTCACGCTGCTTCAACCAGCGTTCCCAGCGCCTCATCGGAGAACCTCGGGGAGGCCCTTGCCTTGGAGTTGGCCATTCTTAAAGGAGATAACAGCTTGGAGGTGGTGCAGCATCGAGCAAAAACCAGTGGAATGAGCCAAGGCAGCAAGCAGCCCTTAAAAGAAGCTGGATAAGTGACATCAGCAGAGGCGAGTTTCAGTCCCAAAAGACTAAGTGGCCCAGGGGAACCCACACTTCTGAAATTAACTGGCCAATTAGGGGAAATCACAAATTTTTCCCACCTCTCAGAACTCACCCAAACTGAAACCTGCCCCCAACCTGCCTCCATTGGGAAAATCGCACCCTTAGAATCCTTAGCGCATGGTGCTACTTTTTCATCATTTCAGGAATCTTTCTGGGTGTGTAGAATTTCCAGCCTACAAGGTGCCATTGATTGTCCTCACATCACCATTCATAAACCCTGTTTTCAGCAAAACAACTACTGCTCCCCCTATGTTCAGAAGATGTCCAGTTACTGACAAAAAAAAAAATGATGCACGTTAATGCACATTTTTCAGGGAATTCTCACAACGCAAATCTCCTGAAAGAATCAGGCATTGTCCAATAGTCAGAGCAGGGAAACAGAATCCAAAGTTAGCTCCAGAGAGACTAGCATTACCCGGTTCAAACATAGATGATAAGATTTCAATGGAATCCTTCAGACTGAACATCAAAGGGCCAAGTATTGTGAGGTAGAATCACACTTTGGCTTCCGGAAACCACTTTGTCAATATTTAGACAGCTCTGGCAATACCTTGCAGTACGAGCTGGCGTGGACTAACTGCCTAATTGTAGCATGTTGAAAATTGCTCAATATTGAAAGAGGCTCTTGCATGCTCGTTGATGAGGAGCTGCAGCAAGCTAGGGCTTAAGAAGAGGATGAGGGCAGCGAGTGCAGGTCGAACATTAAACTCTTTCCAAATACAGTTGTCCCCCTCCCCTCCAGTCTGGATGGGTGGCGACGGAATTTTAGAGTTGCCAACCCTCCCGGATTGTCCGGGGGGTCTCTCGGAATGGAACACTGAGCTCCCGGACTCTGCAGGAATCATTTGCACTGGCGGTTCGCATATATGTTCTGCTCTGGGGGTGACTTGTGGTGAAGCTTTTTTTTTACAGGAAGGTTTGTAAAAGTTGACGGTTCTCACTAGTTGACAAAGTGGAGACTAAACACTTGACCTGAAAGACAACACTACAATCTCGTCTTCAGCAACTCCGCATTGGTTTAGAGCATTGAGTGCAGCGATCTGCTGGAAAGCTGGTAACCTCGGCCACTGCCCCTATTAACCACTGTTATTCGCATCTATTCATTTTAGCGATCCAAGGAGAGAGAAACCCAAACAAGTTAAGATCAGGTCAGTGAAAAATAAAATTTCACTCTTTAAATTCTTAATCTAACCTAGGATCGTACATACCTTTTGAATATGATTATTCATAATATGAGAAAATAAAAAATGGGCAATGGAAGCCCAGCAGAATTCCAGCAAGTGGTAAGTCGAAAAGGAACAATAATTAAAGAAGAACACGTTAAAGAGTGCAGCGCAGATTCACCAGAATGATACGATGGCTAAAAGAGTTTGTTTGTGAGGACAGGTTGCATGAACTCGGCTTGCATTTCCTTGAGTATAGAAGATTAAGGGGTGATCTAATTATTTTTAGTTTTTTTATTCATTCACAGGATGTGGGCATCGCTGCCAAGCTCAGCATTTATTGCCCATCCCTAATTGCCCTCGAGAAGGTGGTGGTGAGCCGCCTTCTTAAACCGCTGCAGTCCGTGTGGTGAAGGCGTTTAAGGATTGAGGTGTTTGAGATGATTAAAGGATTTGATAGGGGAGATAGAGAGAAACTATTTCCTCTGGCGGGAAAGTCCAGAACAAGGGGGCATCACCTTAAAATTAGAGCCAGGCCGTTCAGGGGTGATGTCAGGAAGCATTTCTTCACACAAAGGGTCGTCGGAATCTGGAACTCTCTCCCCCAAAATGCTGTTGAGGCTGGGGGGTCAATTGAAAATTTCAAAACTAAGATTGATAGATCTTTGTTACGTAAGGGTATTAAGGGTTACGGAACCAAGATGAGTAAATGGAGTTAAGATACCGATCAGCCATGATCTAATTGAATGGCGGAACAGGCTCGAGGGCCTGAATGTTCCGAAATGAGAGAGAAAATGTACAAGACTTGAAGCGAAGATTTGAAAGTACAGGAAGCTTTTTTTTATCTGGCACTGACGGGACCGGCGTGGTGCCGGTTGATCAAAAAGTCCGGATTACAGAGAGGTATACTTACTAAGGTATGAGAGCCCCGCACACGGCCACAGGTGCAGGCGCCCCGGTTACACGGACACAGATCCAGGAGTCCCTGTTGCACGGCCACAGGTGCAGGAACCCCGGTTACACGGCCACAGATCCAGGAGTCCCTGTTGCATGGCCACAGGTGCAGGAACCCCGGTTACATGGCCACAGATCCAGGAACCCCGGTTACACGGCCACAGATCCAGGAGTCCCTGTTGCACGGCCACAGATCCAGGAACCCCAGTTACACAGCCACAGATCCAGGAACCCCGGTTACACGGCCACTAATATAAAGTAAAACTTACCTGAACCTACTCCTGAATTTTGCCAGTTAAAAGAGAGTTTCCTGTATCTTGTAGAGGAGAGGTGTGCAAATTTTATTTTTAAACAATGGCAGTTGAGAATAGCAAAGTGTGTGACTCTTAGGTAGAAATGTTTAAAAAGGCCAAGTAGCAGGGTAGGAGGAAAGAGGTCAAATAAATTGATGGGGAGTCATTTATTAACACCTCAGTACAGGATGCATGGAACACCTTCAAAGAACATACATCAGAATACAAAGGTCGACCACTTTGTTACACTAGCAAGAATAGAGTCAAAGAAATTCCCAAAATAAATCAACGTGACAGCTGATTGCAAATTAAGAAAGTAAAAGGAGCTTCGAAAAAGATTGATTGTGAGGAATCCAAGAAACTTCAGGAGCTTGTCAAAAGGGTGATCAGGTGCATGTCGGTGGAAATGGAACTGAGCTTAGCGGCATACAAGAGCAGGAATTCCCTCCAGATCCGTTAAACAAAAGGACTGCCAAGGAAGAAGTTAAAATCTAAAAGAGGAGGCCGGTGGGGATGAAATGGAGGGTGAGGAGAAAAGCAATTAATATTTTCTTCAAGTATTTACAATGTCCTGTGATCAAATCTCCAGGAAGACATCCAACCTAGCAATTAGCAACTCGAGGACCAATAGTGCCCACCCTCACTGGGAAATTAACATGATGCAATCTAGTTAATTTTGGAACAATTTAACAGTTGGTTGATTTTTAATCCAAAAAAGCCATTTTGAGTCCATTTCTGTGCGGACGGTCTATTTTGAATGCGACTTTCAGGGTAATGAGTGCAGAAGAGATATTTATTGCGATGAATATGTGCCCGAAGATTGTAGCCACAGTTAATTTGAATTTACAGACTGAGTTTATTGCTGATTCCACTGAACAATGAATTAATTCAGTAAAGCTGGTCTCAGTGTTTGAATGCACAGGGAAAACCTTATTACTAAAATTGATCAATTTCACGATTCTATCACTAGTCTGTGAAATGTCATTATCCTCCTACATTTTCCCCCCTCAATGTCCCTTAACAGAAGAATACAGCCTTTGTACCTTAAAAAAAATCACATCATAAATTCTAGCCTTTAATCTCTAAGCTTTGAGTTTCATAACCATCAGCTCTGAAATCTATGCAAGTTATTAACCATATATTCAGGCTGACTCATGTCAGCACAGCCCGAAATCCATAATTCATATATCTTTGCAATTCACACACAACCAATTCTATACACACATACAATTCTACACACACCATTCTATACGCACACACACTTTTATACACACACACAATTCTACACACACGCGCACACTTTTATACATTCACACAATTCTATATACACACATAATTTTATACATACACAATTTTCTATACACACTATTTACACGCACTCAAGCACAACTTGCACATACACACAATTGTATGCACACACACAATTTTATACATACATACCCAAAGTTTGTACTTACACAATTTTACACACTCACACACACAATTTTACTCACACACACACACACACACACACACACGCACTTTGACTGTTCTGTTGCCTCGCTGTTTTTGTTAGCTTGGCTGATTTGATTCTTCGGACAGAATCTTCTGCATCATTAACCATTCAATGTCTGGCAATAACCGGGCAGTCGGCAGTGGGAAACAAGTCGATTCTCCAACTCCACAGGCCCTGGCTTCCAATGGCAGCCGGCACTGACACCTGTCCATGCTTGGTTGGGAGAAAACGTTGGAGTATTTACAAGTCTCGATCATCCAATGTACTTGCTGTCATTAAAACAACATTGCATGTCAAGAACGCCATTGCGTTCCTGGCATTCAGTGTTGCTAAGGCAACAAAAGGAGGTGTTAAATACTAAAACGCCACTGAGCCTGGTGCAATCGATCACCAAGTGATTAATTACACTATGAAATGAGCACTTTCTAAAAAGAAAATGCTGACTTTTCACTGAAGCCCTGGGGACACTGGCCACAGCAGGTTCCACAGAAATGATCATCCCCTGAACCAAGGTGGGCGCCCAAAGTCTGCCACAGAAATTTAGATGAGCCTAAACCCGTAAAATCCACCCGGGAAGAGGCAGACACAAGGCACACCCCACCACACATCTGGCAGGACTGGGAACGCCTAGGCCTTTGTTTCTTAGATCGTTTGGTTATGTATGTGATGAAATATATGCCTTCATCACCCCTGTGTTTTACCTGCTTTGTATTGTGTGTGTACCGCCCCCTTTTTCCTATTGTGTGTATTGGCTACGCCCCTGTCTTTTGCCATATAAAGGTCTCAAGAGCTGTATGAGTCATTCTAGCAGGCGAACCCGATGTGTAAAGACCTGCAAAGTTCTTAGTGATTAAAAGCCTTTAGTTGAATCCTTAAACTCCTTGGCCTAGAAATTGAGTTGGCGCCGCGCCAGGGCTTTAGCGCCGGAAATTTAGCGCCGGCGCTAAGTCCCCCTGCGCGCGCCAAAAATTCAGTAGCGCCGCGCCCAGACGGCTGCCGGCGCTACTGGAGGGTGTCAGCGCCTCGCAATGGGCGCTGACTGCCGCATTGCGGCGCTAATCCGCCGCTGCGGCACCCGATGCGGTGCGGCAGGCTGGGGAAGTGCAGGCCTCCTCCTTCCGTTAAGGAGGAGCTGCCTGCACCCGACCACTGGCCGTTGATCTGTGGAGAAAAATGAGCCCGGCACCTCGGAGAAGTGCCGAGCTCGCGGCCCACACGCATCTGTGCCGCGGGGGGGTGTTGGAGGAGTCCGGGGAGGGAGGTGCAGGCAGGCGGCCGCCGGGAAAGCGGCCGGCCGCCGCGCGACCTTAATGCGCCGGCGCTAAGACCCGTAGCGAACTTTTGAAAAATCGTTGGTTGCGGCTGCCACGGGCGAGGCGGCCGCAACTCAATTTCGGCGTTCGGGCGCGTTGCCATGGCAACCGGGACGCTGCGCACACCGATGACGTCATCGGTGCCGGCGCAGCGCAACCGGCTAACGCCGATGGCAGCGCCCAAGTGAATTTCTCAATCGGCTGTACTTGCGGCACTAGGCCCTCTAGCGCCTCAAAATGGGCGCTAACCCCACTCAATTTCTAGGCCTTTGTCTTTGAGTTATCGATGGCACATCAATTTTAATCACTAAAACAACAAGATGGATCGACTCCTGAAACCAGAGCGCTTGGATCTGGACCCCCATGCCTCAGACGCAGCCACACAGTTCGGACACTTGTTCCAATGCTTCGAATTTTTCATTGCAAACTCATCTACCGCCATAGCAGCCGCCACCGGAGACGTGAAACTGGGAATCCTGCGAAACTGGGTGAGCCATCGGGTCTCCCCTCTCATCCAAGACGCCACCAGCTACGGGGATGCCTGCACCATTCTGAAGGCCCACTACGTGCGGCCAATAAACGAGGTGTACGCCAGGCATCTTCTGACTACTCGCACGCAGCGGCATGGTGAGTCACTAGAGGGCTTTATGCTAAGCCTGAAAGTACTGGGCAGAGACTGTAACTGTAAGGCCGTGTCTGCCATCGTGTACACGGAGGAGCTGATCCGAGACTCCTTTATTGCGGGCCTCAGCTCAAATTACATTCGGCAGAAGCTGTTTGAAAAGGAGGGACTGGACTTAAAACAGGCTATGGGTATAGCGCGATCGCTGGATATGGCCCAGAGGAACTCTGAATCCTGTTCCCCAGGCCACGCGGCCCACTCTGCCTCATGCGCGCCGTGGGGGCCGCCATCTTGGAAGCCATCTTCACCTCCCAGGTCTCAGGCCAGCCCAGCACCATCGGAGCCCCAGCCCCCACCCAGGAGGTCCACTACTGCCGCGATGCATCGGGGCCCGAAATGCTACTTCTGCGGCCAGGACAAACACTCCAGGCATCTGTGCCCAGCGAAGGGCACCACCTGTTTTAAATGCGGGAAGAAAGGACATTTCAGCAAAGTCTGCAGAGGGAACCCCGCCTCCAACTCCACCACCACCGCGTGCGCGCCGTGGGAGCGGCCATCTTGGAAGCCATCTTGTCCACCCTCATGGAGTCCACCATCTTGCCCCGACTACACGGACCTCCAGGACCCACTGGTGGCCTCGATCACAGTGGATCAATCCAGGCCGCATCCGTTGTCTAAATCGATGATGGACATAGAGGTAAACGGGAACAAGGTTAAATGCTTGATTGACTGCGGGAGCACCGAAAGCTTTATTCATCCTAGCCTGGTAAAACGACTTTCACTAACGATAGTCCCCACACAGGTCAAAATCGCCATGGCTGATAAGACTCATACCTCAAAAATCAGAGGTTTCTGCGCGGTTATGCTGTCAGTAAAAGGCACTGATTACAGAGATTTTAAACTATTGATAATGCCAGATCTCTGTGTGAGCGTGATCTTGGGTCTGGACTTCCAGTGCCACCACCAAAGTATCACGCTTACCTACGGTGGGTCCCAGCCGCCCCTCACAGTGTGCGGTCTGGCTACCCTGAAGGTCAAGCCCCCCTCTCTGTTCACCAACCTCGCACCTAACTGTCGACCCATAGCGACCAAGAGTAGGCGGTACAGCTGGGAGGATAGACGGTTCATTGCGTCGGAAGTAGAAAGACTCAAGCGGGAGGGTATCATCGAATGCAGTACCAGCCCGTGGCGCGCCCAGGTAGTAGTAGTTAAGGGTAGCGAAAAGAAGCGGATGGTGATAGATTATAGCCAGACGGTTAATCTATACACCCAGCTAGACGCCTACCCTCTGCCCCGCATAGCGGATATGGTTAACCAAATCGCGCAATACCGGGTGTTTTCCACCATCGACCTAAAATTGGCATACCACCAGCTCCCCATTAGGCCGGAGGACCATCCATACACCGCCTTTGAGGCGAACGGACGCCTCTACCACTTCCTCAGAGTCCCCTTTGGGGTAACGAATGGGGTCTCGGTCTTCCAGCGGGAGATGGACCGCATGGTCGATGAGAACCAGTTAACAGCCACCTATCCATACCTAGACAACGTCACCATTTGCGGCCACGACCAGCAAGACCACGACTCGAACCTCGCGAGGTTTCTGAAAACCGCCCTCAGACTCAATCTCACCTACAACGAGGATAAGTGTGTCTTTAGCACCACGTGCCTCTGTATCCTGGGCTGCGTGGTGGAAAACGGGGAAATCGGTCCGGACCCCGACCGATTGCGCCCCCTATGGGAGCTACCCCTACCAAACACTCCCAAGGCCCTGAAAAGGTGCCTGGGGTTCTTCTCCTATTACGCCCAATGGGTCCCCAATTATTCCGACAAGGCCCGTCCCCTCCTGAAATCAACGTCCTTCCCGCTCACGGCCGAGGCCCACGCCGCCTTCAACAGCATTAAACATGACATTGAGAAGGCCGCGCTGCGGGCAGTGGACGAAAACATCCCTTTCCAGGTCGAAAGCGATGCTTCCGACTTCGCCTTAGCAGCCACCCTCAACCAGGATGGGCGGCCTGTAGCCTTTTTCTCAAGAACCCTCCAAGGGCCCGAGATCAGGCACTCCTCGGTAGAGAAGGAGGCCCAGGCCATAGTGGAAGCAGTGCGGCACTGGAGGCACTACCTAGCCGGCAAACGCTTCACCCTGCTTACCGACCAGCGGTCGGTAGCCTGCATGTTTAACACCAAACAGAGGGGGAAGATCAAGAACGACAAAATTCTCAGGTGGCGGATCGAACTCTCCACATTTGAGTACGACATAATATATAGGCCGGGGGCCCTCAACGAATCCCCCGACGCCCTATCACGAGGGATGTGTGCCACCATCCAGGGGGACAGGCTACAGGGCCTCCACAATGGCCTCTGCCACCCGGGGGTCACCCGGCTATTCCACTTTATAAAATCCCGTAACCTGCCCTATTCTATCGAGGAGGTCCGGTCTATGACCAGGGACTGCCGCACCTGTGCGGAATGCAAGCCCCGTTTTTTCAGGCCCGACCGAGCCCACCTGATCAAAGCTACACGGCCATTCGAGCGCCTGAGCTTAGATTTCAAGGGACCACTCCCCTCCACCGACCGCAATGTGTACTTTCTCAACATTGTGGACGAGTACTCCCGCTTCCCATTCACCTACCCCTGCCCAGACATGACCAGTGCCACGGTCATCAAGTGCCTCGGCAACCTGTTTTGCACGTTCGGCATGCCCAACTACATCCACACTGACAGGGGGGCGTCGTTCATGAGCGACGAACTGCGCCAATACCTGCTGTCGAAGGGGATAGCCACGAGTCGGACCACTAGTTATAACCCCCGGGGTAATGGGCAAGTGGAGAGGGAGAACGCGACAGTGTGGAAGGCGGTCACCTTAGCACTAAGGTCTAAAGGCCTCCCCACCTCCCGCTGGCAAGAGGTCCTCCCAGACGTGCTCCACTCGATAAGGTCACTACTGTGTACTGCTACTAACGCCACTCCTCACGAGAAGATGTTTGTTTTTCCCCGCAAATCAACCTCAGGAGTGTCCCTACCCTCGTGGCTCTCCACCCCAGGGACCGTCCTATTATGAAAGCATGTGAGGGGCCACAAAACGGATCCACTCGTGGAGGCAGTACACCTACTCCACGCAAACCCACAGTATGCGTACGTCAAGCACGCCAACGGGCGTGAGGACACCGTGTCCATAAAGGACCTCGCCTCGGCAGGAAGCGACGACGACGACGACCCATCACCACCACCCCCAGAAGAACCACCACCACCCCCAGGCTTACCACCCCCAGAAGTACCTGCAACACCCCCAACACATGGGTATGCCAAGGAGGGCACCACGGACTCCCGGTCGGAACCCGAGGTACTGTTGCGACGTTCAGGAAGGACTATCACACCCCCGGACAGACTAAATCTGTAGAAGGGGTGAATGTGATGAAATATATGCCTTCATCACCCCCTGTGTTTTACCTGCTTTGTATTGTGTGTGTACCGCCCCCTTTTTCCTATTGTGTGTATTGGCTACGCCCCTGTCTTTTGCCATATAAAGGTCTCAAGAGCTGTATGAGTCATTCTAGCAGGCGAACCCGATGTGTAAAGACCTGCAAAGTTCTTAGTGATTAAAAGCCTTTAGTTGAATCCTTAAACTCCTTGTCTTTGAGTTATCGATGGCACATCAATGTAGTCATTTTCTTATTCATTCTTTTCTTTATACACAGGATGTGGGCATTGCCAGCAAGGCCAGCATTTATTGCCTATCCCTAATTTCAGAGGGCAGTTAAGAGTCAACTGCATTGCTGTGGGTCTGGAGTCACACCTCGGCCAGACCGGGTAAGGATGGCAGATTTCCTTCCCTAAAGGACATTAGTGAACCAGCTGAGTTTTTATGACAATCCAGTAGTTTCATGGTCACTGATACAAGTCTTTTATTCCAGATTTATTTAATTAATTGAATTTAAATCCCCCAGCTGCCCTGGTGGGATTTTAACTCATCTCTCATGGATTATTAGGCCAGGCCTCTGGAGTACATAACCACTATGCTACTGTTCCCCTGTTTGATCACTACTTTGCTTATTTGCTTTTTGTTCAATTGCTTCATGATTTGTAGGGAGGATAGTTGACTGATTCGTGGGTGGTTGATCAGATATTTGGTTGGTTAATTTTTTATATTGGTTGATGATTGATTGGTTGATCAGATGATTGGTTGTTTGGTAGATCAGTTGGTTCACTGTTTGGTTGGTTGATTGGATAATTGATTGGTTGCTGGGTAGGTTGGTTTATTGGCTGGTTGGTTGATCATATGCTTATCGCAACCTTCGAGATCTCGGCACTCCTCCAATTCTGGCACCTTGTGCATCCTCGATTTTAATCGCTCCACCATTGATGGCCGTGCATTCAGCTGCCAAGGCCCTAAACTCTGGAATTCCCTGCCTAAACTTCTCTGCCTCTCTACCTCTCTCTCCTCCTTTAAGACACTCCTTAAAACCTATGTCTTTTACCAAGCTTTTGGTCACCTGCCCGAATATCCCATGTGGCTCGGTGTCAAACATTGTTTGATAACGCTCTTGTAAAGTGCCTTGGGATGTTTTATTACATTAAAGGCACTGTATAAATGCAAGTTGTTGTTGTTTGGTTACTTATTTGTCCTCTTTGTGTATCTCCCTGTTTGATTGCTTTACGTTGGTTCTTTTCTTTCTTAACTGTTTGCTTATGTCTTGCTTGTTTATTTCTTTAGCCTAGATTTTCCTAGTTTGGTACTATCACCACCAAAATGGCTATTCACTAGTTTTAAAAGACAGAAATGGAATTCGGCTATTTGCAACCAATTTTTCTAGCTCAACAGCGTCATTCGTATGCAGATTTGGACAGTGTTTTAAACAATCTTCCGTTGTTCACCTGAGTAGTAATGAATTCAGTCTTATGGTTATAATCACTTTATTTTTTCTACTTTAACATAAAAACAATCTAAAAGTGGAGTATAATTTCTTCAGAGTATAACACAATTTACAAGCGGAGTTTTGTCAGTAGATTTGAAAGTAGGCATGTGCGCACCCTTGTGTGTTTCTCTCTTCTAAAACTAAAACTTCATTTTTTATACACTGTTTTCTCCTTATTAAACTGCAACTGGCATTGCCTTACATGTAGTCTCCAGTCAATGCACCGTCCATCAGCCGATTCTTACGCACACACGTTTATATTCGTCTACAACATACGTACATCAACATCCTTCGCCTAGGTTACAATAGTATGTGGTGGGATGCTTAAAGTATGGCACCACTATAAATATCCCAAGGCCTTAATTTAATCTTGAACACTGGCTGTTGCTAGGGTGATCTGTAATTCTTTCTCTCTCTCTCTCTCTCTTAACTGTTGCTAGGCTAGGGTATCTCTCTCCCTCATATACTAACAAACAGATCTAAAGAGAAAACTAGTGGTGGGAGAGGAACATTGTATTTTTTTAAATTTTCTTATGGGATGTGGGCGACGCTGGCAAGGCCAGCATTTATTGCCCATCCCTAATTGCCCTCGAGAAGGTGGTGATGAGCCGCCGCCTTGAACCGCTGCAGTCCATGTGGTGAAGGTACTCCCACAGTGCTGTTAGGTAGGGAGTTCCAGGATTTTGACCCAGCGACGATGAAGGATCAGCAATATACTTCTAAGTCAGGATGGTGTGTGATTTGGAGAGGAACTTGGAGGTGGTGGTGTTCCCATGCACCTGCTGCCCGTGTCCTTCTAGGTGGAAGAGGTCGCGGGTTTGGGAGGTGCTGCCGAACAAGCCTTGGTGAGTTGCTGCAGTGCATCTTGTAGATGGTACACACTGCAGCCACGGTGCGCCGGTGGTGGAGGGAGTGAATGTTTAAGGTGGTGGATGGGGTGCCAATCAAATGGGTTGCTTTGTCCTGGATGGTGTCGAGCTTCTTGAGTGTTGTTGGAGCTGCACTCATCCAGGCAAATGGAGAGTATTCCATCACACTCCTGACTTGTGCCTTGTAGATGCTGGAAAGGCTTTGGGGAGTCAGGAGGTGAGACACTCGCAGCAGAATACCTAGCCTCTGACCTGCTCTTGTTGCCACAGTATTTATGTGGCTGGTCCAGTTACATTTCTGGTCAATGGTAACCCCCAGGATGTTGATGGTGTGGGATTCGGCGATGGTAATACCGTTGAATGTCAAGGGGAGGTGGTTAGATACTCGCTTGTTGGAGATAGCAATTGCCTGGCACTTGTGTGGCGTGAATGTTACCAGCCACTTATCAGTCCAAGCCTGAATGTCATCCAGGTCTTGTTGCATTTGAGTCAAATTAAAAAGGGTAGGGGGAAAATGACAGGGAACTATTTCAGTAGGGGCACAAAAAATTCCAAAAGGCTTTGGAGAGCCTCAGAATGCACCTCAACCCCTTTAGTAGCCGTTGCCAAGGGAAATAAGAAAAGACAGAAAGAAATGAAGGGAAAGGGAATCCAAGGTGCAGCCATGGGTTTGCAGGTAGGCAGCCCAGAACCTGACCTCCTGTTTATTGGCTGCTGAAGTGGAGATGGTGCTGCTTTGGGCGGGCGTGAGGAGGGTTGCCCTCTGTAACATTCCCATTGGTCAGTGCTACAAAATGCCCTCAATGAGTTGCAGCCAACTTTCAGGCCACAAACAACCATTAGTGTCACTGCATGTGCCAACCTGTGATGCACAGTAGCTGCAGGCGTCTTTGTAACAGATAGCAAAGCTCTGCAGCTGCTGCTTGGACGACCCAGACAGTTTCCCACAGTCGTTGCCAGACCGGTGTGCCAGGCCCTGCAGAAATGGCTGCTGGCATCATGGTGGATGCTGTCTATACTTAATGCAATAATGACGAGACAGCTTGGAAGATTCAATGTAGGTCTTTACTTAATACCAACAGGCGGGAAACTGAGGGGAGATCAGTACCCACAGTACTATTTATACCCCTATGGCCAGGAGTGGTACTACGGTATCACTACGCCCTACAAAGTAGTGCTGCCCTGGCCATAGGTTTAAAGTAACATACCTATTACATACACAACATTCCTCCCCTTTTAATTAAAACGTACCCGTGCAATTAAGTCAATAGATGCCCCATAACTAGGGCTAATAACATTTGGTAACACAATATACATAACATATTTACATCAAGAGTTGTCTACTTATATATATATAAACAGAAACATGTTATAGATTCAGTCTCTGAGGAGGCCTCCTGTCTCGACTAGGATAACGTCTTTCTCCAGTCGGTCTCGGTGTAGGTGGCGGTACTTCCGTCACCCCTTCATCGCTGGACTCGTCGGTGTCTGATGGCACATCCTGTGCTGTGGAGATCACTGGAGTGCTGAACTCCACGCAATCCTGAGACCTCTGTAACGACGAGCTGGGCCGTGATTCCGCTGTAACAATGTGCTGAGACGTTTGAGGTAGTGAATCAATTGGGTTTCTGGACTCCACAAGTTGATCAGCATGTCGTCTGATTATGCCTTCCCCTGTCTCAACTGTGTACATCAAGGGTCCCTGGCGGGCCTTTATCGTACCAGACCGCCACTTTTCATTCCTATAATCACGGGCCAACACTTGCTGCCCCACCTCGAAGCTCCGTGTCTGTCTGTCAGGAGCCCTACGAAATACTCGGTTTTCCACCTCTCTCCGAATGTTTGGTCTGAGCAATTCAAGGCGAGACCTTAACCTTCTATTAAAGAACATGATGGCGGGGGCCTGGTTGGTCACCGTATGTGCAGCATTACGGTATGCGAATAGGAAGTTGTCCACCTTGTGTTGTAGTGGCAACCTTTCCTCCCCCATCGCCTTGATGGCCTTTTTAAAAGTCTGTATAACTCGCTCTGCCAGCCCATTTGTAGCCGGATGATATGGTGCGGACGTATAATGTCGCACTCCATTCCTTTTTAGGAATGCTTGAAATTCTTCTGCCACAAATTGTGGCCCATTGTCCGAACAGACTTGCTCGGGCACCCCGTTTCGGGCAAAAATAGTCCTTAAGACTGCGACCATCTTTTCGGCTGTCGTTGATGACATCTTTATAACCTCCGGCCATTTTGAGTGGGCGTCCACTACAATAAGGAACATCGCATCCAGGAAGGGGCCAGCGAAGTCCACGTGGATTCTTTGCCACGGCGTTGAGGGCCACTCCCACGGATGTAGTGGGGCTTGTGGTGGTACGTTCTGTACCATCTGGCACCCTTGGCACGCTTTTGCTACTTCCTCAATGTCCCTGTCAATGCCGGGCCACCAGACGTAGGCTCTGGCGAGGCTTTTCATTTTGACACCCACCAGATGGCCTTCGTGTAAGTCCTGCAACACTTTATGTTGTAATTTTTGAGGGACCACCACCCTGGCTCCGCACATCAATGTGCCCCGGCAGACGGACAACTGGTCCTTCCTTGCCGAAAATGCTGGCAATGATGCGTCACCCTGTGCCGGCCAGCCTTTCACGGTTAATTCGTAAACCCTTGCCAATGTCGGGTCATTCCGTGTTTCCCGCTCGATACATTGGCTGGTGATGGGCAAGTGTTCCATAACAGCCGTGTGATATATTTCCACGGGGTCCTGTACTATCTCTTCGATCTCGGCAGGCAAGGTAGCCGCGACAGGCCATCTGCATTGCCATGCTGTTTGGTACCCTTATATTCGATAAGGTACTGGTGTGCTCCTAAGAACAGTGACCATCTCTGTAGCCTTTGGGCCGTCATCAGGGGCACCCCTTTTGTTGGATTAAATATCGACACCAACGGTTGATGATCCATCAGTAGTGTGAAACATTGCCCATGCAGGTAGTGGTGGAATTTTTTTACACCCCACACCAGACTGAGGGCCTCCCTGTCGATTTGCGCATAGTTTCTTTCGGCTGTAGTTAACGACCTTGAGGCAAATGCTATTGGCCTCTCCGTCCCGTTGGGAAATTTGTGTGACAACACTGCCCCTATACCGTACGGGGAGGCGTCACATGCCAACCTCATTGGCATTTTTGGGTTAAAGTGTGCGAGCACTTCCTTTGATGTAATGAGTTGTTTACCCTTTTTAAAAGCAGCCTCACACGCTTCGTCCCAATTCCAGGAGACTCCCTTTTGCAGCAATGAATTTAGTGGATGTAAAATGGACGATAAGTTCGGGAGGAACTTATGGTAATAGTTTATAAGGCCTAAGAATGATCGTAACTGAGATACATTCTCAGCGGGCAGGGCCTTCACTACTGCCTCGCTCTTTTCCGGGGACTTATGCAGGCCTTCCTTATCTATGATGTGACCACAATATGAGATACATTCCTGGAAAAACTCACATTTCTGCTTGTTCGCCCTGAGTCCGTATTGTTGTAACCGCAGAAGTACTCGCTCCAGGTTAGCGAGGTGGTCGTTATCCGTTTGTCCTGTCACCAGGATGTCATCCAGGTAGCATTGTGTTCCTGGAATGCCCTGTAGCACCTGTTCCATGGTCCTCTGCCATATTGCCGGGGCGGACGCCACACCAAATACCAGGTGATTGTACTGGTACAATCCCTTGTGTGTGTTAATCGTTAGGAGCTTTTTCGAGTCCTGCTCCACCTCTATCTGTAAATAAGCTTGACAAAGGTCAATCTTTGTAAAGTGTCTACCCCCAGCTAACGATGCGAATATGTCCTCTACTGTACCGTGTGCAGGACTGGGTTAATAGTTATCTTAAAATCCCCGCAAATGCGAACCTTCTTTGGTTCCCCCGGTGTGTTATTTGCAGATTTCTTTATAACTGGGACGATGGGCGTGGCCCACTCGCTCCACTCAATCTTTGTAAGGACACCTGCACTCTCTAAGGCATCCAGTTCTGCTTCCACCGCTGGCCGAATGGCATAAGGCACCGGTCTGGCCTTACAAAACTTGGGGTTTGCGTCTTGAGCAATAGTTATTTTTGCTCTAATGTCCTTTAAGGTCCCCAGCCCTTGTTGGAACACCTCTGGCGTTTTTGCCAATAGATTCGACAGCCTGCTTATAATGGTTGTATCATCCGTGGTGGTCTCTACTTTTAACTCGTGTATCGACTTCCAGTCGAAATGGATTTTTCTTATCCATTCCCTACCCAAAAGTGGTGGTCCGCCGTTTGGTAGGATGTATAAATAAAGTCCTGGCACTTTTCTGCCATTGTATTCAACTGTTACTTGCATTTTTCCCTTCGGGTAAACTTTTTGTCCCGTATATGTTTTTAATTTAATTTCCATATCCTTTAAGGGAATGCGTTTGAACAGCCTGTTATAATCTTGTTCATTAATTACTGATAGGGCTGAACCCGTGTCCAGCTCCATATTAACTTCGACACCTGCTACCTTCATTTTAACTCACATTGTGCTGTGGTCCTCCGTTTTGTCTACACCATATAACTTGAGACATCCCAGACCTTTAGGCTCTGCTTTTGTGCCTTCCTGTGACTCATCTGAGCTACTGTCAGACATCTTATGTATTTTTGTCCTTGCCTTGGTACTGCTTGGATTGCCCCCATGATTGGGTTTCGTACCAGACCGACAAACTTTCACTATATGCCCCTTTTTCCCACACTGCCGGCATATTTTATCACGAAACCAACAATTACTTTGGTCGTGGTTGGTTTTGCCACAACGGTAGCATTTACCTTTGTGAAATGTCACCTCATGGGTGTCATAGCTGGTTGTGTTTTGTCGTATTTGAGCAGCACCCTGTGCTGCTGCTTCGTGGTCCGATGCTATTTCAATTGCCTGATCTAGGCTGAGCTGTTTCTTGGCTAGCAACCGTTTACGTGTATTCTAATTTAACATGCCACAGACAAATCTGTCTCTGATCGCGTCCGCCAATATGGCTCCAAACTGGCAATGTTTGGACAACCTTCTGAGCTCAGCTAAATAGGCTGCCTGCGACTCATCATTCCTTTGGTCACGTCTGTCGAAGCGGTACCTTTCCGCTATAAATGGTGGCTTAGGGTGTAAATGTTCCCTTAACGTATCAACAATTTGGGCGTACGTTTTGTCTGCTGGCTTTTCTGGAGTAAGAAGCTTCCTCAGCAGACTGTATGTTTTTGCCCCCATAAAATTTAATAAGGTTGCTACCTTTTGGTCATCTTCCACCTTGTTTACTATGCAATAAAGTTCATGCCTTTCGATATAGGCATCCCACTCTTCTGTGTCCTCAACAAATGCTGACAACCAACCTTCTTTAGCCATTTTAAACTTTTGAAGAGAAAAAAAAACTTTTCCCACTTTCTCCACTAGATGGCGTTTTTCCCGCCTTTTCTCCCTCTGCTGTCAATGACCTCTCTCCAGCGTCGTTATTTTTGGCCCTTGCAGCTCCCGTTCCCCGGGAAGAATTTCAGTTTACCTGGCCCTGGGTGGACTTTTGCCCCGTGGCTGGAGCGCCCATTCAGCCTCTTCTCTCAGCTGCCGCAGCCTCCGCTGGAAACCTCTCTCTCTCGCTCCATTGCTGCCGCTCCTCCCAAACCCGGAGTGCTGGGCGGCCTCCTTCGGCCGATGCTGGACTCTGCAGGCTGGCTGGTAAGAAGCCTCTCTCCTTCTCTCTCCGTACTGCTACCGTTCCTTTGTTGCACCGTGTACTGGTGAGTTCAAACCTTACTCGTCGCCAGTATAAAATATGTGTCTATACTTAATGCAATAATGATGACACAGCTTGGAAGATTCAACGTAGGTCTTTACTTAATACCAACAGGCGGGAAACTGAGGGGAGATCAGTACCCACAGTACTATTTATACCCCTATGGCCAGGAGTGGTACTACGGTATCACTACGCCCTACAAAGTAGTGCTGCCCTGGCCATAGGTTTAAAGTAACATACCTATTACATACACAACAGATGCGGCCAAGCAGGGGAACACTGGCACTCAATTACCCTGGTGTGCCTTCTTTCATGCGCAGCAGGACATACTGCGATTGGAGTGCTTCTGAGGAAACATCCAATGATATGGTCCATCAGACATTCCGATATCTTACTGGAGTTATTGGGTCTGCTGTCCCAGCTTTCTTTATTAAGAAGAAACTAACACTAATATTCTACTACTGTTTGTCACCTCTATTTGCAGATTCAGGTGTGTGGGTAATAGCAGGTGAGCTCAGAGTATCTTTGATGCAGCTTGAGCTCCCTGGTATTCCTCCATCGATCCTCTTCCTCCTGACATGTCAGATAGGGTGATTCCCATTGGGAAACCTATTGGGGGGGTAGTAGTGATCCTGGGAGGAACAATATAAATAGCCCACATCAATTAGCACAAAGGCTCATAAGGAATTAAGCACCAACAGGAAAAATATATGAAGTTAATAAATGGCCCAAATACACTTCCCTGCATATTGTTGTATATTTCCTTGACTTGCAGGATAGTTTACTGCCAGCACCCCTGGATGCCCATTTCAAATGGGTGGCCTTTATGCTGGTTTCCCTGTGCTCCAGATGGTGGGCAGGACTGACCCACAATGAATATAAAAGTGAAGTTGCCCACACATTTGGCCTTCTACCGCCATTGGCGCCACTCAAAGGCTAATGCCTCAAGACGCAAGTGCAGCACATATCTGGTGGGACATGGGAGTTCTACCAATTTTCCTCATCCAACCACTGTGACACCACTTGATAATCAGACACTCCCGACGAGGAAAATTGTTCCCTTCTTCCTTTCCCATTTACATTCTTGATTGGTTGCATAATAAAAAAAGACTTGCATTTCTCTAGCACATTTCAGAACCTCAAGACATCCACAAAGCACTTTGCTGCCAATGAGGTATTTTGAAGTGTAATTACTGCTCTTGAGCGCAAGTTTAGATTTTGTGCTGTAGTCTCTGGGGTGAGATTCAAACCCACAATCTTCTGCTTCAGAGACGAGAGTGCCACCAACGGAGCCACAGCTGGCTGGGTGGTTAGAATGGACGCCTCTTTCATTAGTTGCTCCCGGTTTAATTCTTGTTCGCTTTCTAGTTTCCATGTCCCATTGGTTGTTTCTCTGCTCGACTGATTGCCTGTTTTTTCAGCTGGCTCTTTAGTGCTTTCTGTTTATGCTCATTTGCATATTAATTTACTTTTTTGCTGAATTTTCTTCTTTGCTGGATTATTTTTCTTTTGTTTGTTCCCATTAATGGTTATTTGCTGGTCTAATTGTCTGCATTGCTGATTGGTGACACATTCCTTTCTGTGGTTGTTTGTACGTTTGATTTTATTCCTCGTGGGGCTTATCTCACAGAGTGAGATGAATTTATTGCAAGAAGTTTGCAATAAGGGAGGTTTTAATTGCCTCGTTCCACTGAGCTTCTTGCTTCTACAAAACATCTTCATTTTTTATTTAAGCAATCACACTTTCAACGCGAGCAGCAGCCATGTAGAATCAGATCATCGCATTCAGCAACGAGAAATTGCCTTCACTCAACACCGTCATTCAGCTCCCCTTTGCAGCACCTTCAATTACTACCGTAACCTCGTTCCTGCACTAATCTATATCCCTCCACTCCCTACTGAGACTGAGTTTCAAGCAAGTGCTCAATCCTCCGTGCTAATTGCCTGCCCATTCCCAAAGTCAGCCATCCCTGGGTGTTAACCTCGTGCGAATGAAGCAGATGGATTTTGTTAAAAATTTAGCAAAATGGAGGAAAAATGATTTCGGCATTCAGCAAAAACACACTTATGTTTTCAGTGGCAACTTCAAAAACAACCGCAATTCATCTCTTCAGCTGGTCGAGTCAGTCCGACATGATTTTTCTATCCAAGGGGACAATGATAAACCTGGCAATGACAGGCCAGTCAGCTTAACGTCGGTGGTGGGGAAGCTTTTAGAAACAATAATCCGGGAGAAAATTAACAGCCACTTGGACAAGCATGGACTAATAAAGAAGAGTCAGCACGGACTTGTTAAGGGCAAATCGTGTTTGACTAACTTGATTGAGTTTTATGTGAGGTAAGAGAGAGGGTGGATGAGGACAGTGCAGTTGATGTTTTGTATATGTACTTTCAGAAGGCGTTTGATAAAGTACCACACATTAGGCTTATTAGCAAATTTGAAGCCATGGGATAAAAGGGGCAGTAGCAGCATGGATACCAAATTGGCTAAGGAATAGAGAACAGAGAGTTATGGTGAATGGCTGTTTTTCGGACTGGAGGGAGGTATACAGTGACATTCCCCAAGACTTGTACACGAATCACTGAAAGTTAACATGCAGGTACAGCAAGCAATTAGGAAAGCAAATGGTATGTTGGTCTTTATTACAAGAGGATTTGAGTATAAGAGTAATGACATCTTACTGCAATTATATAGGGCCCTGGTGAGACCACACCTGGAGTATTGTGTACAGTTTTGGTCTCCTTACCTAAGGAAGGATATACTTGACATAGAGGGAGTGCAACGAAGGTTAACCAGACTGGTTCCTGGGATGGGGGGGTTGTCCTATGAGGAGAGATTGAGTAGACTAGGCCTATATTCTCTAGAGTTTAGAAGTATGAGAGGTGATCTCATTGAAACGTACAAAATTCTTACAGGGCTTGACAGGGTAGATGCAGGGAGGATGTTTCCCCTGACTGGGGAGTCTAGAACCAGGGGTCACAGTCTCAGAATAAGGGGTCGGCCATTTAGGACTGAGATGAGGAGAAATTTCTTCACTCAGAGGGTGGTGAATCTTTAGAATTCTCTACCCCAGAAGGCTGTGGAGGCTCAGTCGTTGAGTATATTCAAGACAGTGATTGATAGATTTTTGAACATTAAGGGAATCAAGGGATATGGGGAAAGTGCAGGTAAGTGGAGATGAGGTAGAAGATCAGCCATGATCTTATTGAATGGCGGAGCAAGCTCGAATGGCCAAATGGCCGACTCCTGCTCCTATTTCTTATGTTCTTATGCTCAGTACTAGGACCACTGCTGTTTTTGGTATACATTACTGACTTGGATTTGGGGGCACAGGGCACAATTTTGAAATTTGCAGACGACACGAAACTGAAAGTGTAGTAAACAGTGAGGAAGATAGTAATAGACTTCAAGAGGACATAGACAGGCTGGTGGAATGGGCAGAAACATGGCAGATGAAATTCAACACACAAAAGTGTGAGGTGATACATTTTGGTAAGAAGAATGAGGAGAAACAATTCAAGCTAAATGGTACAATTTTAAATGGGGTGCAAGAACAGAGAGACCTGGGGGTGTTTGTAGACAAATCGTTGAAGGTGGCAGGACAGGTTAACAAAGCACATGGGATCCTGGGCTTTATAAATAGAGTCATAGAGTACAATAGCCAGGAAGTTATGCTAAATCTATATAAAACACTGGTTCGGCCCCACCTGGAGTATTGCATCCCATTCTGGACACCATGGCCCAGAAATTCGGGTCGGAGGCTTCCCGCAGGTGCAAGCCTCCGACCTGCACTTACCTAGCGCGCCGGCTGTTGTGTTGTGGGCCCGCGTGGGATACCGATCCTGGGCCTGCTCCAACTGCCGGCGCGCAGTGCTCGCGTATCCCAGGGGCGCAGTTAGTTCGAAGCGTCCCCTGGGATCACGTGGGCCATGGAGAGCCAATCATAGCAGGGAATCTGTATTCATAGATTTGACAGGAAGTGCTGTCAAACCTATGAATACAATTCAGCCCCAAAACATAACTTAAACTTAAAATACATTTTTTTTTAAATCACATTTTTAAAATAACTATAAATTACATAAAATAACTATTCTAAACAATAATTTAAATTTTTGAAAAAGTTAATTACAGTTTCTAACAGGGCTAAAAATAAACTTACCTTTCTTTAAAGTATTTAAAAATAATAAACCTGTGGAAAAAATGTTTTAATTTTACTTAATTCACCACTTACCTTGTTAAAAGCAGGCCTTGCGACTGCTTTTTAAAAGCGTAGCTCCTGGAGACTTACCCTCCCGGAGAAACCTGTAAAAAAAACGGAAGTTCCAGGCGTACGCGCTGCCTCTCCGGCGCACGCGTTCGACCTGTGAACCCCTTCCTTCAAGAGAATGGAAGTTCCAGTTTCCCGCGCATGCGCAGTGCATGCACGAAACCGGCACTTTCTTTGGGCCTACGCGTGAGTACCCAACACGTACTCACCTGTGGGGACCCCAATTTCTGGCCCCATACTTTGGGAAGAATGTGAAGGCTTTGGAGAGGGTACAGAAGAGATTTACTAGAATGGTTCCAGTGATGTGGGAATATAGTTGCGTGGATAGACTGGAAAAGCTGGGGTTGTTCTCCTTGAAGCAAAGAAGGCTAAGAGGAGATTTGATAGAGGTGTTTAAAATCATGAAGGGTTTTGATGGAGTAAATAAAGAGAAACTATTTCTAATGGCTGAAGGGTCGATAACCAGAGGACACAGATTTAAGATGATTGGCAAAAGAACAAGAGGCAACATGAGGAAAAACTTTTTTACACAATAAGTGGTTAGGATTTGGAATGCCTTGCCTGATATGGTGGTGGAGACAGATTCAATAGTAGCCTTCAAAAGGGAATTGGATCAATACTTCAAGGAGAAGAAATTGCAGGGATATGGGGAAAGAGCGGGGGAGTGGGACTAACTGGATTGCTCTTCGAGAGAGCCGGCACAGACTCGATGGGCCGGAAGGCCTCCTTCTGTGCTGTGCTATTCTGTGATTCAAACTGGTGTTTTCACGGTTCAGCCTAACCATATAATGAGATACCAATCCAGCTAAAAGGAACCAATGCAATTTTTTTCTTTCGTGTATAAACTGAGCAAATTTTCACCTCAGCAAGTGGCAGCCTTGCCTCCCAGTGAGCAAATGATAAAATCCAGGCACAAAAGACATATTTTCATTCTGCATCTCCAGCGATGTGTTAAAAAGCAGCAGATTAATACACGCTATCGCTGCCGAAATAAATAGCTTAGCAAAATGAGTAATAACTCTTGAATTAATTTAATATTTTAAAGTGGGATGAATGTTTAACTCTGAACCTGCGGGCAGGGCCGCAGAATATTTGGGCTTTCTGGACCAACTAGTTTTTTTTAAGGTTTCAGCCCACACAGTGTAACACTGGAATAAACAATACCACTATAATTAAGTAAGAAGCCACACGACACCAGGTTATAGTCCAACAGCTTTATTTGAAATCACAAGCTTTCGGAGCGCTGCTCCTTCTTCAGGTGAAGTGGAGAAATGCATAAAGACACAGCTTATATAGTCAGAGAATCATGTCAGATGTTTACAGGTAACCTTTCCAACTGCCATTTATCACACCTCGGCAGAGAGATAATCACAGCAGTCAAAGGTGTGAATGGTGTCCAAACAGGTCAGTCAGGGAAACATTACATCAAAGAACAATGAGGTGGGGTCACAAGGGGTCAAATATTGCAGATGCTGGGGTCTGTATGAAAAACAAAAAAAGACAAAAAACATTTTTTTTGGCTGGAAATCACAGCAGGTCCGGCCGCATCTGTGTAGAGAGAACAAGCCAATGTCGACTCGAGTCTGGATGACCCTGCATCAGGTGGGGTTACATGTAGCGTGACATGAACCCAAGATCTCGGTTAAGGCCGTCCTCATGGGTGCGGAACTTGGCTATCAGTTTCTGCTCGACGATTTTGCGTTGTCGTGTGTCTCGAAGGCCACCTTGGAGAATGCTTACCCGAAGATCGGAGGCTGAATGTCCTTGACTGCTGAAGTGTTCCCCGACTGGGAGGGAACACTCCTGCCTGGTGATTGTTGCAAAATCATCGAGCAGAAACTGATAGCCAAGTTCCGCACCCATGAGGACGGCCTTAACCGAGATCTTGGGTTCATGTCACGCTACATGTAACCCCACCTGATGCAGGGTCATCCAGACTCGAGTCGACATTGGCTTGTTCTCTCTACACAGATGCGGCCGGACCTGCTGTGATTTCCAGCCAAAAAAAATGTTTTTTGTCTTTTTTTGTTTTTCATACAGACCCCAGCATCTGCAATATTTGACCCCTTGTGACCCCACCTCATTGTTCTTTGATGTAATGTTTCCCTGACTGACCTGTTTGGACACCATTCACACCTTTGACTGCTGTGATTATCTCTCTGCCGAGGTGTGATAAATGGCAGTTGGAAAGGTTACCGGTAAACATCTGACATGATTCTCTGACTATATAAGCTGTGTCTTTATGGATTTCTCCACTTCACCTGAAGAAGAAGCAGCGCTCCGAAAGCTTGTGATTTCAAATAAAGCTGTTGGACTATAACCTGGTGTCGTGTGACTTCTTACATTTGTCCACCCCAGTCCAACTCCGGCATCTCCACACCATGACTATAATTAAGGAATTGAAGTGTTGGGAGTGGCTTTATTGCTATATCATTAGCTGTACACTACAAAAATCAATGACAAAATATTGAGTCCCTTTTTTCAGTGACAGCCATGGCTCAGTTGGTAGCGCTCTCGCCTATGATCCAAATGCTTGTGGGCTCAATAACCCAGACCAACGCAGGTGCAAATAGCCACATGGGAATATGATGTTGTGGTGATAACAGAGACCTGACTCAAAAGAGGGCAGGATTGGGTACTAAATATTCCTGGATATAAGGTGTTCAGGAAAGATATGGAAGGAAGAAAGTGGGGTGGCAGTATTGGTTAAGGAGAATATTATAGTGCTGGACAGAGAGGATGTCCTGGAGGGGTCAAGGACAGATATATGGCTAGAGTTAAGAAGTAATAGAGGTGCCATTACACTACTAGGTGCATTCTATCGGCCACCAACTAATGGGGAGGATATAGAGGAGCAAATTTGCAGGGAAATTACAGAGAGGTGCAAGAACTATAGAGTAGTGGAAATGGGAGACTTCAATGATCCTAATTTAGACTGGGGTAGTAATAGTGTAAAGGGCAGAGAAGGGGAAGAATTTCTGAATTGTGTTCAGGAGAACTTTCTTGATCAGTATGTTTCCGGCCTGACGAGGAAGGAGGCATTGCTGGATCTGGTTCTGGGGAAAGAGGTGGGACAGGTAGAGCAAGTGTCAGTACGGAAACATTTAGGTAACAGTGATCAGTGACGTAAGAAAACTACTAGGCACTTGGTCTAAGTGCTAAACAAATCTTTAATCAACTGTTTTACAACATGGAGGTCTAGTTGTGTCCTTCACTAGTTCCTGTTAAGAATGTCCTGCGCAAGCTGGGCCCATGCCTGAGTATTTATACTCTCCCTGGACAGCGCCACCCGTAGGCCGCTCAGTATTATTTCATAAGTCTTTCTTTCATGAATGACTGATTCATGTCAATCATAGTATCATAAGGTTTAGATTAGCTATGGAAAAGGACAGGGAGCAATCTAGAGTAACAATATTTAATTGGAGGATGGCCAATTTCAGTGGGTTGAGAATGGATCTGACTCGGGTAAATTGGAATCAAAGATTGGCAGGCAAAACTGTAACTGAACAATGGGCTGCCTTTAAAGAGGAGGTGGTTCGGGTACAGTTGAGGTACATTCCCACGAGGTGGAAAGGTAGGGCAACCAAAGTCAGAGCTCCCTGGATGACAAAAGAGATAGGGAGTAGGAAGCAGAAAAAGAGCACATATGACAGATATCAAATTGAGAATACAAGTGCGAACCAGGCTGAATATAGAAAGTTCAGAGAGGAAGTGAAAAAGAAAATAAGAGAGGCAAGAAGAGTATGAAAATAGATTGGCAGCTAACATAAAAGGGAACTCAAAAGTCTTCTATCGACATATAAATAGTAAAAGGGTAGTAAGAGGAGGGGTGGGGCCGATTAGGGACCGAAAAGGAGACCTACGTATGGAGGCGGAGGATATGGCTGAGGTACTAGATGAATACTTTGCATCTGTCTTCACCAAGGAAGAAGATGCTGCCAAAGTCAAAGTGAAAGAGGAGGTAGTGGAGATACTGGATGGGATAAAAATTAATAGGTACTAGAAAGGCTGGCTGTACTTAAAGTAGATAAGTCACCAGGATGCATCCTAGGATGCTGAGGGAAATTAAGGTGGAAATCATGGAGGTACTGGCCATAATCTTCCAATCCTCCTTGGATACGGGGGTGGTGCCAGAGGACTGGAGAATTGCAAATGTTACACCCTTGTTCCAAAAAGGGTGTAAGGATAAACCCAGCAACTACAGGCCAGTCAGTTTAACCTCGGTAGTGGGGAAGCTTTTAGAAATGATAATCAGGGACAAAATTAACAATCACTTGGACAAGTGTGAATTAATTAAGGAAAGCCAGCACAGATTTGTTAAAGGCAAATCATGTTTAACCAACTTGATCGAGTTTTTTGATGAGGTAACAGAGAGGGTTGATGAGGGCAATGCGGTTGATGTGGTGTACATGGATTTCCAAAAGGCGCTTGATAAAGTGCCACATAATAGGCTTGCCAGCAATGTTTAAGCCCATGGAATAAAAGGGACAGTGGCAGCATGGATATGGAATTGGCTAAGTGATAGGAAACAGAGAGTAGTGGTGAACGGTTGTTTTTCAGACTGGAGGAAGGTATACAGTGGTGTTCCCCTGGGGTCGGTTCTAGGACCACTGCTTTTCTTGATATATATTAATGACTTGGACTTAGGTGTACAGGGCACAATTTCAAAATTTGCAGATGATACAATGCTTGGAAGTATAGTGAACGGTGAGAAGGATAGCGAAAGACCTCAAGAGGACAGACAGGCTGGTGGAATGGGCGGACACGTGGCAGATGAAATTTAACATAGAAAAGTGCAAAGTGATACATTTTGGTAGAAAGAATGAGGAGAGGCAATATAAACTAAGGGGTACAATTCTAAAGGGGGTGCATTAACAGAGAGACCTGGGGGTATATGTGCACAAATCATTGAAGGTGGCAGGGCAGGTTGAGAAAGTGGTTAAAAATGCATACAGGATCCTGGGCTTCATAAATAGAGGTATAGAGTACAAAAGCAAGGAAGTTATGATGAACTTATATAAAACACTGGGTCAGTCTCAACTATAGTATTGTGTCCAATTCTGGACACCGCACTTTAGGGTGTGAAGGCCTTTAGAGAGGGTGCAGAAAAGATTTACAAGAATGGTTCCAGGGATGAGGGACTTCAGTTACTTAGATAGACTGGAGAAGCTGGGGTTGTTCTCCTTAGAGCAAAGAAGGTTGGGAGGAGATTTGATAGAGGTGTTCAAAATCATGATGGGTTTAGACAGAGTAGATAGAGAGAAACTGTTCCCATTGGCGGACAGGTCGAGAACCAGAGGACACAGATTTAAGGAGATTGGCAAAAGAACCAAAGGTGCCATGAGGAAAATCTTTTTATGCAGCGAGTGGTTAGGATCTGGAATGCACTGCCTGAAAGGGTGGTGGAGGCAGATTCGATCATGGCTTTCAAAAGGGAATTGGATAAGTATCTGAAGGAGAAACATTCGCAGGGCTATGGGGAAAGGGCCGGGGAGTGGGACTAGCTGAAGAGCTCTTGCAGAGAGCTGGCACGGGCTCGACGGGCCGACTGGCCTCCTTCTGTGCTGTAACCACTATATGATTCTATGATAACACTGAGGGACTGCTGCACTGTTGAAGGTGTCATCTTTCGCATCAGACATTAAACCAAGGCTCTGTCTGCTCTCTCAGGTGGATGTAAAAATTCCCATGGCACTTTTTCGAAGAAGAGCAGGGGAGTTATCCCCAGTGCCCTGGACAATATTTATCCCTCAACCAACATCACTAAAAGAGATTATCAGCTCATTACCTCATTGCCTTATGTGGGAGCTTGCTGTGTGCAAATTGGCTGCCGTTTTTCCTACATCACAACAGTGACTACACTTCAAAAGTACTTCATTGGCTGTAAAATGCTTTGTAAGTCCTGAGGTCATGGAAGTCTTTCTTTCAGCCTCTCCATTTTCTCCAAACGCTCATCCTCTTTCTCTTCCAGTTTTATTATTTTGATTCTACTTTTCCTTCGCTTTTCCCTAATCTATCATTTTAATTATTTGTTCTCAGGATATTGACAACACTGGCAAGGCCGGCATTCCTAGTTACCCTGAGAAGGTGGTGGTGAGCTGCCTTCTTGAGTTACTGCAGTCCGTGTGGTGAAGGTGCTTCCACAGTGGTGTTAGGAAGGGGATTCCAGGATTTTGACCCAGCGACGATGAAGGAACAGCGATATATGTCCAAGTCAGGATGGTGTGTGACTTGGTGGTGATGGTGTTCCCACAATATTGCTAAATTTTCTCCAAAAACAACTGTCAAGAGTACTATTGTTACTTTATATCGGGAAGGAATAAGCCAAATAACCGATTCAGAAAAATACACCATTCTATGAACGAATTCTGGCTTTATTATAACATGACAAACTGGGGCTGGAAATCTAGAAACCCAACGATGGAACAGCTGTGCTAGCATTCTGGCTATAGAGATAAGATAAGTTGTTGACACTAAATCAATAACTTTATTGAAACAGAAGGTTAAAGGCTCCTGAAGTCTGAACCTTTGGGAATAAGACAACAGTTCTAATTTACACCTCATAAAGGAGCACATAAAAGTAACAAACATCTGCCTTCATAAAAATGATACCAAGTAAAGCACACCTGCTGTTACACCGTTTTTTATGATAAATTTAGAACACCTAGAGAAGAGATATAATTCTGTAGTGCTACCAGCTGAGGTGACTGTAAGAACTGCAGGAGTCAGCAGAAAAATTACTAGAGATAATTAGCTTACATCAGCAGAAAACCTTAAAGGAAACACCACTTGAAAAGGGTATAAATATTGAACTCTAAAATGGGATAATAGACTCACTGTAAAGGGGCAAAGCGATTCTCGGCTTCAGAGGCAGCTCTGTAAGTCTTCATAGCAAAATACTGCAGATGCTGGAAATCCAAAATAACAACAGAAAATGCTGGAAAAACTCAGCAGGTCAGGCAACATCCGTGGAGAGAAATTAGAATCGACGTTTCAGGTGAACCCTTTTTCAAAAAGGGTTCTCCATGGATGTTGCCTGACCTGCTGAGTTTTTCCAGCATTTTCTGTTGTTATTTCTGTAAGTTTCCAACTCTTTGTACCTCGGGGAACAAAGGTACTGTATTTGATTTTGGTGGATATCCTGAATAAACTTTAAGAACTGTAAAACTGTAGCGAAGTTAAGATTTGAGAATAAGAATCTCTGATAATAAGATGGTAAGGCCTAGAAATTCATTAAGGCGCTGCCAGCTTTGCGCCCAGTTAACGCCTAAAGGGTGAGTTTGCGCCAAAAATGAGTTTGCGCAGATATTCAGCGCAGCGGTATTGGCGGCGGTAGCCGTTAGCGCTGCGCCGGCACCGATGACGTCATCGGTGTGTGCAGTGCCCCGGTTCCGCCCCGAAATCGCGCCGATCCCCATATTTAGTTGCGGCCGCCTCCTCCGAAGCGGCCGCAAACAGCGACCAGAAAACGGGGCCATCCTGCTGCCTTAGTGGGGCGCTTTAAAGCGGAAGGTGTGGCCGGCCGCTTTTGCGGCGGCAGCCTGCCCGCACCTCCTTCCCCGGCCTCCTCCAGCCCCCCCCCCGGCGGCATTGCCGGCTGCTTTCCGCGAGCCCGGCACTTCTCCGTGGTGCCGGGCTCATTTGCCGGCACTATCCAGCGGCGATCTCCCCGTTGCAGGCAGCTCCCCCTTAAGAGAAGGAGGAGGCCTGCAGTACCGCAGCCTGCTGCACCGCAGCGCCTGGCGCAGCGGCGCCAAGAGCGGTGATATTCAGTGTCAGTGCACCAAGCGGAGGCGGGCACGCCCTGGTATAGCGCCCGCTTCCGAATTGGGGCGCTAACAATGAATATCTGGTGATCGCTATAGGCTTCCCGCCCAGCGCTAACTTTTGGGCGCTAGCCAGCTGGCGGGGCCATAGTGAATTTCCAGGCCTAAAGCTTTCTCTTTTTGAAACTGTTAATGTTGCAATTGAGTCACCAACTGTAAATTATATGTCGGTTCTTTAATAAATCTATATAGTTTTAGAATTGTCTCACATAATACTTCTGTATCAAACTCGCAAACTCAATCTCTGTACACTCTTTGGTGAGGAGCTGCAGAATTCTGGGGGAGTTTTCCGGACACTCATAATATCCAGAACGTTACAGTCTAGTTAAACGTATTAAAAGTGCTATCTGGAGGACGGTAACATTTTCAGGTTGTTCCTTTCCTTTAGGGAGAGATAGTCCGGACCTTTAGACCCAATTAAGCGTCTTTAGGATTCGGCTACCTCAAACTTTAGTTGAAAGTGAATGTCTGGGGAATATGCCTGATCTGGGGTAGCCCTAAAGGGGCTAGGACTAGTAATAATCCTTTCAACATTCCTTCCCATTCTCCATTTTGGAGGTGAAAGCAGCTTCCAAAATGTTAGTCTTTGAGTGGCTGAAAGCTAACTCAAAAGTGATGTTTTTATTCATTCTCAGGATGTGGACATGACTGGTCATCCCTAGCTGCTCTGAGAAGACAGTGGTGGTGGACCATCTTATTGAACCAGTGCATTGACACAACTGAGCAGCTAGTTAGGGCACTTCAAAGGGCAGTTAAGAGTCAACCACATTTGTGTGGGACTGGAGTTACATACAAGCCAGACCAGGTAAGGATGGCAGGTTTCCTTCCCAGGTGAACCAGTTGGGTTTTTACAACAACCCAACAGCTTCATGGTCATATTTATTGATACCAGCTTTTTATTTCCAGATTCATATTTTAAGCTTAAATCAAATTCTCAAACTGCGGTGGTGGGATTAAGTTCTCTGGATTATTAGTCCAGGCTTCTGGATTACTGGCTTCCAGGTGTCAGCTGTGGTTCAGTGGTAGCACTGTTGCCTCTGAGTCCAAAGGTTGAGGGCTCAAGGGACAGGAGCACAAAATCTAGGCTGACACTCCAGTGCAGTACTGAGGGAGCATTGCCTTGTCGGAGGTGCCGTCTTTCGGATGAGACGTTAAACCGAGTCTGCCTGCTCAGGTGGACTATTTCGAAGAAGAGCAGGGGAGGTCTCTCCGGTGTCCTGGTCATTACTGATCCCTCAACCAACATCAGTAAAACAGATTATCTGGTCGTTATCACATTGTCGTTTGTGGGACCTTGCTGTGCGCAAATTGACTGCCATGTTTCCTACATTACAACAGTGACTAAACTTCAAAAAGTACTTCATTGGCTGTAAAGTACTTTGGGGCATCCTGTGGTCATAAAAGGTTCTATATAAAAGCACGTTTTCTTACTAATAGTCCAGTAAACATAAACATTATACTGCCGTACCCGTTGATGTGTAAAGATTGACATGCTTCCATTAATGGAGAATGTCAGAAAATTCAGGCCTGCCACCGCCTCACTGCCTGACCAGGAATTTCCTGTCCTCTGACCCAGCCAGGACAAACACTGCCTGCTGCTTCCCTACCTGCAACATACAAATAGCAGCAGAGGGGTCAGCCCTGGGGTCCTGGTGGATTTTCCTGCTTTCCGTCACACTTACCACCAGTCCCCAGGCCCACCATGTCGAAGATGGTAAGAAACCCCTGGCAACAGCAGTAAATGCCTCTAACAGGCCCTCTGCCTAGCTCCAGAGGCTTAACTGCTGAAAGCCTCCATCTCGATCGAGCTTCTCAGTCTTCATTCTGATATTTAGGGCGCTTAGAATCATAGAAAGTTACAGCACGGAAGGAGGCCATTTCGGCCCATCGTGTCCGCGCCGGCCAACAAAGAGCTATCCAGCCTAATCCCACTTCCCAGCTCTTGGTCCGTACCCCTGCAGGTTACAGCATCCCAAGTGCACATCCAAGTACTTTGTAAATGTGGTTAGGGTTCCTGCCTCTACCACCCTTTCAGGCAGTGAGTTCCAGAACTCCACAACCCTCTGGGTGAAGAAATTCCCCCTCAAATCCCCTCTAAACCTTCCCCCAATTACTTTAAATCTGTGCCCCTTGGTTTTTGACCCCTCTGCCAAAGGAAATAGATCCTTTCTATCCACTTTATCTAGGCCCCTCATAATTTTATACACCTCAATAAGGTCTCCCCTCAGCCTCCTCTGTTCCAAGGAAAACAGACCCAGCCTATCCAGTCTTTCCTCATAGCTAAGATTCTCTACTCCCGGTAACATCCTTGTAAATCTCCTCTGTACCCTCTCTAGTGCAATCACATCTTTCCTGTAATGTGGTGACCAGAACTGCACGCAGTACTCTAGCTGAGGCCTAACTAATGTTTTATACAGTTGAAGCATAACCCCCCCTACTCTTGTATTCTATGCCACGGCTAATAAAGGCAAGCATTCCGTATGCCTTCTTAACCACCTTATCTACCTGACCTGCTACCTTCAGGGATCTGTGGACATGCACTCCAAGGTCCCTTTGTTCCTCTACACTACTCAGTGTCCTACCATTTAATGTGTATTCCCTTTCCTTGTTAGCCCTCCCCAAATGCATTACCTCACACTTCTACGGATTGAATTCCATTTGCCACTGTTTTGCCCACCTGACCAATTTATTGATATCTTCCTGCAGTCTACAGCTTCCTTCTTCAGTATCAACCACACAGCCGATTTTAGGATCATCTGCAAACTTCTTAATCATACCCCTTATATTCAAGTCTAGATCATTGATATATACCACAAAAAGCAAGGACCTAGTACTGAGCCCTGCGGAACCCCACTGGAAACAGCCTTCCAGTCACAAAAACACCCATCAACCATTACCCTCTGCTTCCTGCCTCCGAGCCAGTTTTGAATCCAACTTGACACCTTGCCCTGGATCCCATGGGCTTTCAACTTCGTGACCGGTCTGCCATGTGGAACCTTATCAAAAGCCTTGCTAAAGTCCATATACACTACATCAAATGCACTACCCTCATCTACCCTCCTTGTTACCTCCTCAAAAAATTCAATCAAGTTTGTCAGACACGACTTTCCCTTAACAAATCCGTGCTGACTATCTTTGATTAATCCGTATCTTTCTAAATGAAGATTTATCCTGTCCTTCAGAATTCTTTCCAATAATTTTCCCACCACCGAGGTTAGGCTGACTGGCCTGTAATTACTCGATCTATCCTTTCCTCCCTTTTTAAACAAGGGTACCACATTAGCAGTCCTCCAGTCCTCCGGCACCACACCTGAAGCCAGAGAGGATTGAAAAATGATGGTCAGGGCCTCTGCTATTTCCTCTTTTGCTTCGCTTAACAGCCTGGGATACATTTCATCCGGGCCTGAGGATTTTTCCACTTTTAAAGCTGCTAAACCCCTTAATACCTCCTCTCTCACTATGTTTATTTCATCTAATATTTCACACTCCTCCCCCCAATAGCAATGTCTGCTTTGCCCCTCTCCTTTGTGAAAACAGACACAAAGGGCTGGATTTTCATTCAGCAGTCGGGAAGGAGGCGGGACTACAACTTTCGGGTTTTAGTCCCGCCTCCATCGACGTCCGGCCAATCCACGCGATTTTCCCTTGATTGACATTGTTGAGCCCGCCCAGCGGGCTCAGCAGGCCAATTAAGGGCCACCCGGCAACAGGTGACGTCACAGACTGAAATTTCATCTGTCAAGAGGTGTTGACAGATGAAATATCAGCGTTTCACAGCTGTTTGAAGCTGCCAAACACTGACAGTCTGACTTCTAACCTGAGTCCTTCTACGCAGACTCAGTTAGAACTCTCACTGGCACTGAAAGCTGAAAGCTGTCACTTTTGACAGATCGCAGCCATTCTGCTTTCAGTGCCGGCTGAGTGATGGACTCCCAACGCCTCGAGGAAGAAAGGCTGTTAAGGTAAGTACAGGTAATTTAAACTTCTTTACACACTTTAGACACACCAAACACACTTACCCTTGCACTCATGCACCCATCACTCACCTGAACACTGACAGCGCGACCCCTCCAAGTCCTTCAACCCGACGGCCCGCCTGCTCTAACCTGGCGTGGTTTGGAGCCGTCGGGAATCCCACACGACACCCCTCAAAATAGGGATTAGGCTAAAAACTGCCTGTTAACAGGCAGTTAATTGGCACTAATCCCTTCCTGCCTCGGGTCGGCGGGTCTAAAATCTAGGCCAAAGTATTCATTAAGAACCCTACCGACATCTCCCGCCTCCACTCACAGATTACCCTCATGATCTCTAATAGGCCCTACCCTTTCTTTAGTTATCCTCTTACTCTTAATATATATATGGGTTTTCCTTGATTTTACTTGCCAAGAATTTTTCATGCTCTCTCTTTGCTTTCCTAATCTCCTTTTTAATTGCACCCCTGCACATTCTGTACTCTTGTAAAGGTTCTGCAGTATTTAGCCCTCGGTATCTGTCATACGCCTCCCTTTTTTTCTGCAACTTTTAGGTTCCTCTGCGGATCTTCTGGTGCAGTGGCATCACCAGCACAGGTTTGAGGGGCTGAACAGCCTCTTTCTGTGCGGGAACATTTGATGATTCTTTGACAATGATTACAGAATCCATCCACACATCAAAGGCACGATGATTGTGGCGGATGCCACAGACAAAAGGTGCTACTCTCCATTTCAACCTTACCGGAGCTGCGAATGATCAGTGCGACCATCTGATGCTGACTGATCCTTCAGGTTGACTAACTGACAGCCATTCTCAGGTTGCACGCTTAAAAGAATCATAAATAACAATAAACAAAGTTATTAAAAGCCCATCAGGAATCTCCCACAAATACAGCACCTTATTGGATCCCAATCGAAGGCGGTGAACAAGGAAATTACTAGGACACAGCCACTGAGTACGAATATTCCACTCCATTCTCGCTTTCAGCGAATCTAAAATTCCGAAAGAAAAGCAGGAAAAAGCAGCTTTGAAACAACAGATTTGTGCAAAAAAATTGTTCTGAGCAGTAATAAAGAATTATCAACCAATCACATGGCATACTCTCTGATATCTCTCACTACTCTCTGAAACCCCTCAATACACTCTGATAACCCTCACTATACTCTGATACCCCTCACTACCATCTAATACCCCTCACTACAATGTGACTCCACTCATTACTCTCTGATACCCCTCACTACACTCTGATACCCCTCAGTACACTCGGATACCCCTCATTACTCTCTGATACCCCTCATTAATCTCTGATACAACTCACTACACTCTGATATCCCTCAATAATCTCTGATATGCCTCACTACTCTCTGATACCCCTCACTACACTCTGATACCCCGCATGAATCTCTGAAACCCTCACTACACTCAGATACCCCTCATTACTCTCTGACACCCCTCACTACTCTCTGATACCCCTCACTACACTCTGATACCCCTCACTTCTCTCTGATACCCCTCAAAAATCTGTGATACCCCTCACTACACACTGATATCCCTGATTACTCTCTGATACCCCTCATTACCCTCAGATACCCCCCACTAATCTCTGACAACCCGCATTACTCTCTGATAACACTCACTACACTGTGATACCCCTCATTGCTCTCTGGTACCCCTCACTACACTGTGATACCCCTCACTTCTCTCTGATACCCCTCACTACACTGTGATACCCCTCACTAATCTCTGATACCCCTCACTACACTCTGATACCCCTCACTAATCTCTGATAACCCTCACTACTCTCTGATACTCCTCACTACACTCTGATACCTCTCACTACTCTCTGATAACCCGCACTACTCACTAATACCCCTCTTTACTCTCTGATACCCCTCATTACTCTCTGATACTACTCACTAATCGCTGATAAACCTCATTAAACTCTGATACACCTCATTACTCTCTGATACACCTCACTACAATCTGATAACACTCACTACTCTCAGATACCCCTCACTAAACTCCGAAACCCCTCACTAATCTCTGATACCCCTCACTACACTCTGCTACCCCTCATTAATCTCTGATAACCCTCATTACACTCTGATACCCCTCATTACCCTCTGATACCCCTCACTAATCTCTGATAACCCTCATTACTCTCTGATACACCTCACTACAATCTGATAACACTCACTACTCTCAGATACCCCTCACTAAACTCTGAAACCCCTCACTATTCTCTGATACCCCTCACTACACTCTGATACCCCTCATTGCTCTCTGGTACCCCTCACTAATCTCTGATAACCCTCATTACTCTCTGATACCACTCATTACCCTCTGATACTCCTCACTAATCTCTGATACCCCTCAGTACTCTCTGATACACCTCACTTCACTCGGATAACCCACATTACACTCCGATACAACTCACTACTCTCTGATACCCCACACTAAGCTCTGATAACCTTCACTAAACTCTGATGCCCCTCACTACACTCTGATATGCCTCACTACAACCTGTTACCCCTCAATATACTCTGATACCCCTCATTACTCTCTGATAACTTTCACTACACTCTGATAACCCTTGTTACACTCTGATACCCCTCATTACTCTCCGATTACTCTCACTACACTCAGATAACTCTCAATACACTCTGATACCGCTCATTACCCTCTGATACCCCTCACTAATATCTAATAACCCTCATTACACTCCGATACCACTCATTACCCTCTGATACCGCTCACTAATATCTAATAACCCTCATTGCACTCTGATACCCCTCATTACTCTCTGATACACCTCACTACAATCTGATAAACCTGACTAGACTCTGATACCTCTCACTACATCTGATATCCCTCACTACATTCTGATAGCACTCACTACACTGTGAAACCCCTGACTACTCTCTGATAAAGCTCACTACACCCTGATATGCCTCAATACTCTCTGACACCCCTCACTAATCTCTGATACCCCTCACTACACCCTGATACTGTAGAATTCGCAAAATTAATATTGTATTATAAGGGTCCTCTGGCAGAAGAGGCCTTGATTTTAAAAACACTGTTTTAAAAGAAGCCCAGAAAGGGGACACACAAAATGGCCACCAGACCCCGTGACTGACTTATTGGGACACTTTAAAATGGTTCCTGCAGTCCCCAGACAGCCGTTGTGGATTCAACCCACAGTAAGTTCTGGAAGCCGTTTCTGAGAGAACGAAACCAGACACCCATACATACATAAAGATTGGATGCAGATCCAGTCAGATCGGCCTGTAGATAAAGGCCATCTAAATGTTTACCCAGACAAAGGGGAACAGTTCCATATTCATAACGAATGCATCAAGGACCCGTTAATACATCAAGAAGAGATTAAAACATTACCAGGTCATTCCAGACCAGAGATGGCCATCACCGGCCATCCCGAAAGCAGTTTAAATATAATAACTACCCCGCTGTGCCATAAGCCCATCAAAAGTTAAACAAAGACTAACCTTGATTTGGCGGGAGATAGAGGCTTCTTCTGAGAAGTATAATTGGAGACACCGGGGGTAGCGAAAGGGCTTCGCCTTGGATATTGGGAAGAGAGAGGTTCCTTTCTTCATCATCTTTGTGGGATCTTCGGTAATAGCTGTTACCTTCGATAGCGACTGGAGTTCGGAGAAGAAGACGGTTCGAGCCGGTGTCCCGCCCCGGGGTAAAACATCGGGAGATCATCGACCAACCCCGGGCCGTTGACGAAACGGGAGGTAGTAAAACTACAGAAGAATCCTATATGAAAGCCGGCTAGGGGCTTCCAACCGTGGTCAAGCAGATGATCTCCGCCGACATCCAGGCCCGTCAGTGCCCAGCCTGTCCGTGACCTTCACCTCGAGAGAGAGAGAGAGAGAGAGAGAGAGAGAGAGAGAGAGAGAGAGAGAGAGAGAGAGTGAGGTGTGGCGCAGCCCGCTGTGGCTCCACTGACCACGAGGAAACAGGATGCCTGAGGGGATCAAAACGCAGACCTGTTTCAAAACTCTATACTTTTCCAACTGGATTGGTGAGCCTGTTTCTGACCCTTCATAATCGGATCTAGATAGGTTTAAGGGGGTGGTCATTTTGGGTATAATTAACATGAGTTGTTGTCCCTCGATGTTCTGTGTGTTTCCCCATTTCATAATGACTGTTGTAAGGTATAATGGCCTAGAAATTGAGTTTTGGCTTAGCCAGGGCTTTAGCGCCGGAAGTTAGTGCCGGCGCTAAGTCCCCCTGCGCGCGCCAAAAATTCAGCAGGGCCGCGCCCAAACGGCTGCCGGCGCTACTGAAGGGTCTTTGCGGCGGTAAATCGGCGCTAACTGCCGTTTCGCGCCGCAATTCCGGCGCTGCGGCACCCGATGCGGTGCGGCAGGCTCGGGAAGTGCAGGCCTCCTCCTTCCCTTAAGGAGGAGCTGCCTGCACCCGATCGCGGCCCGCGAAAATCTTTTAAAAAATGAGCCCGGCACCTCGGACAAGTGCCGGGCTTGCTTCTGTTCCGGGGGGGGGGGGGGGGGAAGTCCGGGGAGGGAGCTGCGGCCAGGCGGCCGGCGGGAAAGCGGCCGGCCGCCGCGGGGCCTTTAATGCGCCGGCGCAAAGACTCGTAAGACTCTGTTGCCAGAGTCTTAGTTGCGGCTGTCACGGGCGAGGCGGCCGCAACTGAATTTCGGCGCTGGGGCCCGTCGGCATGGCAACCGGGACACTGCGCACACCGATGACGTCATCGGTGCCGGCGCAGCGCTACCGGTCTACCGCGGCGTAAGGGCCCCAGGCAATTTCGGCGCCGGCGCCAAATGCAGCGCTAGGCCCTCTAGCGCCGCAAAATCGGCGCTAAGGGCACTCAATTTCTAGGCCAATATGCCTGTATCTATTTTAGCTAGTACTGTATTGTTATGATTTGTTTTTCCCTCCCATGTACCCTCCTATTTGCTTGCATTTGATTTGTTTTTCCATTTGCAATAAAATTCCATTTTGATTCATTAAACTTGGTCTATAAGAGTCTTCTCTGCATTGTAGTTCCTGCACCTAAGTCCAGTATCTAGAATCTAAGGGGCGAGTGGGTCGAACCACTCAAGGTTATACTGTGCAAAAGAGAGAGAGAGGCCTCTGGCGAGAGAAACCTCTGCGACCTCAGAGAGAGAAATCCCTTACAGAAAATGGTGACTGCGGCAGGATGCTGGCAGCAGGATTGCAATGCATTAGACCCAAGTTTGAATGGTCGAAATGCAATGGATGAGAGGATAGCCGATTATGTCTTTGGTAAGGTAAGTCACACTAAGCAGTGGATTTCCGATCTCTTACTGGATGGGCGTCCAGTGGACGCAGCCATCAGGTGGACAGAGAGCAAAGAGCATAAGAAGTCAGTGGAAAAGGCAGTGTGGCTGATGTGCTACAAGAAACAGGTCCAAATTTTGGACCGAGTCGTTGCAGCACAGGCAGCCAAGATCACTGCCCAAGCAGCAGAGATAGAGGAAAAGGCCATGGGTGGGTAAAAACTCATCACAGCGCTTCACACGCTGAATCAGGAACGCCAAGTTGTAACCAGCCAACATCAGGCTAGAATAGAGTACCTGGAATGCCAGGTTACTGAGGCAAAGATCCATGAGGCGAGAATACGGGAGAAAAACGCCCGCCTCACACAGCAGCTAAGAGCGCAGGAGGAGAGAGTAGTGGAAGTCAAGGCAGCTTACAAGCTATCCCTTGAACATGGGTTTGAGAGCGCAGACCATGGCCCCTGCCAAAAGACCATAGAGGACCTGAGAACGGCCCTGGTTAAGGCAAAAGGCATGGTATGCCCCGTAAGCCCGAGAGCAAGTCAGATTGAATTTTTGCAGGAATCCAAACATCCGGTTCCTTGTGAAGTAGTTGTGGCACCAGCCACTGAACCCTCAACCCCACCAAGCTATAGCAAGGCTTGGCCCGAAAAGGGGGTGGTGGAAGAAAGGGTAGCCGAGATCGTACAGGAGGAGGAACAACCCCTGGTAGCACAGCCGGAGCCGGAACCAATGTGTCCGACTCGGCACCAGAGGTTCGGTCCCAACGCTGCAAATGGCGATGCCGGACCCCACGTGAATCAGATCGTGGTGCCCTACGCTGTCCCACAACTAAGATCCATGGTGAGCCACCTCCCAAGACTCACAGTAAAGGGAGATCTGTCAGTGCATTTCAGGGAGATAGAGGAGACAGCCGCCATCAATGATTGTGATGATCTTGAACAGGTGAAGATGCTGCTCTTCTCCCTGGGTAGCACAATCCTTCAGTGCCTCTCAGACGAGAGTACGAGGGGACGGAAAGGGTATACGGATCTCAGAGATGAGGTCTTAGAAGTTATGGGAGTGGACAATGGTAATCCGTTCCAACGGGTGGAAGGGACTGTGCAGCTAGCTGGAGAACCCCCGCGGGTTTTCGCAGAAAGGCTGTGGCCAGTGTATCGATGCAGTTGTCCGGGCATGCCTGAACGGGTTGGAATGAGCGCTGAACAGCGGGTTCATTGGCTCCGTTGCTTGGTTACCAACAGCTTGCCACAGATACAGGCCTTAGCCAGGTCCTGGTTTGACCCCCAAGGTCCCGGCGTCATGGAGGAGATGGTGCTCCGCCAGCTCACCGTAGCTTACAAGAATTGTAGAGGTCAGGAGGGACCTCCCTCTAAGGGAAAGGTGCATGAGGCAAAACCCGCAGCCCCAAGTAAGAAGGAGTGGCGTCAGGAAGGGAATCGCCCTGCCCAAGCCAAGCTCAATTGCTACGGGTGTGGGAAGGATGGACATTGGCGCAGGGAGTGTAAAAATCCATGGAAGGATAATAAGGGAAAATCTCCCGCAGCCCAAACCCAAGCCCAGACCGCCGCCCCAGCACCAGCCCAAACACAAGCCGCAGCTCCTGTCCCAGCAAAGGGAGCTGGTGCGGCTATGGATCCCACTGCGATAGAATCAATTTTAGAGACAATGCGGTCTCTTATGATCGCGCAGGGGAAGATAGCCGTCACCACTGGTCTTGTCGTTCCCGAAACCCCGACTCCTGTGCCCAAATGACTAGAGCCGGCACAGCCCGTTTACTTGTGTGCGCTGCGATATGATGAATGGAGGCGACCCCTTGTGGAGATGGAGGTGGAGGAGGTGAAAGGGATCTATTTGCTGGATACGGGGGCATCATGCACCGTGATCCACACAGATGACCCTGCCACCTCACCTCTGTCCACCGGGGTTCCATATATTCTGTCGGGCTTCACAGGCAAGGAACAAGCTGGCGCATTTTCCATTCCCCTCTCCGTTCATTTAGGACCACTCCGCACCAAGTGGAAGTGTATACTGATGAAGTGGGAGGTGGAGGGTGGAAAGGGGATCCTCGGGTCCGATTTCTTGGCAGAACACGGGATTATCGTGGGCCTAAGAAATCATTGTCTTTGGGGAGCGGGTAAGGGTAAACAGGGCGAAGTAATCGTCATCCCAGGGAAAGGAGAAAGAGGGACCCTGTGTACCGTGAAGCCAAAAAAGGGCTACGACCTCGAGCTCATGGTCGCAGGCGTCCCACAAGATCTGCAGGCATTCGTGTCAGACCACCTGACCACGTTTGCCACTCACAAACACGATTGCGGGAGGGTCACCGGGTTTGAGGTCAGAGTAGACGGAGACCCCATGGGCCAGCCCCAAAAACAGTATAACTTCCCCCGGGAAGCGGAGCCCGACATGGAGACAGCAATGTCTTCATTGGTGCAGCAGGGCGTGTTGAGACCGATAGTCACCCATGTAAACTCTCCTTTGTGGCCGGTGAGGAAGCCGGACGATTCCTGGAGAGCCACGGTGGACTACAGAGTCCTCAATAGCAACATCCCAGCCTGCGCGCCGATGGTAGCAGCATTTGCCGACCTGATAGGGAGTATTCCAGCATCCGCGACCACGTTCACGGTGCTGGATATTTCCAATGGGTTTTGGTCTATCCCTTTAAGGAGGGGGGATCAGTACAAGTTCGCCTTTACTTTTAAAGGGCAACAGTACACCTGGAACTGCTTGCCGCAGGGTTTCCACAACAGCCCCAGCATTTTCCATCAATGCATGGCAGGGAGTTTAAAGGAGTTCAGCCAGCCCAATCAACTGGTGCAGTATGTGGACAACCTGCTCCTGTTCACAGATTCCAGAGAGGAGCATGGCCCACTATTGGTCGAGTTATTGGAGCTGTTAGGCAGAAAGGGTTTCAAAGTGAACCCAAAGAAGGCACGGATCGGCCAGCAGGAAGTGAAGTTCCTGGGTCTGACCATCCGTGCCGGTGAGAGAGCCATAGACAAGGCGAGACGGGAATCGGTGCAAGATCTACCGATCCCCACCACCGTATCGGGTGTGAGGTCCTTTCTGGGACTGACCGGGTACTGCAGAGATTTCATTGAGGACTATGCAGCCACAGCAGCCCCGCTGCTCCGACTCCTACACAAAGGAGTGGAGTGGTCCTGGGATGAGGGTTGCCAGGCAGCATTTGAAAAACTCAAGAGGGACTTGCAGATCGCGCCAGCTCTGGGGGCCATAGATGGGGGGGAGGAGTTCTTCCTGGAGGTAGCGGCTAGCGGGGATAGCCTGAGCACTGTACTGCTCCAAGAGCGACACGGCAGGCTGAAGCCGGTGGTTTATTCCTCCAGGGTGCTCACCGATGTGGAAAGGAGATTCTCCAATTGCGAGCAGCATCTCTTGGCCACGCATTGGGCTGTGAAAAGATCTCTGATCTTCACAGGCACCTCTCCCATCACTCTCCTCACCCATCACACACCCACTCGGATGCTACTGGATGGAAGGATTAAGGATGGGACAGTAAGCAGTGCCCACATTGCACGCTGGACCCTCCTCCTTTCCCAGATGGAGCTGAAGGTAAAGGGTCTCTGCAAGCCCAAGCTCGCGCCTCTTCTGTTCATTAATAAATAGACATTCTTATTATGAACACAGCTAGCTTTTGCTCGACACTTTTATTGAGCACATGTGGACTAGGAACAGTATCTGTAGAGGCTTCCATCTTGACTGCTGCCTTGTGGGTAGCCTAGTGCCTCATGGGTAATTTAGTCATAATATACATACAGCTGGGTAGTGTAGTCTTATACATACAGCTATATAAAGCTCTACACAGCTCTACGGCTCCACCTAGTGTCCACTATAGAATGACATGTTATTGATCATTACAGCGGCCAACATGGTATATCCCGGAACAGTCCATCGGTGATCTGTAGAGGGGGTATGGGAAGCGAACGTAGGATTACGGGCCGGGATACATCCCACAGGCCGGGAGATCTATGTAGATGGTTCTAGCACGGTATCCGCTGGCGAGCGACTCACGGTGTGTGGAGTTTATGACCCCACGGCAGACATTGCCCTGGCGATTAAGCTCCCCAGCACTATGAGCACCCAGCAGGCTGAACTGTCCGCGGTAGTGTACGTTGTTACACACCCCGAAATCTTCCCCACCCCATACACGATTTGCTCGGACAGCATGTTCACATGCAACTTGTGTACGGAGTACCTAGCCATCTGGTCCCGCCGCGGATATACCTCTGCGGACGGGCGACCCTTAACCGTAAAGCCCTTGTTAGAAAAGATCCTGGCCGCAGTGGGGGAGGAAGGGGAAGTCTTTATCCACAAGGTGAAGGCTCATTCCTCCACGGAACCCCGCAACCAGGGTAACCAGCAAGTGGATACGCTAGCCAGGGAAGGTGCCCGCACCGGCGCTTTCTGGGATCCCTATGGGTCCAAACCCGTGGTCCGGGAAGTGTTCTCGGGGTGGGGACTACCACGATTTGTGGAGTCCGACCGAGGGAGTCATTTCACCGGCCAAGTGGTGCAGGACACCCTCATGCTCTTAGGCATCGAAGGGAAGTGGCACGTGGCCCACAATCCGCAGTCATCTGGGATTGTGGAATGCATGAACCGCACCTTAAAAGAAAAGTTGAGGAAAGAGACAATGGGCTCGCCCCAGAAATGGGCAGAAGCCTTGCCTCTAGTCCTTATGTGAACATGGGAAAACAGCATCAGGGCAACCGACTGCTGCTCGAACCCCGTAAGACACAGGAGTGGGAAGTTGGAGATCAGGTCATGGTGAGAAACTATGCCCGAGTGGGGAGTTTAGAACCACTGTATATGGGGCCTTACAGCCTTGTAGACAAAGCCAGCCCCATGGTTTACGCAGTGAAGCAGCCCCGGCGCACGAAATGGTTTCACATAAACCAGTGCAAACTGTTTAAGCCGGGTGCAAAGGAGCCAACAACTGAGGCCAGGTCTGAGGGTGAAAATCCTCAGCCTGAGGCGTGCAATAAGTCACAGACCACACAGGCTGGAACCGCAGCCTGCCTGGAGGGAGAAACTGTCCCGCCTGTAATGTATATGCCTTTAAGGGGGGAACTACTTTTTACAGCTCATGTATACTGTAGTACCGGCAGTGACCACACCTGTATATAGCACTGAGTAGTAATCTGTACAGTCAGTTCCAGAGTGAGCCACGTTGAGTAAACACCTGTTGTACCGTTCTCCTGCAGTCTTGTGTCTTACTACTGACAGACACAACACCGCCCACCTGGGAGGTTTCCCCATTGGCCTGGGACTCGGATGAGGAGGAGCCAGAAGACCAAGGCCCTCCTCCTGATCCGAACGCCATCGGGGGGGAGCCCAAACAGCAAGGCTCCGCCCTCGACACAATTCTGGAGGAGGTGGAGTCGGAGGACGGAGGTCCCGCCCTCGACTCAAGCTTAGGGGAGGTAGAAATTGGGGGCAGAGATCCTCCACCTGTAGGGACAGGTGAGGAGGAGTCATCTGCCACAGACCCAAATCCCAAAGGGGCGGAGCCTGAGGGAAGGGAGCCGAAGCCGGCAGCCGTGGAGGTGCCACGGGCTGTGAGGGCTAAAGTCCCAATCGAAGGTCCCCTCGCTAAGGGAGCCACGCCCAAAGCACCTCTTCGCAGGTCGGCTCGAATGCCTCAGCCGGTAAAACCTTGGCCCGATTCCCCCACCTTCAGTAAACGCAGACTTGGGAAATCCCTGGCAAAACGCAGTCCCCAATTGACAGCAAAAGGCTGCGGGGAACCCAAGCCACAGGTCAGTGCAGCCCCGCCACAAGGAGCGGCAAGCTGCAGTCCAATCAGGGATTAGGTAAGCCGCCCGGGGACGGGCGGCACTGTACATAAGTTAAGTTTAAGTTTAATTAAGTTTAAGGTGTGTGTATATTAAAGTGATTAGTGTTATAAGTAGTTTTGGAATCTGCCCAGTTTGTGTGTTGTTTTGGAATCGAGGTCGAAAGACCTGATCATGCCTTCACCTAAGCCAGAATCTCTCGGGAGCCTGGCTATATCGTTTAATTTTGTTACAGGAACCAGAAAGATGAGAGGGATTCTCGTCGTGTTCACGGTGATCGGGTGGAGCTGGGCCTACCGGGGCTGCACCAAGGACTCCACGATTTACGGGTGCTCGGGGAGCACAGCCCCCATCGTGACCGATGGGTCGGGCGCGCGGGGCGTTGAGGAGACAGCCACATATTTCCACGAAGGGAGGTGGCCAGGATGGCTGGGGTTGAACTCTACGGAATGCTCCAGCCAGTCTGGGCTTGCGTACCAAGAGACTTCCTTGATGTGCCCCCGAGTGAGGGTCATCGCACCCAGAGTCAGCGTTACCGTCAGGAAGAAGATTTGCCTGGTTTGCAATGGACATGTTCCTTTGGACCACTGGTGGTGGCTTCGGAAGCTGAGTAAGACCATAAAGAACTCCACGGTCGAGTGAGAGAGACTGGGTAACAATACCCATCGGACTATTACGGGGACTCAAGGGGGGTTGAGTGTCTGTTGGGACAAATGGTGGGAACCAGATGAGGGAATTTACATCTGTATGTGGGGTTCAGAATGCGCCTGCCCCACAGGCGTCTCCATCTTTTTCCAAAGGCAGTGGCAGGATGCTGGGAAAGGAATGAGGTGGGACATCAGCACATGGGTGTGTGGAGTCCCATACTCTCAGATCCCAGTCAACGCCACTGAGCTCATCACCCGCCCCCGCAAGCCCCTGCCCACGATTCCGGTAGCCAAAGCCCGCAAGGAAGGGTGCCCCACCACTACCAAAGGACCCGGGAACAGATTGGTATTAGTACCCACAGGTCAGGTGCTATACCAAGGGGTGCACTACGCAGTGGCCTCGGTGATTTTAAACCTCACTGAGGTGCGATTGCCAGAGTGCTGCCCCAAGGAAATGGAGCAATTGTACCAGGTCCTGTTAACAAACATGTCCAGGCAGTTTTACGAATTCGACTTTGTTGATATAGACAGAGCCAAATTGTACACCACACCACATGAGGTCTTGGACAGGATAGGGAGACAAAGAAGGGGTGCAGTAAATGATATTTTCACTGCTTTTAACACAGGGACCTCCGTCATCAACACGCTGGATGACGTGGAGCTGCAGACCCAGATTAATGGTTTGAAAACACAGTTACGAAAGGTACTGACTGACGAGAACAAGGTAGTGGGTTCTGAGTTACATGAGGACCAGGCCATGACACTACACTTAAAAGAAATTATTGCTGAGCTGGAGAAACACGCTAAAACGGTAAATGCTCTCATCGGGGAGGATCGGAATGCGTCCGATCAGGCTGCGTGCTGTACGGGGCGTGGTTACTGGGCGAGGGCCGCAGTAACCTGGAGGATCTAAAACAAGGTTTAGTCCCCTCCTGGATCAGCAACAAGCACCTCGCAGCCCTCCACCCTTTTGAGAATGCATTAAGTCCGTGCCAGCTCAGACTAGCTTCAGAAGCCTACCCAGTCCCAGTGGACTGTGGACGGTCTAATCACACCATTATGGGTATAGTGGTAATAATAATAATAATCAACTTTATTGTCATTGTTAGTGCACAAGTGCAGTACAACGAAATGTAAGCTTGCGGCTCCCGAGAGTGTACATTTGATTAAGACATTTAACATTCATTTGACTTGTAACATAAACATAAACATAATAAAGTGCATTGGCAGATGTGCAGGCTTTAGAGTTTATTTGCAGAGTTCAATAGGATGACAGCCCTGGGAAAGAAGCTGCTCCTAAATCTGGTCGTTCAGGTGCGAATGCATCTGTAGCATCTCCCAGATGGCAGGGGGGTGAACAAACTGTGGCTGGGGTGGGTAGGGTCTTTGATGATGGTCAGTGACCTCCGTAAACAGCGTTTCTGGTAAATGTTCTCAATGCCGGTGATGGGAAAGACAGATAAACCCGCCCTGGTATACAGGGTGGAGAACATTGGAGTCATTCCGCGGGGTGCACACATTCGCTACACAGCGGTCCCACCTTATGTCATTCGATGGGAGCATGCAATGACGGGTACCGATCTCTCGGGGTGCCGGAGCCGGGGAGCACATATCATCCTGTGTCCCCAGCACTTGAATGCCTATTCGAAACCACAGTGCGGGTTCAGAACTGCTGGCGCGAAGCCTATAAATTGCACCATGGAGGCAATGGCACAAGGCTATGTGCCCGCGCAGGTGGCATATATAGGAGGTGGGACATACTGTGTCACCACTGTAGCGCCCCACTACCAACATGGACAGCACGGCTGGTGTCCGGTGAGTGACAGCAGATTCTGCTTCAAGCCCAAGGCAGAAGTTCAAGTGGCCCAAGAGCGAATTGACCCCATTCCTGAACCTTCCACTGTTCACATCACTGTTAAAGAGAATTTCACCGATCTGCAACGATTCGTTGCACATTTTGGATATATCATTCCCCTCTCCCTGAACACCTCACCAAGATATTAAAAGCCGCTGTCGTTTCACAGAAACATTTTTACACACTGGAGCAGAAGACTTTAGAGATAGGGGCAAGCATATTGGATATAGTAACCCCACCGTGGTGGGATCTGTTCACTAATGTAGAAGTCCCTTCTTGGATTAGGATAGCCTCTCACATCCTTGTAGTGCGTCAGGTTTTCATTGTGGTTTATTTACTGTTTGTACACTGTAAAAAGGTCAGACATTCGCAGAAATATGAGAACAGAGGAGAATGGAGGGAGCATTATGTGTGGGTAGACGAGGAGACACCCATTTAGATTTTTGCTGCTATGTATAATGTTAAAGTTTCCCTCCATCCTTTATGTTTATGTTTGTTTATGAGTATTCTTTGTGTGTACTTTATTTTTATTATTGAAACTCGTTAAGCGAGTTGTTGTTAATAAATGATAATGTGTATGGACCAGGTGGTGTAGGGGTATTAGGCCCCCCTCCATGCCTGGAAATGAGTGTGTCAGGTTTTAAATCCAATGTATTACCATCTATAGATGCTTAATGTACACTGTAGGTTTTCTGAAATGGGAAATACATGTGTCGTGGGGTCATAGATAGGTAATTACAGGGGATGGTTTAATTATGGAAGGTCAGAAAATTTTGCTCACCCAGAATTATGATACTTCAAGCAAGTTATAGTATCATCAGGGGGGACTGTAGAATTCGCAAAATTAATATTGTATTATAAGGGTCCTCTGGCGGAAGAGGCCTTGATGTTAAAAGACTGTTTTAAAAGAAGCCCAGAAAGGGGACACACAAAATGGCCACCAGACCCCGTGACTGACTTATTGGGACACTTTAAAATGGTTCCTGCAGTCCCCAGACAGCCGTTGTGGATTCAACCCACAGTAAGTTCTGGAAGCCATTTCTGAGAGAACGAAACCAGACACCCATACATACATAAAGATTGGATGCAGATCCAGTCAGATCGGCCTGTAGATAAAGGCCATCTAAATGTTTACCCAGACAAAGGGGAACAGTTCCATATTCATAAAGAATGCATCAAGGACCCGTTAAAGACATCAAGAAGACATTAAAACATTACCAGGTCATTCCAGACCAGAGATGGCAATCACTGGCCATCCCGAAAGCAGTTTAAATACAATAACTACCCCGCTGTGCCATAAGCCCGCCAAAAGTTAAACAAAGACTAACCTTGATTTGGCGGGAGATAGAGGCTTCTTCTGAGAAGTATAATTGGAGACACCGGGGGTAGCGAAAGCGCTTCACCTTGGATATTGGGAAGAGAGAGGTTCCTTTCTTCATCATCTTCGGGGGATCTTCGGTAATAGCCGTTACCTTCGATAGCAGCTGGAGTTTGGAGAAGAAGACGGTTTGAGCCGGCGTCCGGCCCCGGGGTAAAACATCAGGAGATCATCGACCAACCCCGGGCCGTTGACGAAACGGGAGGTAGTAAAACTACAGAAGAATCCTATATGAAAGCTGGCTAGGGGCTTCCAACCGTGGTCAAGCAGATGATCTCCGCCGACATCCAGGCCCGTCTGTGACCTTCACCTCGAGAGAGAGAGAGAGAGAGAGAGAGAGTGAGGTGTGGCGCAGCCCGCTGTGGCTCCACTGACCACGAGGAAACAGGACGCCTGAGGGGATCAAAACGCAGACCTGTTTCAAAACTCTATGCTTTTCCAACTGGATTGGTGAGCATGTTTCTGGCCCTTCATAATCAGATCTAGATAGGTTTAAGGGGGTGGTCATTTTGGGTATAAATAACATGAGTTGTTGTCCCTCGATGTTCCGTGTGTTTCCCCATTTCATAATGACTGTTGTAAGGTATAATATGCCTCTATCTATTTTAGCTAGTAATGTACTGTTATGATTTGATTTTCCCTCCCATGTACCCTCCTATTTGCTCGCATTTGATTTTGTTTTTCCATTTGCAATAAAATTCCATTTTGATTCATTAAACTTGGTCTATAAGAGTCTTCTCTGCATTGTAGTTCCTGCACCTAAGTCGTGTCTAGAATCCAAGGGGCGAGTGGGTCGAACCACTTAAGGTTTTACTGCGCAAAAGAGAGAGAGAGGCCTCTGGCGAGAGAAAACTCTGTGACCTCAGAGAGAGAAACCACTTACAATACCCCTCACTAATCTCCAACACCCCTCACTACACTCTGATACCCCTCACTACACTCTGATACCACTCACTACTCTCTGAAACCCTTCATTACGCTCTGATACCCCTCACTACTCTCTGATACCCCTCACTACTCTCTGATACCCTTCATTACTCTCTGATACCCTCATTAGTCTCTGATACCCCTCATTACACTCTGATACCCCTCATTACCCATTGATACCCCTCATTACTCTCTGATACCCCTCATTACAATCAGATACCCCTCACTAATTTCTAACACCCCTCATTACTCTCTGATACAACTCACTACACTCTGATACCCCTCACTACATTCCGATAACACTCACTTCTCTCTGATAACTCTCACTACACTCTGATACCCCTCACTGCACTCTGGTACCCCTCACTAATCTCTGATACGCCTCACTAAACTCTGATAACCCTCAATACACTCTGATACCCTTCATTACTCTCTGATATGCCTCACTAAACTCTGATAACCCTCAATATACTCTGATATCCCTCATCACTCTCTGATACACCTCACAACCATCTGACAACACTCAATACTCTCAGATACCCCTCAATAAACTCTGATACCCCTCACTAATCTCTGATAACCCGCATTACTCTCTGATACCCCTCACTACACTCTGATACCCCTCACTTCTCTCTGATATCCCTCACTAATCTCTGATACCCCTCATTGCTCTCTGATACCCCTCACTATGCTCTGATACCCCTGACTACACTCAATACCCCTCACTACATCTGATATCCCTCACTACACACTGATAACCCTCACTAATCTCTGATACCCCTCACTACACTCTGATACCCCTCACTACACTCTGATAACCCTCACTAATTTCTGATACCCCTCATTACTCACTGATACACCTCACAACCATCTGACAACACTCACTACTCTCAGATACCCCTCACTAAACTCTGATACCCCTCACTAATCTCTGATAACCCGCATTACTCTCTGACACCCCTCACTACACTCTGATACCCCTCACTTCTCTCTGATACCCCTCACTACTCTCTGATACCCTTCATTACTCTCTGATACCCTCATTACTGCCTGATACCCCTCATTACACGCTGATACCCCTCATTACCCACTGATACCCCTCATTACTCTCTGATACCCCTCATTACAATCAGATACCCCTCACTAATTTCTAACACCCCTCATTACTCTCTGATATCCCTCACTACACTCTGATACCCCTCACTAAACTCTGATACCCCTCATTACTCTCTGATACACCTCACAACCATCTGACAACACTCACTACTCTCAGATACTCCTCACTAAACTCTAATAACCCTCACTAATCTCTGATAACCCGCATTACTCTCTGATACCCCTCGCTACACTCTGATAACCCTCACTTCTCTCTGACACCCCTCACTAATCTCTGATACCCCTCATTGCTCTCTGATATCCCTCACTATGCTCTGATACCCCTGACTACACTCAATACCCCTCACTACATCTGATATCCCTCACTACACACTGATAACCCTCACTAATCTCTGATACCCCTCACTACTCTCTGATACCCCTCACTACACTCTGATACCCCTCACTAATCTCTGATACCCCTCCTTACTCACTGATACACCTCACAACCATCTGGCAACACTCACTACTCTTAGATACCCCTCACTAAACTCTGATACCCCTCACTAATCTCTGATAACCCGCATTACTCTCTGACACCCCTCACTACACTCTGATACCCCTCACTTCTCTCTGATACCCCTCACTAATCTCTGATACCCCTCATTGCTCTCTGATACCCCTCACTATGCTCTGGTACCCCTGACTACACTCAATACCCCTCACTACATCTGATATCCCTCACTACACACTGATAACCCTCACTAATCTCTAATACCCCTCACTACTCTCTGATACCCCTCACTTCTCTCTGACACCCCTCACTAATCTCTGATACCCCTCATTGCTCTCTGATACCCCTCACTATGCTCTGATACCCCTGACTACACTCAATACCCCTCACTACATCTGATATCCCTCACTACACTCTGATAACCCTCACTACACTCTGATACCCCTCACTTTGCACTGATAACACTCACTAATCTCTGATGTGCCTCACTACTCTCTGATGCCCCTCATTTCCCTCTGATACCCCTCGCTAAACTCTGATAAACCTTATTATTCTTTGATACTCTTCACTACACTCTGATACCCCTAACTAATCTCTGATACCCCTCACTATGCTCTGCTACCACTCATTACTCTCTGATACACCTCACTGCACACTGCTAATCCTCACTAATCTCTGATAACCCTCACTACACTCTGATATCCCTCACTTACCTCTGATACCCCTCACTACTCCCTGATACTCCTCACTACATTCTGATACCTCTCATTACACTCTGATACACCTCACTGCATTTTGATACCCCGCACTACTCACTGATACCCCTCACTACACTCTGATACCCCTCACTACTCTCTGATACCCTGCACTACACACTGACACCCCTCACTGCTCTCTGATACCCCACATTAAACATTCTGATACACCTCACTGCATTTTGATACCCCGCACTACTCACTGATACCCCTCATTACTCTCTGATACCCCTCACTATGCTCTGATAACCCTCACTAATCTCTGATACCCCTCACTGCTCTCTGATACCCCACACTAATCACTGATACCCCTCATTACTCTCTGTTACCACTCACTAATCGCTGATACCCCACATTACACTCTGATAACCCTCACTACACTCTGATACCCCTCATTACTGTCTGATACACCTTACTAAATCTGATATCCCTCACTACTCTCTGATGCACCTCACTAATCTATTATACTCCTCACTACTCTCTGAAAGCCCCCACTAAACTCTGATACCCCTCACTAATCTGTGATACCCCTCACTAATCTCTGATAAACCTCACTACTCTATGATACATATCACTAATCTCTGATACCCTCACTACCCTCCGACACCCCTCACTACACTTTTATACCCCTCACTACACTTTGATACCCCATCATTACTCTCTGATACCCTTCACTACTCTTTGATACCCCTCATGAATCTCTTATAACTCGCATTACATTCTGATATCTCTCATTACTCTCTGAAACACCTCACTAGACTCTGATAACCCTCACTACTCTCTGATACCCCTCACTACTCTCTGATACCACTCCCTACACTCTGATATCCCTCACTACAATCTGATACACCTCACTACACCCTGGTAACACTCACTACACTCTGATAACCCTCACTACACCCTGTTATGCCTCAGTGCTCTCTGATACCCCTCACTACACTCAGATACCCCTCACTAAACTCTGTTACCCCTCACTACTCCCTGATACACCTCACTACACTCTGATACCCCTCATTAATCTCTGATAACCCTCACTACTCTTTGATACAACTCACTACAATCTGATAACCCAAACTAATCTCTGATACCCCCCTTACACACTGATACCCCGCATTACTCTCTGATACCCCTCACTACACTCTGATACCCCTCACTTCTCTCTGATGCCCCTCACTACACTCTGATACCCCTCAGTACCCTCTGATACCCCTCACTAATCTCTGATAACCCGTATTACTCTCTGATAACCCCCACTACACTCTGATACCCCTCACTATTCACTGATACCCCTCACTACACTCTGATACCCCTCACGTCTCTCTAATACCCCTCACTACACTCTGATACCCCTCACTAATCTCTGAAACCCCTCACTGCTCTCTGATACCCCGCACTACACACTGATACCCCTCATTACACTCTGATACCCCTCACTAATCTCTTATAACCCTCAATACTCTCTAATACCCCTCATTACAATCTATTACCCCTCACTAATCTCTGATACCACTCACTACACTCTGATACCCTACACTAATCTCTGATAACTCTTATTACACTCTAATACCCCTCACTAACCTCAGATAACACTCACTACACTTTGATACCCCTCATTAATCTCTTATAACTCTCATTACATTCTGATACCCCTCATTACACTCTGATACACCTCACTAGACTCTGATAACCCTCACTATGCTCTGATACCCCTCACTACTCTCTGATATCCCTCACTACTCTCTGATACCACTCACTAATCGCTGATACCCCACATTACACTCTGATAACCCTCACTACACTTGGATAACCCACATTACTCTCTGATACAACTCACTATTCTCTGAATCCCCTCACTACACTCTGATACCACTCACTACACTCTGATACACCTCACTAATCTCTGATAATACTCACTACACTCTGATACCCCTCAGTAATCTCTTATAACTTTCATTACATTCTGATACCACTCATTACTCTCTGATACATCTCACTAGACTCTGAAAACTCTCACTATGCTCTGATACCCCTCACTCCTCTCCGATAGCCCTCACTACAATCTGATACACCTCAATATACCCTGGTACCAATCACTACTCTCAGATACCTCCCACTACACCCTGTTATGCCTCACTACTCTCAGATACCCCTCACTACTCTCTGATACCACTCACTAATCGCTGATACCCCACATTACACTCCGATAACCCTCACTACATTCGGATATTCCACATTACTCTCTGATACAACTCACTATTCTCTGATACCCACACTACACTCTGATAACACTCACTACACTCTGATACAGCTCACAAATCTCTGATACCCCTCAACACACTCTGATACAACTCATTACTCTCTGATACACCTCACTACACTCTGATACCCCTCATTACTCTCTGATACACCTCACTACACTTTTATTCCCCTCACTACACTTTGATACCCCTCAATACTCTCTGATAACCCTCACTACACTCTGATACCCCTCATTACTCTCTGATACCACTCACTACACGCTGATAACCCTCACTACACTCTGATACCCCTCACTAGACTCAGATAACCCTCACTACTCTCTGATACCCCTCACTAATCTCTGATATCCCTCACTACACTCTGATACCCCTCACTACTCTCTGATACGCCTCACTACACTCCACTACCCCTCATTACTCTGCGATACCCCTCACTAATCTCTGATACCACACACTACTATCTGATACACCTCAGTACTCTCTGATAACCCTCACTACTCTCTGATACTCCTCACTACACTCTGATACCCCTCATTGCTCTCTGATAAACCTCATTACACACTGATAACCCTCATTTCTCTCTAATACCCCTCATTACTCTCTGATAACCCTCAGTACCCTCAGATACCCCTCACTAATCTCTGATACCCCTCACTAATCTCTGATAACCCTCATTTCACACTGATACCCCTCATTAGTCTCTGATACACCTCACTACACTCTGATGCACCTCACTTCTCTCTGATACCCCTCACTACTCTCTGATACCCCTCACTACTCTATGATACCCCTCATTACCCTCTGATACCCCTCACTAATCTCTGATACCCCTCATTGTTCTCTGGTACACCTCACTAAACACTGATAACCCTCATACACTCTGATACCCCTTATTAACCTCTGATACACCTCACTAACCTCTGATAACCCTCATTACTCTTTGGTACACCTCACTACACTCTGATACCACTAACATATCTCTGATACTCCTCACTATGCTCTGATACCCCTGACTACATTCTGATACCCCTCACTACATCTGATATCACTCACTTCTCTCTGATAACCCTCAGTAATCTCTGATATGCCTCACTACAATCTGATACCCCTCATTTTCCTCTGGTACCCCTCACTAAACTCTGATAACCCTCATTATTCTTTGATACACCTCACTACACTCTGATACCCCTCACTATGCTCTGATACCCCTCACTACTCTCTGCTACCCCTCACTAATCTCTGACACCCCTCACTACATTCTGATGTGCCTCATTACCTTTTGATAACTCTCACTACACTCTGATACCCCTCATTACACTCTGATAACCCTCCAAATCTCTGAAACCCCTCATTACACTCTGGTACACCTCACTAAACTCTGATTTGCCTCACTACTCTCTGACAACCCTCACTAATCTCTGATACCCCTCACTACTATCTGATTCTTTCACCACACTCTGATATGCCTCACTACACTCTAATACCCCTCACTATACCCTGATACCTCTCACTACATTCTGATACCCCTCACTACACTCTAATACCCCTCACTATGCTGTAATACCACTCACTACACTCTCAACACTCATTACTCTCTGAAACCTATCGCTACTCTCTGATACCCCTCACTAGTCTCTGATACCCCTTAATAAACTCTGATACCTCTCACTACTCTCTGATAGACCTCAGTACACTCTGATACCCCTCACTACACATGGATACCCCTCACAACACACTGACCCCTCACTACACAATGATACCCCTCACTGCACTCTCATACCCCTCACTACACCCTGATATCCCTCACTACACCCTGATAACCCTCACTACTCCCTAATAAGCCTCTCTACCATCTGATACACCTCACTACAATCTGATACCACTCACTATTCTGATACCCCTCACTACCATGTGATATCCCTAACTACATTCTGATACCCCTCACTAATCTCTGATACCTCTCGCTACACTCTGATACCCCTCAATTTTTTTTAATTTTTTTTTTAATTCATTGATGGGATGTGGGCGTCGCTGGCTAGGCCTGCATTTAGTGCCCATCACTAATTGCCCTTGAGAAGATGGTGGTGAGCTGCCTTCTTGAACCACTGCAGTCCATATGGTGTAGGTACACCCACAATGCTGTTAGGAAGGGAGTTCCAGGATTTTGGCCCAGCGACACTGAAGGAACGGCGATACAGGTCCAAGTCAGGATGGGTGTGTGGCTTGGAGGGGAACTTGTAGGTGGTGATGTTCCCATGCATCTGCTGCCCTTGTCCTTCTAAGTGGTAGAGGTCGCGGGTTTGGAAGGTGCTGTTGAAGGAGCTTTGGCGAGTTGCTGCAGTGCATCTTGTAGATGGTACACACTGCAGCCACAGTGCACCGGTGGTGGAGGGAGTGAATGTTGAAGGTGGTGGATGGAGTGCCAATCAAGCCGGCTGCTTTATCCCGAATGGTGTCGAGCTTCTTGAGTGTTGTTGGAGCTGCACTCATCCAGGCAAGTGGAGAGTATTCCATCACACTCCTGACTTGTGCCTTGTAGATGGTGGAAAGGCTTTGGGGAGTCAGGAGGTGAGACACTCACCGCAGAATTCCCAGCCTCTGGCCTGCTCTTGTAGCCACAGTATTTATATGGCTGGTCCAGTTCAGTTTCTGATCAATGGCAACCCCTAGGATGTTGATAGTGGGGGATTCAGCGATGGTAATACCATTGAATGTCAAGGGGAGATGGTTAGAGTCTCGCTTGTTGGAGATGGTCATTGCCTGGCACTTGTGTGGTGCGAATGTTACTTGTGTGGTGCGAATGTTACTTGCCACTTGTCAGCCCAAGTCTGAATGTTGTCCAGGTCTTGCTGCATATGGACACAGACTGCGTCAGTATCTGACGAGTCTCGAATGGTGCTGAACAGTGTGCAATCATCAGCGAACATCCCCACTTCTGACCTTATGTTGGAGGGAAGGTCATTGATGAAACAGCTGAAGATGGTTGTGCCTAGGACACTGCCCTGAGGAACTCCTGCAGTGATGTCATGTGATTGAGATGAATGACCTCCAACAACCACAGCCAACTTCCTCAATACACTCTGATACTCCTCACTACACTCTGATACCCCTCCCTACAATCTGATACCCCTCATTACACACTGCTAGCACTCACTACTCTGTTACCCTTCACTACACTCTGATACCCCTCACTACACTCTGATTCCCCTCACTACAATCTGATACCCCTCACTACTCTCTGATACCTCTCACTACACTCTGATACCCCTCAATACACTCTGATACACCTCACTGCACTCTGATACCCCTCATTCATTACTCTCTGATACCCCTCACTATTCTCTGATACCTCTCACTACTCTATGATACCCCTCACTACACACTGATACAACTCACTTCTCTCTGATACCCCTCACTACTCTCTGATACCCATCACTACACTCTGATACCCCTCACTACATTTTGATACTGCCAGGAATGACCCAGGTTCTGCCTCGCCTCGCCACCAGAGGGCACCATGAACTCTTAATTGTTTCCTTCTTTCTTCCTAATCGTACTCACCTGTGCATGGTTATATGCCTGCTATTTAAGTGGTGCTTAGTTTTATGTCCGGTGCTCTGTCTTGAGTTTCACACTGCCTTGTGATCCTCTTGCCGGCCTGCATCTGTGCTGTTGTTATTTTGTTTGTTTCTAGTAAAGTCTATCTTTGTTTTTGCAACTTAACCTCTGCCTCAGTTTGCCTTCCTGCAGTTGGGTTCACCCAGTGCCACTTGTCACAGCAAGACTGAGCCAAACATGGACCCAATGGCCATGACGAGTCTTTGAACATCTACAACTGATCTTGGATGAACTGCGGTGCTTCGCCACATCATTCTCCTGAAGCCAGAAACAGCTGGAGGCCCTCGTCATTGCTTTCCATCAGAGCCAGAGTCAGGCGACCCAAGCTACTCCAGCACCGTTACCCGCTCCTCCGGTTTCGCTTCCCCCTCTGAAAGAACCCCGATTATCTGCACCCGAGCGCTATGACGGTAAACCGGGAGGATGTCGTGGCTTTCTAACCCAGTGTTCCCTGGCTTTCGAGCTGCAAGGTTCATTGTTTCCCACTGACCGTTCCCGAGTAGCCTACATCATTTCGCTACTCACCGGCAAAGCACTTACCTGGGCTACGGCCGTCTGGGAACAGCAAACTCCGGCATGTTCAAACTACCAACATTTCACTGAGGAAATGAGAAGGGTCTTTGATCATCCTGTCAGTGGGAGAGAGGCATCTAACAAACTGCTTCGGCTTTGCCAGGGGGCTCGTAGCATTGCGGACTTCGCCATTGAGTTTCGCACTCTCGCGGCGGAGAGCCATTGGAATTCGGAGGCGCTCATCGCCACTTTTTGCCACGGTCTCACGGATGAAATCAAGGATGAACTGGCTTCCAGAGATTCGGTGAGTGACTTGGAGTCTCTCTTTGATATGTCCATTCGAGTGGATAATCGTCTCCATGAGAGGCGAGGGGAACGCCGCTCTTTTTTCACCCCACTTCTGGAAACAAGAGCCTTCCCTGCTTCAAAGCCATCCGAGAGCCTCCGAGCCATCCCGAGTCCATCTTTGACTGCTCCAGGAGAGCCCATGCAGTTGGGAGTAACTCGTCTCTCGCAGCCTGAACATGATCGCTGAATGAGAGAGGGATCTTGCCTCTATTGTGGGGAACCAGGCCACTGTCACTCTTCTTGTCCAGAGTTGGTGGGAAAAGCCAGGACTCGTCCAGGACGGAGGGACCTGAGATGAGCGTAACCGTCCCTCCCGGCCCCACTGTTTCTAGGCTCCTGCTGGCATCTTCCCTTTTCTGGGACAATCAACAACATGATCTTAAGGCCCTGGTGGATTCTGGGGCCAATGGTAACTTCATGGATCTGGGTTTAGCTAAACAGCTCAAGATTCCCCTGACCCGTCCAGATCACCCCCTCACTGTTATCTCCCTGGATGGAAGACCCCTGGGCTCCGGAACTATTCACCATCTTACTGCCCCCCTGTGTTTGGGCGTGGAAGGACAACATTTCGAGACCTTCCAATTCTCCCTTATCCACTCTCCTGAGTTTCCATTAGTTCTGGGTTACCCTTGGTTGGCCTGCCATAATCCACGCATGGATTGGGCCGCCGGCCAGCTTACGGAATGGGGCTCCGCCTGCCACACCACCTGTCTTCGCTCCAAGCCTCCTTCCCAGCCCCAGGAGCCCCCATCTCACTCTGAATTGTCTCGAGTGCCTCCCGAGTATGCGGATTTAAGAGAGGTTTTCAGTAAGGTTCGTGCCACATCACTTCCCCCTCATAGGTCATATGACTGTGCCATTGACCTCCTGCCTGGGACATGCCCACCTAGGGGTAGGATCTTCTCCCTTTCTGCTCCAGAGACCGCCGCCATGGAGGATTACATCCGTGACGCCCTCGCCGCTGGCTTCATCCGTCCGTCCACCTCTCCTGCTGGTGCCGGTTTTTTCTTCGTGAGTAAGAAAGATGGAGGTCTCTGCCCCTGCATCGACTACCGTGGCCTTAACAAGATTACTATAAAGAACCGTTATCCTCTTCCGCTCATGTCGACGGCCTTCGAGCTACTACAGGGAGCCACAGTCTTCACAAAATTGGATCTCCGCAACGCCTACAACCTCATCCGTGCCGCGAAGGGGATGAGTGGAAGACGGCATTCGACACACCTACTGGGCACTATGAGAACCTGGTCATGCCCTTTGGATTGACCAATGCCCCTGCTGTGTTCCAGGCGCTCATCAACGACGTCCTCCGAGACATGCTGAATCGCTTTGTCTTTGTCTACCTGGACGACATTCTCATTTTCTCCAAAACTCTTCACGATCATGTCCAGCATGTAAGGCAAGTCCTGCAATGTCTGCTTAACAACCTCTTGTTTGTCAAGGCTGAGAAGTGTGAGTTTCACGTTTCCACGGTTTCATTCCTGGGCTTCATCATCTCCAGCGGCAATATCCAAATGGACCCTGGCAAGACCCAAGCTGTCCGAGATTGGCCACCACCCACCTCTCTCAAACAGGTGCAACGTTTCTTGGGGTTTGCTCATTTCTATCGGAGATTCATCAGGAACTTCGGCACCATTGCTGCCCCTCTCAACGCCCTCACCAAAACCGCTTCCACCTGGGTCAGTTGGTCCGCTGAGGCTGCGCAGGCTTTCGAGGATCTCAAGCAGCGCGTCACGTCTGCTCCTGTCCTCGTGATTCCGGATCCCTCACTCCCCTTCATTGTCGAGGTGGATGCCTCTGATATAGGAGTGGGTGCCGTTTTGTCCCAGCGGTCTCACGACAACAAACTGCACCCTTGCGCCTTCTTTTCTCGCCGACTCACTCCTGCAGAACGAAACTATGATATTGGAAACAGGGAACTACTAGCAGTTAAGTTGGCACTGGAGGAGTGGAGGCATTGGTTGGAGGGGTCTAAACATTCGTTCATTGTCTGGACAGACCATAAGAATCTGGCCTATATCCAGGAGGCCAAACGGCTTAACTCCCGTCAAGCTCGCTGGGCACTGTTTTTCAATTGTTCCAGGATCCAAGAATCTCAAGCCTGATGCTCTCTCCAGGCAACTTGATCCACCTGATTGGGAAAGACAACCAGAACCTATTCTTCCAACTTCTCGAAATGTAGCACCGGTTCGCTGGGGGATCAAGACGCTGGTCAGAAAGGTGCAACAGAGGGAGGCAGACCCTGGCAACAGCCCACCAGGTCGCCTTTTTGTTCCCAACACGGCACGCTCACAAGTCCTGCAGTGGGGGCATTCGTCGCGACTCACCGGTCATCCAGGCACATCCAGGACGCTGGAGTTTCTTCGCAGAAGGTTCTGGTGGCCCACCATGGAGAGGGATGTAAAGACGTTTGTGGCAGCTTGTGCTACTTGTGCACGAAACAAGAACCCTCGATCCCGCCCCCAGGGTTTGCTGCATCCTCTCCCCATTCCCACCCGCCCCTGGTCACAGCTCTCTGTGGATTTCATCACAGGCCTTCCACCATCTCAAGGCAACACTGTCATTCTGGTCATCGTGGATCACTTCTCCAAAGCCTGTCGCTTTCTGCCCTTGCCCAAGCTTCCCTCAGCCCAAGAGACAGCCGAGCTCATGGTCCAGCATGTTTTCAGGTTGTTCAGTTTGCCTCTTGACATCGTCTTTGACCGTGGTCCACGATTTGCCTCCCGGTTTTGGAGAGCTTTCTATAGGCTCATTGGAGCTACTGTCAGCCTTTCCTCAGGTTTCCACCCTCAGTCTAACGGTCAAACGGAACGGATCAATCAAGACCTGGAGACGACCCTGAGGTGTCTCGTGTCCGCTAACCCTGCGACCTGGAGCCGTCACATCGTCTGGGCTGAGTACGCGCACAACACCTTGCGCTGCTCCTCCACAGGAATATCGCCATTCGAGTGCCAGTTCAGGTTTCAGCCTCCACTGTTCCAGGAGCAGGAGCTCGAGGTGGGGGTTCCCTCCGCGGAGAAGTTTGTCCAGCGCTGTCAATGGACCTGGAGGAGAGCGCGGCTGGCTTTACAATGAGCTTCTCGGCTGTATTGGTTTCTTTGTGAGTTCAATGACGAGACATTTATGAAAGAGAATGTCTTTTAATCTAAAGTCTGTTCAACTCTTTATACAGCTTTACAGGAGACACAATGCTAGTGATGCATCTAGAATGAAACTGAAACTAAACCAAACTGCTTGTCTCTCACATGACCTCTGCTGGTCAGGCATAAGTAATCAATACCTGCAAACATGCTGTTAAGGCATCATAATCAAACAGGCAAATAACATCACTATTTGCTGATATCATTACATCTCCTTTTCTTAAAACAGAAGTATTTTACTTTTAACTAACAACATGTTTTCTTTGTATTAATCTGCATTTTAACTGTAACACTTAATGAACTTACATTATCATTATCATGATCAAGGTTTTTTAACCTTGCTTTGTGTGTTCACATGAAATATGTCAATACACTAGAACTTGAAGAAAGAATAAGATAACATTACTTCCTTCTATAACAATAGTCCTTAAATTTGCTCAATGAGTCTCTCAGGAGGCTTCATGTGTCTTGAGGATTTTCTGATTGATTGTCCTTTAATCTGAGTTGTTGCCTCAGATGATGTGTTCTCAGCTGTGTGATCAGGTTGTTCAACAGTATCAGTCTCTTGACCTGCTGTGGCTGGTCCCATGAGAAGATCTCGACGATTTCTTCTCAGAACAGCACCCTCATCTGTCTGAATGGTGTATGATCTTGGTTGAACTTCACCCAGGACAGTTCCCTTCTGAGTCCATGTGTTTGTTTTGTCTTTGAACCTTACTTGGTCACCAGTGTGGAGTTCAGGTAGGTTTTGTGTTCCTCTGTCATAGTAATACTTTTGCTTTTCTTTCTGTTGCTCTTTGAACTTCCTCACTTTCTCCCCCTCTTTTGTTTTCAGGAGCTTCTCCGGGATGGGTAGGTTTGACCTTAGCCGACGTCCCATAAGGAGTTGGGCTGGTGACTTACCACACTCGAGCGGCGTTGTGCGGTATACAAGCATGCTCTGGTAGAAGTCAGTTCCACTGTCTTTTGCCTTGTACTTCAGTCTTTTCACTGTGTTTGCGGGCTCTCCTGGGTCAACAGCTCTGGACAACGTGTCTGCTGTATACATCAGCTTACCCGGTGTGTACGCAACATTCAGTGTATCATAGACTGTCTCTCCTTCGCTTTCCACAATGAGGACTCTCTTTACCAGGTTCAGTCTCTCACAGGCTTTTAAACCTAGTATGGCTTGCACATCCTTTGGCACCACGATTAATGCTAGCGTGTGCTCTCTGTCCTTGTGTGTTACTTTGACAATGCATCTTCCTTTCACTGGTATATCAGTACCTGAGTATCCTGTCACTTTCACTTTGATTCCATGTATCTTTGGTCTGGGTCTAATTTTCTTAAAATCAGTCTCTGATATCACATTAACTTGCGCTCCAGTATCCAATTTAAATGGAATATGTATGTCATTCACTTTTAGTGTCAACATCCAGTCTCTTTCTTCATTTTTGTTTTCAGACACAACATCTACATTGAACTCCTCTATCTCGCTTTCATCTACTGTATGGACCTTGCTTTGTTGCGCTTGGTTCTTACAGCAACGGGCATAATGGTTGTTTTTGTTGCAACTATTGCATGTTTTACCATATGCTGGACACTTTTTTGGTGGATGCTGTGTACCGCATCGACTACATGTCTTTCGATTGTCCCTTTCATTTTCGTTTGCTGGCCACGCCTCTTTTTTCACATTGGCGCTCTTTTTGTTAAACGGTTTGTGTCCGTTCTTTCTCACTGCATCCACGTTGCAGCTATTGTCACTGAACAGCTCCTTTGCCTGCAACTTCACAGTTTCTGTAGCCCTACACAGTGCTATGGCTTTTCCCAGGTCTAGATCTTGCTCTCTTAGCAGTCTTTCCCTTAGACCATTATTCGGAATACCACACACCAGTCTGTCTTTTATCAGCGAGTCTGTCAGTCCCCCAAATTCACACAATTTGCTTCTGTTTCTCAGTTCAGTCACATACTGATCAATAGTCTCACCTGTTTTCTGAACACATGTGAAAAATCTGTGCCTCTCAAACGTCACGTTACATTTAGGTATGCAGTAGGCCTCAAACTGTTCCATTATTTTATCTAGCTTCATTTTGTCTCCATTAGCAGCGAATGTGAAGTTTTCATACACCTCCAGCGCTTCATCAAGCACGGTGGCATAGTGGTTAGCACTGTTGCCTCACAGCACCAGGGACCCGGGTTCGAATCCAGCCTCGGGGGACTGTCTGTGTGGTGTTTGCACATTCTCCCCGTGTTTGCGTGGGTTTTCTCCGGGTGCTCCGGTTTCCTCCCACAGTCCAAAGATGTGCGGGTTAGGTTGATTGGCTATGATAAATTGACCCTTAGTGTTAGGGGGGGATTAAATACGTGGGGATAGGGTGGGATATGTGTCGGGGTTACGGGGATCAGGTGGGATATGTGTCGGTGCAGGCTCGATGGGCCGAAATGGCTTCTATCTGCACTGTGGGGTTTCTGTGATTCTGTGATTCTGTGACATGTAAGAACAGTGACGCTTTCATTTTATCACCTTTCTCGTCAGCTCTGATTGCTGATAAATACAACCCCAAACGTTATTTGAACCTCCTCCAATTTTCAGCCACATTACCTGTCAACTGAAGCGTCACCGGTGGGTGTAAACCTTCCATTTTTTCACTTCGTTAGCTATTCTCCAATGGTAAGCAACGATGTTCTCTTTTGGCTTGCTAATTTGTGGAGAGCTGATTTAACTTCAGATTTTTTCTCTTCATCTCTTTCAATCACTTCTGACACCATGTATTGATTTCTTTGTGAGTTCAATGACGAGACATTTATGAAAGAGAATGTCTTTTAATCTAAAGTCTGTTCAACTCTTTATACAGCTTCACAGGAAACACGATGCTAGTGATGCATCTAGAACGAAACTGAAACTAAACCAAACTGCTTGTCTCTCACATGACCTCTGCTGGTCAGGCATAAGTAATCAATACCTGCAAACATGCTGGTAAGGCATCATAATCAAACAGGCAAATAACATCACTATTTGCTGATATCATTACATCGGCAACGACGGATCCAGGACAACAAGCGGCGCAGACTGGCTCCTTCATTCCATCCTGGTCAAAGGGTCTGGCTTTCTACTCAGGATCTCCCGCTGTGGGTGGAGTCCCGCAAGCTGGCGCCCCATTTCATCGGTCCCTTCACGGTGTTGTGGAAGGTCAACCCGGTGTCCTACCATCTCCAGCTGCCTCGCTCCATGCAGATTCTTCCCACCTTCCACGTCTCCCAGCTCTGGCCAGTGGCCATCAGTTCCCTGGCGCCCGCGACGAGGCCTCCCCCTGCTCCCCACATCATCGACGGCCAGCCTGCCTACACGGTCCGTCGCCTGATGGACTCTTGCCGGGTTCACGGGGGCCTCCAGTTCCTGGTGGACTGGGAGGGATATGGTCCGGAGGAACGCTCCTGGGTCCCGCACCGGAACATCCTGGATCGCGACTTGGTGCAGGACTTTCTTCGTCATCGCTATGGACCTTCTGGGGGTACGTCGGGGGCCGTTCCTAGGGGGCGGGGTTCCTGTCAGGAATGACCCAGGATCTGCCTCGCCCCGCCACCAGAGGGCACCATGAACTCTTAATTGTTTCCTTCTTTCTTCCTAATCGTACTCACCTGTGCATGGTTATATGCCTGCTATTTAAGTGGTGCTTAGTTTTATGTCCGGTGCTCAGTCTTGAGCTTCACACTGCCTTGTGATCCTCTTGCCGGCCTGCTAGCCTGCATCTGTGCTGTTGTTATTTTGTTTGTTTCTAGTAAAGTCTATCTTTGTTTTTGCAACCTAACCTCTGCCTCAGTTTGCCTTCCTGCAGTTGGGTTCAACCAGTGCCACTCATCACAGATACCTCTCAATACTCTCTGATACTCCGCACTAGTCTCTGATACACCTCACTACTCTCTAATACACCTCACAACTCTCTAATACACCTCACTGCACTCTGATACCCCTTACTTCTCGCTGATTGCCCTCAGTACACTCTGATAACCCTCATTGATTTTTAACAGCCGTCATTAATCTCTGATACCATTCACTGCACTCTGATGCCACGCATTATACTCTGATAACCCTCACTACTCTCTGATATCCCTGACTACTCTCTGATATCTCTCACTACTCTCTGATAACCCTCACTACTCTCTGATACCCCTCACTACTCTCTGATACCCCTCACTACTCTCTGATATATCTCATTACTCTCTGATATATCTCATTACTCTCTGATACATCTCACTACTCTCTGATACCAGTCACTATATTTGGATACAGCTCAATATACTCTGATACCGCTCACTACACTCTGATACCCATCACTATTCTCTGATGCACCTCACTTCTCTCTGATAGCACTCACTACCCTCTGATACCCCTCACTACACCCTGATATCTTTCATTACACTCTGATACCGCTCACTACACTCTGATACCCCTCACTACACTCTGATAAATCTCACGACCCTCGGATAGCCATCACTACAGCCTTAATAACCACATTCCCCTCTGATACCCCTCAGTACACTCTGATACCTCTCACTACACTCTGATATGCTTCACTACACTCTGATAACACTCACTACACTCCGATGCCCCTCACTGCTCTCTGATACCCCTCACTACTCTCTGATACCCCTCACTACTCTCTCATACCCCTCACTATTCTCTGATACTCCTCCCTACACTCTGATACCCCTCACTACTCTCTCACACCCCTCACAACACTCAGATATCCCTCACTCCACGCTGATATCACTCACTACTCTCTGATACCCCTCCCAACACTCTGATACACCTCACTACATTCTGATACCCTCATTACTCTCTGATGTCCATCACTATACTCTGATACCGCTCACTTCTCTCTGATACCCCTCACTATTCTCTGATAACCCTCCCTGCAGTCTGATACCCCTCATTATTATCTGATACCCCTCACTAGACGCTGATACCCCTCACTACACGCTGATAGCCCTGACTACTCTCTCATACCCCTCAATACACTCTGATATACCTCACACCACACTGATACCCCTCACTATTCTCTGATACCCCTCACTACACTCTGATATCCCTCACGACTCTCCGATACCACTCACTACACTCTGATATCCCTCACTACACTCTGATATCCCTCACTACACTCTGATACCCCTCACAACTCTCTGATACCCCTCACTACACTCTGATACCCCTCACTACTTTCTGATACGCCTCACTACACACTGATAGCCCTCACTACAATGTGATAACCCTCATTATTATCTGATACACCTCACTGCACTCTGATAAACATAGAAACATAGAAGATAGGAGCAGGAGTAGGCCATTCGACCCCTCGAGCCTGCTCCGCCATTCAATGCGATCATGGCTGATCATCCAAATTCAGTACCCTGTCCCTGCTTTCTCCCCATACCCCTTGATCCCTTTAGCCTTAAGAAATATATCCAACTCCTTCTTGAATATATTTAATGAATTGGCCTCTACTGCCTTCTGTGGTAGAGAATTCCACAGGTTCACCACACTCTGGGTGAAGAAATTCCTCCTCATTTCTGTCCTAAATGGCTTACCCCTTATCCTTAGACTGTGACCCCTGGTTCTGGACTCCCCGACGATCAGGAACATCCTTCCTGCATCTAGTCTGTCCAGTCCTGCCTGAATTTTATAAGTTTCAATGAGATCCCCTCTCATTCTTCTAAACTCCAGGGAGTACAAGCCCACTCGACCCAATCTCTCCTCATACGTCATTCCTGCCATCCCAGGTATCAGCCTGGTGAATCTTCGCTGAACTCCTTCCATGGCAAGAACATCCTTGCTCAGATAAGGCAACCAAAACTGCACACAATACTCAAGATGTGGGGCTGGATTTTCATTAAGCTGTCGGGAAGGAGGCGGGACTACAACTTTCGGCTTTTAGTCCCGCCTCCATCGACATCCGGCCAATCGACGCAATTTTCCCTTGATTGAACTTGTTGAGCCCGCCCAGCGGGCTCAGCAGGCCAATTAAGGGCCACCCAGCAACAGGTGACATCACAGACTGAAATTTCATCTGTCAAAAGTTTTTGACAGATGAAATATCAGTGTTTCACAGCTGTTTGAAGCTGTCAAACACTAACAGTCTGACTTCTAACCTGAGTCCTTCAATGCAGACTCAGTTAGAACTGTCACCGGCACTGAAAGCTGAAGGCTGTCACTTTTGACAGATCGCAGCCGTTCAGCTTTCAGTTCCGGCTGAGTGATGGACTCCCGATGCCTAGAGGAAGAAAGGCTGTTAAGGTAAGTACAGGTAAGTAAAACTTCTTTACACAGTTTAGACACACCAAACACACTTACCTTTGCACTCATGCACCCATCACTCACCTGAACACTGACATCGCGACCCCTCCAAGTCCTTCAACCCGACGGCCCGCCTGCTCTAACCTGGCGTGGTTTGGAGCCGTCGGGAATTCCATACGACACCCCTCAAAATAGGGATTAGACTAAAAACTGCCTGTTAACTACCTGTTAACAGGCAGTTAATTGGCACTAATACCTTCCCGCCTCGGGTCGGCGGGTCCCAGTGCGGGGCAGGTACCCGCCTCCCTTGAAACTTACGTGGAGGCGGGTTTTGGGCGGGATGGTGTCGGGACCCCCGAATTCAGGATTTTTGCCCCACGCACGCCTGACAGCCCGCCTCACGGCACACTGAAAATCTGGCCCGTGGTCTCACCAAGGCCCTGTACAGCTGCAGTAAGACATCCTTGTTCCTGTACTCAAACCCTCTCGCTATGAAGACTAACATACCATTTGCCTTCTTAACCGCCTGCTGCACCTGCATGCTTACCTTCAGTGACTGGTGCACAAGGACACCCAGGTCTCATTGCACTTCCCATTCTCCCAATCTATTGCCATTCAGATAATAATCTGCCTTCCTGTTTTTGCCACCAAAGTGGATGACCTCGCATTTATCCACATTATATTGCATCTGCCATGCTTCTGCCCAATCACCCAACCTGTCCAAATCATCCTGGAGTTTCTCGGCATCCTCCTCACAGCACACACGCCCACCCAGCTTTGTGTCATCTGCAAACTTGGAGATATTACATCTATATATATTGTGAATAGCTGGGGCCCAAGGACCGATCCCTGCGGTACCTCACTAGTCACTGCCTGCCACTCGGAAAAAGACCCGTTTATTCCAACTCTTTGCTTTCTGTCTGCCAACCAGTTCTCTATCCAAGTCAATACCTTGCCCCCAAGTCCATGTGCCTTAACATTACATGCTAATCTCTTATGCGGGACCTTATCGAAAGCCTTCTGAAAGTCCAAATACACCACATCAACTGGTTCTCCCGTATCTATTTTGCCAGTTACATCCTCAAAAAATTCCAGTAGATTAGTCAAGCATGATTTACCTTTTGTAAATCCATGTTGACTTTGTCCGATCCTGTCTCTGTTTTCCAAGTGCTCTGCTATTACATCTTTTATAATGGACTCTAGCATTTTCCCCGATGTCAGGCTTACCGGTCTGTAATTCCCCATTTTCTCTCTACCACCTTTTTTGAATATTGGGGTAACATTAGCTACCCTCCAATCCATTGATACTGTTCCAGATTCCATCGAATGTTGGAAGATGATCAGCAATGCATCTACTATTTCTAGGGCCACTTCCTTAAGTACCTTAGGATGTAGATTATCAGGCCCTGGGGATTTATCAGCCTTCAATCCCGTCAAGTTCCCCAACACCATTTCCCTACAAATACTGATTTCTTTCAGTTCCTCCCTTTCATCAGACCCTATGTTCCCTGACATCTCTGGGAGGTTATTTGTGTCCTCCTTTGTGAAGACAGAACCAAAATATGTATTTAATTGGTCTGCCATTTCTTTGTTCCCCATTATAAATTTCCCTGATTCTGACTGCAAGGGACCTACGCTTGACTTCACCAATCTTTTTCTTTTCACATATCTATAAAAGCTTTTACAGTCAGTATTTATGTTCCCTGAAAGCTTACTCTCATATTCTATTTTCCCCTTCTTAATTAATCCCTTTGTCCTCCTTTGTTGAATCCTAAACTGCTCCCAATCCTCAGGTTTACTGCTTTTTCAGGCCAATTTAGATGTCCTCTCCTTGGATCTTATGCTATCCCTAATTTCCCTTGTTAGCCACGGTTGAGTCACCTTTTTTGTTTCATTTTTCTGCCAAACTGGGATGGACAAATTCTGTAGTTCATCCATGCGGTCTTTGAATGTTTGTCATTGTCTATCCACCATCAACCCTTTGAGTGACATTCCCCAATCAATCCTACCCAACTCGCTCCTCAGACCATCGTAGTTTCCTTTATTTAAATTCAGGAACCTAGTCTCTGAGTCAACTACTTCATTCTCCATCTTAATGAAGAATTCTATTGTGGTGGTACCACTGGTTGTCCCTTACATTGAGATATATAATTCCCTCTAACTTACCTTACTGTATGTGTGTTACTATACTCAGGCTTCTCTCCTGTACTCTGCGTCATGACGTCAGAGCTCGGAACCTTCCAACAGTAGAGCTCGGAACCTGCTGGCAGTTGAGCTCGGAACCTGCTGGCAGTTGAGCTGGGAAACTTCTAGTTAGTCCTCGTGGAGTCCCCGCTGGGACAAGACCTACACCACGGTGCTCCTACAGTCAGCCATCTTACCTGCTATCTTACCTGCTGTAATTAGCCTGTTCCTGTAAATAAACAACTTATTTATAGTTCGTCGAAGTCAAACTCTCTTATTTAGTGGCGATCTACATGAACCGCTACACTATCATATTATGATCGCTCCGACCCAAGGGGTCTCGTACAACAAGATTGCTGATTAATTCTTTCTCATTACATAATACCCAGTCTAAGAAGGCCTGGGCCTAGAAATTCGGTTGTGGGTTCGCCAGGGCTTTAGCGCCGGAAATTTAGCGCCGGCGCTAAGTCCCCCTGCGCGCGCCAAAAATTCAGTAGCGCCGCGCCCAAATGGCTGCCGGCGCTACTAGAGGGTGTCAGCGCCTCGAAATGGGCGCTGAGTGCCGCATTGCGGCGCAATTCCGGCGCTGCGGCACCCGATGCGGTGCGGCAGGCTGGGGAAGTGCAGGCCTCCTCCTTCAGTTAAGGAGGAGCTGCCTGCACCCGCCCGCTGGCCGTTCAAATGTTCAGAAAAATGAGCCCGGCACCTCGGACAAGTGCCGGGCTTGCAGGCCAGATGCATCTGTTCCGCGGGGGGGGGGGTGGAGGAGTCCGGGGAGGGAGGTGCGGGCAGACGGCCGGCGGGAAAGCGGCCGGCCGCCGCGCGACCTTAATGCGCCGATGCTAACTCCTGCAAGACTCGGTTGCCAAAGTCTTAGTTGCGGCTGCCACGGGCGAGGCGGCCGCAACTCAATTTCGGCGCTGGGGCCCGTCACCACGGCAACCGGGACGCTGCGCACACCGATGACGTCATCGGTGCCGGCGCAGCGCAACCGGTGTAACGCTGACGGAAGGGCCCCACTGAATTTGCCAACTGGCCATAACTCCGGCGCTAGGCCCTCCAGCGCCCCAAATGGGGCGCTAAGCCTACTGAATTTCTAGGCCCTGATCTCTAATTGGTTCCTCGACATATTAGTCCGGGAAACCATCCCATAAATACTCCAGGAATTCCTCCTCCACAGTATTGTTAATAATTTGGTTAACCCAATCTATATGTAGATTAAAGTCACCCATGATGACTGCTGTGCCCTTATTGCACGCTTCTCTAATTTCCCTTTTAATGCCATCCCCAACCTCCGCATCACTATCTTCTGATACTGCTCTCTAACCTCTGATACCCCTCACTATACTCTGATACACCTCACTACATTCTGATACCCCTCATTACTCTCTGATACTCCTCACTACACTCTGATACCCCTCATTACTCTCTGATACTCCTCACTACACTCTGATACCCCTCATTACTCTTTGATACACCTCACTACATTCTGAAACCCCTCATTCCTCTCTGATACCCCTCATTAAATTATTATTTAAATGGCAATAGATTGGGAGAGGGGGAAGTACAGAGAGACCTGGGTGTTCTTGTACACCAGTCACTGAAGGCGAGCATGCAGGTGCAACAGGCGGTCAAGAAGGCAAACGGTATGCTGGCCTTCATAGCAAAAGGGTTAGAATACAGGAACAGGGATACCTTGCTGCAGCTGTACAGGGCACTGGTGAGACCACACCTCGAGTACTGTGTACAGTTTTGGTCGCCTCATCTGAGGAAGGATGTTCTTGCCATGGAGGGGGTGCAGCGGCGATTCACCAGGCTGATACCAGGAATGGCGGGAATGACCTATGAGGAGAGACTATGTAGTTTAGGGATGTACACACTGGAGTTTAGAAGATTGAGAGGGGACCTCATAGAAGTGTATAAAATTCTGACAGGTCTAGACAGACTGGATGCAGAAGGAATGTTTCCCTTGGCGGGTGAAAACAGAACTAGAGGACATAATTTAAGGATAAGGGCTAAACCATTTAGGACAGAGATGAGGGGGAATTTCTTCACTCAGAGAGTGGTGAACCTGTGGAACTCATTGCCACAGAGGGCAGTGTACGCCAGCTCATTAAATATATTTAAGAGGGAATTAGATATATTTCTACGGGCAAAAGGGGTTAAGGGTTACGGAGAGAAGGCGGGGACGGGATACTGAATTAAAGGATCAGCCATGATCTCATTAAATGGCGGAGCAGGCACGAAGGGCCGAATGGCCTACTCCTGCTCCTATCTTCTATGTATCTATGTATCTATGTATTACACTCTGATACCCCTGCGAGTCAGCAGAGAGTGCTGTGAGTTTGGGTAAGTGTGAGAGTTCTTTAATTGTTATTTCTCTTTAAATCATTCTTGAAAAGATTACTTAAGCAGTTTAAGTAAAGGGGAAAAGTTAAATATTTGGGATTCTGTTGGTTTAAGAAGAGTAAAACAAGGTTACACTGCAGTAGGAGTAAATTGGCACAGCAGGCAGTGGAAACCAGTTTTCTAACCAATCAGCAGGGGTGACTCATTTGGCTGTAAACAAACAAGCTGTATAAAAAGACCAGTGCTAGTGCGAGCACTGAGTGCGAGTCAGCAGAGAGTGCTGTGAGTTTGGGTAAGTGTGAGTTAGGGTAAGTGGGGTGTTAGGTGCTCTTTTCAAACTTTAACTCTGTGGGTTGTAGTTAATAAGGCCTTTCTGGTGCAGAGTGACTGTTGGTAAACCAATTAACTGGTGTAATTAGAGGGATTGATTTAATTTAAATCCAATTAATTAAAGGGGATACTAGCATCTAAAATCGGGCAGAGGGTGCCCATAACTAACAATAAAAAATATAATTAATTACATAGAATGGAGCAGGTGATGTGTTACTGTTGCGAGATGTGGGAGCTGGTGGACCCCATTGAGGCTCACGGTGATTACGTCTGTGACAAGTGTCTGCTGCTATAGGAACTCCAGCTCCGTGTTGATGAGCTGGAGTCTGAGCTTCAGACACTGCGACACATCAGGGAGGGGGAGAAGTACCTGGGCTCTGTGTATCAGGAGGTGGTCACACCTATGAAGTTAATTAATTCAGATATAGCCCATGGTCAGGGACAGGACGGTGTGACTATGAGTGAGGCAGGTACGGGGATCCAGGAGGTAGAGCTGGAGGAGCCACAGCCCTTGCTCTTGTCCAACAGGTTCGAGGTTCTTACTCCATGTGGGGACAGGAGCAGGGACTGCAGGGAGGATGAGCAACCTGGCCACAGCACCGTGGAACAGGGGGCCATTCAAGAGGGGGGAGTAAATAGAAATGTTGTAGTGGTAGGGGATAGTATTATTAGGGGGATAGATAGAGTTCTCTGCAGCCGAGAGCGAGAGTCCCGAAGGCTGTGTTGCCTACCCGGTGCCAGGGTTAAGGGCATCTCCTCTGGGCTGGAAAGAAACTTGCAGTGGGAGGGGGTGGATCCAGTTGTCGTGGTCCATGTTGGTACAAATGATGTAGATAGGACTAGGAAGCCGGTTCTGTTAAAGGAGTATGAGCAGCTAGGGGTCAAATTAAAAAACAGAACCTCAAGGGTAATAATCTCTGGATTATTACCTGAGCCACGAGCGAATTTGGCTAGGACAAATAAAATTAGAGAGTTAAATGCGTGGCTCAAAGACTGGTGTGGGAGAAATGGGTTTTGCTTCCTGGGACACTGGCACCAGTACTGGGGCAGGAGGGAGCTGTTCCATTGGGACGGGCTTCACTTGGCCAGTGCTGGGACTAGAGTCCTGGCGGATCATATAACTAGGGCTGTAGAGAGGGCTTTAAACTAACTAGTGGGGGGGAGGTTCCTAGAGAGCAAATAATAAAAATGACAACAGAGAAGGTCATAGACTTAGGTAGCAGTGGGGAAATTTAAAACCAGAGCATGTCAGGAAGGGGCAGAAGGTATGGAGTAAAAGGTAAGTAATAAAAAGGGCAAAAGCAGGAACTAAGTGTCACAAAACATATTTGAAAGTTCTCTATCTGAATGCACGTAGCATTCGTAACAAAATAGATGAGTTAATGGCACAAATAACTACATATGGGTATGATCTTGTGGCCATTACAGAAACATGGCTGCAGGGTGACAATGCCTGGGAATTAAACATACCAGGTTATTTAACGATCAGGAAGGACAGGCAGGAAGGAAGGGGAGGTGGGGTGGCTATGTTAATAAAGGAAGGAATCACTGTAATACAGAGAAATGATATTGGGTCAAAAGATCAGGATAATGAAACAGTTTGGGTGGAGATAAGGAATAATAAGGGGAAGAAAACACTAGTGGGCGTAGTCTATAGGCCTCCGAACAGTTGCAACTCTGTTGGACAGAGTATCAATCAGGAAATAGGTGAGGCTTGTAATAAGGGAACATCTATAACTATGGGGGATTTTAACTATCATATTAATTGGACAAATCAAATTGGGCAGGGCTGCCTTGAGGATGAGTTAATTGAGTGTATTGGGATGGGTTTCTTGAGCAGTATGTAACTGAACTGACCAGGGGGCAAGCAACCTTAGATCTGGTCCTGTGTAACAAGACAGGATTAATTAAAAATGTCCTCATAAAGGATCCCCTTGGAATGAGTGACTATAACATGGTTAAATTCCATATTCAATTAGAGGGTGAGAAGTTTGGATCTCAAACAAGCATGCTGAGCTTGAATAAAGGAGACTATGAAGGTATGAGAGCGGAATTGAATAGACAGGATTGGGAAAATAGATTAAAGGGTAAGACGATACATGATCAGTGGTGTACATTTAAGGAGTTATTTTACAACTTCCAAAAAATATATATTCCACTGAGAAGAAAAGGGTGTAAAAGAAAAGACAGCCATCCGTGGCTAAGTAAAGAAATTAAGGATAGTATTCGACTAAAAACAAGGGCATATAAGATAGCCAAATCTAGTGGGAGGATAGAGGATTGGGAAAACTTTAAAAGACAGCAAAAAGTAACAAACAGATTGATTAAGAAAGGGAACATAGATTATGAAAGTAAATTAGCAAAAAATATAAAAACAGATAGTAAGAGTTTCTATAGTTATATAAAAAGAAAAAGGGTGGCTAAAGTAAATGTTGGTCCCTTAGAGGATGAGACCGGGAAATTAATGGTGGGAAATATGGAGATGGCAAAAACACTGAATGAATATTTTGTATCAGTCTTTACAGTAGAAGACACTAAGAATATCCCAACACTGGACAAACAGGGGGCGATAGGAGGGGAGGAGCTAAACATGATCAAAATCACTAAGGAAGTGGTACTCGGTAAAATAATGGGACTCAAGGTGGATAAATCACCTGGACCTGATGGCTTACATCCTAGGGTCTTGAGGGAAGTGGCGGTGGGGATTGTGGATGCATTAGTAATAATTTTCCAAAACTCCCTGGACTCAGCAAAGGTCCCGGCAGACTGAAAAACTGCTAATGTAACACCCTTATTTAAAAAGGGCAGTAGACAGAAGGCTGGAATCTATAGACCGATTAGCCTAACATCTGTGGTAGGTAAAATTTTGGAGTCCATTATTAAGGAGACAGTAACAGGACATTTGGATAATCATAATTTAATAGGAAAAAGTCAGCATGGTTTTATGAAGGGGAAGTCATGTTTGACAAATTTGCTGGAGTTCTTTGAGGAAGTAACATATAGGGTGGATAAAGGGGAACCAGTGGACGTAGTGTATTTAGACTTCCAAAAGGCATTTGACAAGGTGCTACACAAAAGATTATTGCTTAAGATAAAAAATCACGGGATTGGGGGTAATATTCTGGCATGGATAGAGGATTGGCTATCTAACAGAAAGCAGAGAGTTGGGATAAATGGTTCATTCTCAGACTGGCAATCAGTAACTAGTGGTGTTCTGCAGGGGTCAGTGCTGGGTCCCCAACTCTTTACAATCTATATTAATGATTTGGAGGAGGGGACCGAGTGTAACATATCAAAGTTTGCAGATAATACTAAGATGGGAGGGAAAGTAGTGAGTGAGGAGGACATAAAAAACCTGCAAGGGGACATAGACAGGCTAAGTAAGTGGGCAGAGATTTGGCAGATGGAATACAATACTGGAAAGTGTGAGGTTATGCACTTTGGCAGGAAAAATCGTAGAGCAAGTTATTATCTTAATGGCAAGAAACTGGAAAGTACTGAAGTACTAAGGGATCTGGGGGTCCTGGTGCACGAAACTCAAAAGGTTAGTATGCAGGTGCTGTGGTGTATGTGCCTTTAGGAGCCCCTGTGTACTGTAATGCAGGTAGTGGCCACTCGGGCTATATAAGCCTGTATAGTGTCTTGTATCTGTTAGTTCACCTCCAGACTTTGTTAAGTAAACACCTGTTAAACCAACTTCTGCATTCTGTGTCTCCATTAACACATGGATACAACAGTGGCGACGAATTGGAAACGGATTTACCTGCAATTCGGCAGCACCTCAAGGAGATCGATTCCTCAGACGAAAGTTGAAGGCCTATAAATTCGGTGACGCCCCGCCAGCACGTTTGCGCCGGAAATTTAGCACCCGCCGCCGAGCCAGTTGTGCCCGCCCCAAATTCACTTTCAGCGCCCCAAAGCGGAAGCGGGCGCTGGTACAGGGTGTGCCCGCCCCGCTTGGGGCGCTGAAAGTGAATTTCAGCGCTGCCGGTCCCGCTGCGCCACCCGATGCGGAGCGGCAGGCTGCTGTACTGCAGGCCTCCCCCTTCTCTTAAGGGGGAGGTGCCTGCAACGGCCGGAGCCCCGTTGAAAGTGCCGGCAAAAGAGCCCGGCACAACGGCGAAGTGCCGGGCTCCACGGAAACCAGCCGGCAATGCCGCGGGGGGGGGGTGGAGAAGGCCGGGGAAGGAGGTGCGGGCAGGCGGCCGCCGAAAAAGCGGCCGGCCGCACCTCCGCTTTAAATAGCGCCTCTAAGGCTGCAGCACGGCCAGGTTTTCAAAACGTTGTTAGCGGCCGCCAGGGAAGAGGCGGCCGCTACTGAAGATGGGGATCGGCGTGGTTTCGGGCGGTACCGGGGCGCTGCGCACACCGATGACGTCATCGGTGCCGGCGCAGCGCTACCGGCTTACGCCGATTTAAAGGCCCACCTAATTTCAGCGGCGACGCAACTTCCGGCGCAACCCACTCTTGCGCCCCTAAATGGGCGCAAACCCAAGGGAATTTCTAGGCCGAAGAAAAAAAAAAGGAAAAAAAACTGTGGTTTCACCAGCTGGCCGGGCTGGTGGCAGGTACTGCAATAATCCTTCCTGGGCGGCGGGCTGGGGCTCGATCGGCTGGCTCTGCAGCGGGGCCTAGCAGCGAAGGCGGAGGCAAACAGAGACGGAGGGTGGAGCACTCGGGAGACGGCCAGCGCTGAAAAGCAGGTTGGCGTTCGGACCAAGCAGAGGGAGGGAAAAGTCCCAGAGAGTCCGACGGGAATGAATCTCCAACTATTAAAATATCTGTATAAATAAAAACCGCGGAGAACAGCGTTGTCACCAGCAGCAGCGGCGGGAAAGTGCGGGAGGCGCCATTTTTTCCTCGGCAGGGAAGAAAGGAAAGCGTGGGAGGCACCATTTTTATTTCAGGATGCCTAAGACTGGCAATATTACTGCTTTCGATAGTGATGTAGAGGATTGGACCACATATGTGGAAAGAGTGGAGGTATATTGCACAGCGAATGAAATAGAGGATGATAAAAAGGCATCGGTACTTCTAAATCTAATGGGCGCAAGGACATACATAGAAACATAGAAGATAGGAGCAGGAGTAGGCCATTCGGCCCTTCGAGCCTGCTCCGCCATTCAACGAGATCATGGCTGATCATCCAAACCCTAGCACCCGGTCCCTACACCGACAGCCATCCCACCCAAGCCCTATCCCCGTAGCCCCACGTATTTAATCCCCCCTAACACTAAGGGCCAATTTTTATCATGGCCAATCAACCTAACCTGCACAACTTTGGACTGTGGGAGGAAACCAGAGCACCCGGAGGAAACCCACGCAAACACGGGGAGAATGTGCAAACTCCACACAGACAGTCACCCGAGGCCGGATTTGAACCCGGGTCTCTGGCACTGTGAGGCAACAGTGCTAACCACTATGCCACCGTGCTGCCCCATACGGGCTGTTATGAAACTTAATCACTCCAGCCAAACCGCTGGACAAGAATTTTAAGGAGATTGTTGATACCCTACAGGAGCACTTAAACCCAACACCACTGCTGATAGCGGAACAATTCAAATTCTTCAGGAGGAATCAGCACAAGAATGAAATTAACACTGATTACCTCACTGAATTAAGGAAGCTGTCAAAGCACTGCCAATTCGGGGCAGGACTGGCAGATTCTCTTCGAGACAAATTCGTCTGCGTCCTCCTAAGTGAAGGAATACAGAAAAGGCTACTTTCTGAGAAAGATTTAACACTAGACAAGGCTTTCAGTGTAGCTGTATCATACGAAGCAGCAGCAAGAGGAGCTGCAGAGATACAGCAAAAGCCACAGGACTTCGGCACCCATGAAATGACACAGGGTTTCGAGAGATGTTATCGCTGCGGCAGATCCACCCATGACCAGAGGGACTGCTGGTTCAAGGACAAAGCATGCAGGCAATGCGGAAAGATGGGACACATTGCACGTGTATGCCGATCTGGAAACAAAAAATCCACTGACAGAAAAAAAATCAATAAGGAAAAGGACAGAAAGGTACAAATGATGACGGACAGTAGCTCCGAAGACCAGAAGAGCGATAGCGACTCCGGAAACAAGAGACTAAGCTGTCTCAAATTACATAATGTAATTGCCAAAGAAGATTACCAGACCATTTGGGTTACCCTCACGATAGCGGGGTCCCCAGTTAAAATGGAGCTAGATACAGGATCAGCTCTGACCGTCATAAGTCGACGGGATTACGAGCGGCTATTTCCGCATATACCTTTGAAAGACACATCCAATAACTTGAAAACATATACGGGGCAGAAAGTATACCCCAGAGGGAAAATAAGGGTGCCTGTTGTATACAACGGCAAGGAAATACAGAAGTTGTATTTATACGTTCTGCAAGATGGTGGTCCACCGCTGTTGGGATGTGAATGGACCAGGAAGATACGTTTAGACTGGCACTCCATTCAGGCACTGACAGTGACCAGTAAGAAAAAAAATGATGATGACGTCATACCTGAACGATTAAAAGACATCTTGGCCAACGCCAAAGAAGTGTTTCAACAGGAACTAGGAACCTTGAAAGGTGTCACCGCCTCAATAAAAGTGGAAGATGCGGCAATTCCCAAGTTTTTTAAGGCAAGGCAGGTGCCATACGCAATTCGTCCAGCAGTCGAGGCAGAGCTGGAGAATTTGGAAAAGGCAGGCGTATTATCCAAGATAGATTGGAGCGGCACGGTGGCATAGTGGTTAGCACTTTTGCCTCACAGTGCCAGAGACCCGGGTTCGAATCCAGCCTCGGGCGACTGTCTGTGTGGAGTTTGCACATTCTCCCCGTGTTTGCGTGGGTTTTCTCCGGGTGCTCCGGTTTCCTCCCACAGTCCAAAGATGTGCGGGTTAGGTTGATTGGCTATGATAAATTGACCCTTAGTGTTAGGGGGATTAAATACGTGGGGTTACAGGGATAGGGTGGGATATGTGTTGGTGTAGGGGTTACGGGGATCGGGTGGGATGTGTGTCGGTGCAGGCTCGATGGGCTGAAATGGCCCCTATCTGCACTGTGGGGTTTCTGTGATTTCTGTGAGTGGGCAACACCCATTGTCCCGGTCATGAAGAAAACGTTGAATAATGATAAATCTGAAGAACAGAGAAAAATTTGCATCTGTGGGAACTTCAAGGTGACTGTAAACCCAGTCCTTCACATGGTACAGTTTCCTCTTCCGAGGATAGAAGATATTTTCACCTCACTATCCGGAGGGAAACGTTTCACCAAAAGTGACTTGGCACAGGCATATCTACAGATGGAGGTTGAGGAGGCCTCTAAAAAGTATCTCACGATAAACACACACAAAGGCCTGTACCAGTACAATCGACTGGTTTTCGGAGTAGCATCAGCTCCAGCTATCTGGCAAAGAGCTATGGAGCAAGTCCTGCAAGGGATTCCGGGGACTCAATGCTACCTAGACGACATCCTTGTAACAGGAGAAAACGACAACAAGCATCTTGCCAATTTGGAGCAGGTGCTCACTAGGCTGAGAGAACGGGGCCTACGAGCAAATCGCCCCAAGTGCGAATTTTTCCAGAAACAAATATCATATTGTGGCCACATAATTAACGAAGAAGGGTTGCATAAGTCACCTGAAAAAAATTGAAGCGGTCATAAAAGCCCCAGCACCTGAAAATGTCTCACAATTAAGGCCGTTCCTGGGATTGATAAATTACTATCATAAATTTTTACCGAACTTGTCAGCTGTTCTGCACCCTCTTAACGAACTTCTACAAACGGGAGTAATTTGGAAATGGAGCGAAGACTGTAAACGTGCCTTCCATAAATGCAAAGGCTTGATCATGTCCAAGGAAGTTTTGGCTCATTACAACCCATCACTGCCAATCAGACTGGCGTGCGATGCATCCCCTTACGGCGTAGGAGCGGTATTATCGCATAGATTCCCTGATGGCTCGGAGCGGCCGATAGCTTTTGCGTCACGCTCATTGAACTCAGCTGAGCGTAACTATGCCCAGATCGACAGGGAAGCATTCAGCCTGATATGGGGAGTGAAGAAATTCAACCATTACCTACACGGACAAAAATTTACCTTGTTGACTGACCATCAACCCCTTGTCTCCATATTCAACCCTAAAAAGGGCGTTCCCATTATGACAGCGCAAAGGCTACAGAGGTGGTCCCTTTTCCTAGGGGCACACCAATATGACATAGAATACAAAGGATCAAAACAGCATGGAAATGCTGACGGTTTATCGTGTCTACCGTTGCCAACGGTAGAAGAGGCACCTACAGTGGACCCAGTGGAGATGTTCCACTCAACCATAGTGGAATGTCTACCAGTAACAAATTCTACCATTGAAAAGGAAACGAGAAATGACCCGACTCTCTCATGAGTCTACGATTTAACGGTGAAGGGATGGCCAGCACATGGCGAACCACTGTTGCCAGCATTCTCGCAAAGAAGAGAACAGCTGTCAGTGTGCCGAGGAACCTTGATGTGTGGATCCAGAGTGGTGATTCCACCCAAACTCCAGGATAAAGTGCTAAAGGAGCTTCACAAGGGACATCTGGGTGGAGTGAAAATGAAGAACCTAGCCAGAGCGTTTGTGTGGTGGCCAGGTATCGATGGAGACATCGAAGAAATGACCAAGGGCTGTCTAGGATGCCAGAAGGTCCAAAACGCCCCACCACAAGCCCCTCTACATCCATGGGAGTGGCCCTCATCTCCATGGCAAAGGGTACACATCGACTTTGCTGGTCCATTTTTGGACTCAATGTTCTTAATCGCGGTTGATGCACACTCCAAGTGGCCGGAGGTAATGAAGATGTCCTCCACCACCACGGAAAAAACCATCACAGTATTAAGGACCATATTTGCCAGGAATGGGCTGCCTGAACAGATCTGTTCTGATAATGGACCGCAATTTGTGTCCGAAGAATTCAGGAAGTTCTTAAAAAACAATGGGGTTAAGCACTACACGTCCGCCCCATACCATCCCGCCACCAATGGATTGGCTGAAAGGTTTGTCCAGACCTTCAAGAAGGCCATAAAGGCCATGGGTAATGAAGACATAAAAATACAGCATAAGGTAGATAACTTCTTGTTTGCATACAGGAATGCAACACATGTGGTTACAAACCAAACTCCCACCATAATGTTTTTTAATAGAAGACTAAGATGCCGGCTGGATTTGATCAAGCCAAACATCAGAAGAGATGTAGAGAACCGGCAATTTCAAGGCATGAATGAAAGGCCAACTAAAACCTTCCAGATAGGTCAACAAGTTTTGGCCCGGGACTACCGTACCGAGAAATGACAGCCTGGAACTATTTGCACACGACTAGGACCGCTGATGTATACCGTGGACATTGGAGAAAGCATAATAAGGCACCATGCTGACCAGATCATAGAGTCATCCGAAAAGGGACAACCTACACCACAACTCTATACGCCTAATGATGAAGCAGAGATACCCATAGTATCTACCTCCGATCCGGCGATACTGGAACCAGATGAACCCGACACTGGCATTCAAGCCGAATCGACCTTGCCAAAAGAACCTACTACACCACCGAAAACTACTACACCACCGAGGCGTTATCCGGACCGAGTCAGGAAGCCTCCAGAGAGACTAACTTATAATTGATTAACTGCAGCAAATGTGCAGATTATTGTTCTTGTAAACATGTTAATTAATGATTACTTAAAAATGTTATGTACTGGTTGTCTGGAAGGGGAGGAATTGTGGTGTATGTGCCTTTAAGAGCCCCTGTGTACTGTAATGCCGGTAGTGGCCACTCGGGCTATATAAGCCTGTATCGTGTCTTGTATCTGTTAGTTCACCTCCAGACTTTGTTCAGTAAACACCTGTTAAACCAACTCCTGCATTCCGTGTCTCCATTAACACACAGATACAACAGGTGCAGCAAGTGATTAAGAAGGCCAATGGAATGTTGGCTTTCATTGCTAGGGGGAATAGAATATAAAAATAGGGAGGTATTGCTTCAGTTGTACAAGGTATTGGTGAGACCGCACCTGGAATACTGCGTACAGTTTTGGTGTCCATACTTAAGAAAAGACATACTTGCTCTCGAGTCGGTACAAAGAAGGTTCACTCGGTTAATCCCGGGGATGAGGGGATGGACATATGAGGAGAGGTTGAGTAGATTGGGACTCTACTCATTGGAGTTCAGAAGAATGAGAGGCGATCTTATTGAAACATATAAGATTGTGAAGGGGTTGGATCGGGTGGATGCGGGGAGGATGTTCCCGATGATGGGTGAAACTAGAACTAGGGGGCATAGTCTTAGAATAAGGGGCTGCTCTTTCAAAACTGAGATGAGGAGGAATTACTTCACTCAGAGGGTGGTAGGTCCATGCAATATGCTGCCCCAAAAAGCTGTAGAAGCTACATCATTACATAAATTTAAAACAGAAATAGACAGTTTCCTAGAAGTAAAGGGAATTAAGGGTTACGGGGAGCGGGCAGGAATTTGGACATGAGTCTAGGTTCGGATCGGACATGGCCCTGTGGGTAGCGGAGCGGGCCCAGGGGCCATGTAGCCTGATCCTGCTCCTATTTCGTGTGTCTAATTCTGTTAGATTCAGGAGATGGTTCTGTGACAGTAGATTGGCGGTTAGGATCAGATCAGCCATGATCTTATTGAATGGCGGAGCAGGCTCGAGGGGCCGATTGGCCTACTCCTGCTCCTATTTCTTATGTTCTTATGTTCTTATGTTCACTAAATTCTGATACCCCTCACTATGCTCTGCTACCCCTCACTACACTCTGATACCCCTCAATATACTCTGCGACCCCTCACTACATTCTGATACCCACCACTATGCTCTGGTACCCCTCAATAAACTCTGATAACACTCACTATCCTCTGATACCGCTCTCTAATCTCTGATAACCCTCAGTACACTCTGATAACCCTCACTACACTCTGATACCCCTCACTACACTCTGATTCCCCTCACTACACTCTGATAGCCCTCACTACTCTCTGATACCCTTCACTGTAAAGTCTGTGGGTTGTATAGCGAAGTAATACACAGACTACAAGAGTAACTTAAACAGGACTTTACTGTTCGAAGGTCAGGGCGAATCTGCCCAATAAATTCTGCCACAGCACTTATATACCGGTGTGGTCACCGTCGGTATTACAGTATACAGCAGCCAGGATAAAGTAGTGCCACACCTAAAATAGTTCTCTTAAAGGTGGACGGTTACATAAAATAGTTCTCTTAAAGGTAGAACGGTTACATACACTACAATCCTCCTTTTTTAGCTTACAACATACTTATTCTCCATTAAACATACATGTATTCAACTTCATGTAAAACAATTCACAGATATAGTCTCTGTGGAAAACAGTTCACAATTTCAGTCTCTGTGGAAAACAGTTCACAGATTTAGTCTCTGTGGAGGCGTCTCCTGTGCTTCTTAACTCAGTCCGGACAACGCCTCCGTGGTGTAGCAGTTCCCGGTGGTGTAGTCGGTTCACGTTGCTGGAGTGACTCATCCAATAGTCCTTCCCTAAACTTAACAGCTTGAACTTCCATCACTTCTGAACCAGCATTGCTGACTTTTAAAACCCACTGGATTCCTTGGGAAGTTTTTCTACTTCCAACTGATTTGGCTCCATTCGGAGGGAGCACGTGCGTGGTCTGGTAGAGGTGATAATGGTTCAGATGGTCATTATTTTCTGCTTCGTCTTTTCCTTTTCTGCTTCTTGGAGAGTCTCTGGGCTCCACTGTCAGCTGCCAGCTGCCTGCACAGTTCCTCCCGTAGTAGCGCCACCATCTCCCGATGTTCCTTAGACTTTTTGTGATTCAATACTTCAACTTCATTCGGAGATTGATTGATCGGACTATTCAATCCCTCTACTGAAGTAGCTGTTTCAGTATCCTGTTGTTCTGCATTGACGTGAGTCAGCGTACTTTTGGCATCCAAGAGCGGCTCCGCTGCAGTCTTCTCAGTCTGTGTTGCCACCTCAGCTATTTCAATAACTTTTGAGAGTTCCGAACCCCTTTTCTTTGAAGATTGAGGCTCGTGTTCAAGTTTTTCCCATTTCGGGGTCTTGTCCCTCAGCATATGAAGAAGTTGGCTGACTGTTAACTCTTCAGCCATCATCCGTTTCCCATTAGCTGCAGGGCTGTTTACAAACTTGCCCTGGGGCTCCTTTGCTGTTTCTACTTTGCCATCATCCGCAGCCTCCACCATTCGAATTCTCACAAATGAATCGTCCGGTGATGCTGCACCCAACTTCAGTAGGAGCTCGGAAGTCATGTCGACCAAATCAGCCTTTTCTGCCTGCAACCTGCTAACAAGCGCCTTCAGTTGCTTCTGTTGTCTTTCCAGATTCTCCCATTCGGTGTCATAGAACTTTTTCATTGCTTTCATCTCTTGTTCAAGACGGCAACTCAATTGCTCTAATTGCTGTCGTAATTTGGAATAAGTTTGAGTTCGAGCTCGGTGTTCCTCAGTAATGTATATGTCTGTAACTTGAACAGACTCAGAATTCTCTGTCAAGCTATGTTGTTGTTGTTCAGAGGAATTCTGTTCTGAAACTTTGTTCTCCTCTGGAGCATAAGCCTTTATGCCCACATTCGTTCTACCAACCTTAGTCAGCAAGTTCATTTTAGACTTGTCTTTCATGCTTGGGCTGGTCTTATCGTCATCCGTTTCAGAGTCTGAGCTGATTGTCTGCCCCGAGTCCTCACTTGTTATTGCTTTGAGGTAGTGCCATTCCATGTCTATTTTCTTGATCCACTCCCATCCTAGAAGTGGTGGTCCTCCCTCAGGTAGTACGTATAAGTCCATTCCGGGGTGTTCTTTGCCCCTGTCTCTCACCTTGACTCTTATCTTTCCCATGGGGTATACTTTATGCCCCATGTATGTCTGCAATACGAACTTGGTATCTCTCAAGGGTATATGTGAGAATAGCCGGTTGTAATCCCTTCGATTTATGACTGATAGGGCTGATCCAGTGTCCAACTCCATTTTTACTTGGACTCCGGCTATTTTTAGCATGACCCAGATAGTTTGTAGGTCAGCTTCCTTACTCACATTGTGAATTCTCAGACTACCCAGTTCCTGGCCGTTTGGGTCTGAATCCGAATTCTGTTCGTCTGAACTCTTCTCAGCCACCTTGTGTACTTTGTTGTACTTTTCCTGTGATGGTTTTTTTTGGTTGTTGGTCTTCTTTCCTGACCGGCATACTTTAGCTATGTGCCCCAGTTTGCCACATTTTCGACATTCCTGGTTTTTAAACCAGCATTGGTTCTGGTCATGTGTTGTCTTCCCACAACGATAACATTTCGTTGTACCCGAAGTAATTTGATCCACACTGAGTACCGCTGCCTTTAGCTGCATTTCCGCAGTTCCTTTCGCTGCGGCTTCGTGTGATGCTGCAATAAGGACAGCCCTATCAAGTGTAAGGTCATTCTCTTCGAGCAGTCGCTTTTGCGTTCCTTCCTTCGACCACCCATACACGAACTTGTCTCGCAATGCCTCTGTCAGATTTCCTCCAAACTGGCAGTATTTCGCTAATCTACGCAGTTCGACCAAGTATTCCGCGTTGCTTTCCTCTTTCCGTTGCGTTCTCGCATAAAATTTGAATCGTTCCGCCAACATCAGCAGTGTGGGGTTCAAGTGATCCTTCAGAACAGCAACAATATTAGCGAAGGTCTGATCCACCGGTTTAGCTGGTGATAGAAGATGCTTCAATAACCCGTGTGTCTTCGCGCCCATCAAGTTTAGCAAGGTTATAGCTTTATCATCATCTTCTATTTTATTGGCCTCACAATATATCTCGATACGTTCTACGTACGTGGCCCAATCTTCTGTTGTGTATGTAACCGTTTACCTTTAAGGGAACTATAGAATGTAACCGTTCACCTTTAAGAGCACTACTTTAGGGTGGCACTATCTATTGGCTCATGTATACTGTAATACCGATAGTGACCACACCAGTATATAAGGGTTGTGATACGTTAACTAGGGCAGAATCGCCCGAGCCGCTGAATAGTAAAGACGTGTTTTATTCTGTTAACAGTGGAGTCTGTGATTATTTATAATACAACCCACAGACTTAACATTGGCGACGAGTCAGGATTTGAACCCTGCGGCAGTTGTTCCACGGCGGCTTCGTCCGAAGACAGGACGTTGAAGAGAGGTTTCAATCCTCACCAGTCTGGAACCGACAGGCTGGAAGCGACAGGCATTAGGACCCTGAAGCCTCCATAACCTCGTGGGTAAGCCGCAGCGTTGGCTGCAAAGACAGGGCGATCGCAATCCCTGATAAGAGCCGCGGTGAAACGCGCGAGCGGGTAAGCCAGAGCCCGGGAGGGAGCGAGCAAGAGCCGCGCGAGCGGGTGAGCCAGAGGCCGGGGGCCGCTTTCAAGTGCGAGGGCAGCCGGGCCATCGATCGCATCCGCTGATAAGGCCCGCACTCGGCCTGAAAGTCAGCGTCGGGGAACGGGTGATAACCGCCATTGAAGTGGGCGGAGAGCGCCGAGAAGCGCGGGAAAACCGCCATCGAAGTGGGTGGGGAGAGCGAGAAGCGCGGGAAAGCCGCCATTTTTCGCGGGGAAACCGCTGAAGAAGAAGGAAGAAGCGGGAAACCGCCATCTTGGAAATTATTAAGAATTTCAGGAAAGTAATAAGATTTTTCAGAAAGGCTGGTGTGTTCTCAAGAAGAGAGGGAAAATAAGTATAAGTACAGCAATACTTGTGGTGTTCTCAAGAAGAGAGAAGAAAATTAATTAGAATTTTCAGAAACAAGAAATAAGTAAAGCAATACTTTTGTGGTGTTCTCAAGAAGAGAGAAGAAAATTAATTAGAATTTTCAGAAACAAGAAATAAGTAAAGCAATACTGGTGGTGTTCTCAAGAAGAGAAGAAAATTAATAATAAGTAAAGAAATACTTGTGCTGTTCTCGGAAAGAGAAGAAGATGCCTAAGCGAGGAAATATTAATGATTTTAATGCTGAAATAGAAGACAGGGCCACGTATGGGGAACGCATAGGAATATATTGCGTAGCCATATACGCCAAGGCAATAACTTTGTTAAATTCGATGGGAGCAAAAACATACGGGCTCTTGAAACATCTAATAGCACCAGTTAAACCAGTGGACCAGACCTTCGAAGAGAGCGTAGCAGTGCTGAAGGATCACTTGAACCCCACACCGTTGATACTGGCTGAACGATTTAAATTTTACGCCAGAACCCAGAGGCAAGATGAAAGCAATGCGGAATACTTAGTCGAACTGCGTAAGCTAGCGAAATACTGCCAGTTTGGAGGGAATTTGACAGAGGCGCTGCGGGACAAGTTCGTATGCGGCTTGGCCAAAGAAGGAACGCAGAAGCGACTTCTGGAAGAAAACGACCTCACACTGGACAGGGCTGTCCTCATAGCTTCATCGCACGAAGCCGCAGCGAAAGGGACGGCGGAAATGCAGCTAAAGGCGGCGGCACTCGGGGTGGACCAAATGACTGCAAGCATTTCCAAATGCTACCGTTGTGGAAAGACAACGCACGACCAGAATCAGTGCTGGTTTAAGAATCAAGAGTGCAGGAAATGTGGCAAACTGGGTCACATCGCGAAGGTATGCAGGTCCAGAAAGAAGACCAACAAACAAAGGAAGCCACCACCACAAGAAAAGTACAACAAGGTGCATCAGGTGGCTGAAAAGAGTTCAGACGAACAAAATTCAGACTCAGACCCAAACAGCCAGGAGTTGGATAGTCTGAGAATCCACAATGTGGGTAAAGTAACTGATCTACAGACGATCTGGGTCACACTAAAAATAGCTGGAGTCCAAGTACGAATGGAGCTGGACACGGGATCAGCTGTATCAGTCATCAACCAAAAGGACTACCACCGACTATTCTCTCACATACCCTTAAGAAATACCAAGTTCGTATTACAGACATACACGGGGCATCGCGTATACCCCATGGGGAAGATAAGAGTCAAGGTGAGAGATAGGGGTAAAGTACACCCAAGAATGAATTTGTACGTACTACCTGAGGGAGGACCACCACTTCTAGGACGGGAGTGGATCAAGAAAATAGACATGGAATGGCACTACCGACAAGCAATGACGAGTGAGGACTCGGTGCAGACAAGCAGCTCAGACTCTGAGCCGGAAGACGATAAGTCCAGCTTATGTATGAAAAACAAGGTTAACATTAACTCACGGACTAAGGTTGGAAAATCGATGGCGTGCATAAAGACAGAGAATTCTGAGTCTGTTCAAGCTACAGACATATGCATTACGGAGGAACACCGGGCTCGAACTCAACGCTATTTCAAAGTACAACAACAATTAGAACAATTAAGTTAGCGCCTCGTACAAGAGATGAAAACAATGAAAAAGTTCTATGACACCGAATGGGAGAGTCTGGAAAGACAACAGAACCTACTGGCTCAAGCAGAGAGCGACCATAGAGCCATCGTGACCAATTACCGATCACATCTCCCTGATGATGTTCAGGGGTTAGAATATTTGCATGATCTAGAGATACAGCAGAAGGGCAAATCACGCTGCACTGAGGATTTTGTTCTGCAATTAGAGACGGAGCTAGTGCAGGCAAAGTTAAGAGAAGTTGAATCACAGGGTGCTCTTAAGGAGATGCAGAAACAAATCTTGGACATGGAAAAGAGAAACGCTTCTTTACCTGATGAGAATAATGTGGCCATGTTGCAAGAGGAGCTTATAGGGGCGAAACTGAAAGAAGCTAAGCAAAGGATGTTGGAACTTGAAACGCAGAACCAAATCAGCGGTAATCAGCTATGTCAAGCAGAGAAGGAGTGCAAGGGTCTACATGAGAAGGTGCAATATCTCTCAGCCCAAAATAAGGGACTACTCACTCAGTTAAATGAAAGTAAACGGGAAATGGCTGAGATGGACTGCAAGAATAAAGAAGAGTTGATGGCAGTGAGACTTCGAGAGGCAGATAGCATAGCAGCCTTGGCTGAACTCCAACAGGAAATTGCGAAAGAAACAAATGAAGAGGAATCTTCAGGAAGCCAGGATTTTATTCCAGTTCTTCTCTACGACTCCTTACAAGCAGAGTGCGAGAAGTTGAAAAAACAGGAAGTATATGAGCAACTAAAGGTTGAACATGAGCAAGAAGTCCAAAGGCTGCAGGAAATTCTTGAGGAGCTCAGGGCCAAGACAGACTCATCGGTAGAAGTTCCATACATAGATGAGGATGTAGAGGTGAAAGACATGGCAGAACTCATAAAAATATGGAAGGAAGCCCAAGACAAATATGAGGCGGCAATTACCGAGGTTGACCGACTTGAAGAACAGTTTCAACTGGGAATGGGCCCTGAACATGAGCTAGAGAGCATCGAGGCGCAACTTCTCCAAGCACTGGAAGCCAAAGTACAAGAGGAAGAGAAGATGAAAGCATTGGAGAAAATGATGGATGAAATGGAGGAGTACGCTGAATTACGTCCAGGGGAACAGGAGAATGGGGAAACAGCTACTTCAGTAGAAGGATTAAATAGCCTGATAACGAAATCCCTGAAGGAAGGGAAAGGATTGAACGCACAAATGAGGCCAGGAGGGAAGGAAGGGCAGACATCCGAGGAAGAGCAGGATGAATATGATTGCTTGAAGAAGGGTTTTGACCTGTTGAGTGACACCGAATGTTATGAGGATGTGGTCTGCCCAAATTGTGATGGGAACTCCCAAAGTGCTGAAATCCTGAGGAAGCACTTAAGGTCTAAGGAACATAGAGAGTTGGTGGCGCTACAGATGGCAGCCGGGAAAAGAGCTCGGAGAGTTTCAAAAAGGCAGAAAAGAAAAAGAAGAAGCAGAAAATAATAACTGTTTAAAATATTATTACTTCTACTACCTCAGTCCGAACACTACGAAAGGTGCTAAATTTGTAAAAAAAATCCAGGGACATTATCAAGACAGCCAGTGGGTTGTATAAGTCCGCACTGCTGGTTCAACAGGACGAAAGTACAAGCTGTTAAAAAAAAAAAAGCTATGGAGGATGCTGTCTGGAACGAATTAATACCAGAGACTGAATTTATGAACTGTTCCCACAGAGACTGAACCTGTAAACTGATTCCACTGAGAGTATGTTTGTAAACTGTTATATGACGTTGACTCCATTGAGAGTATATTTGTAAATTGTTATATGACGTTGACTCCATCGAGAGTATATCTGCAAACTGTTTATATAAAGTTGAAGATTGTATGTTTAACGGGATTCTGTAAGTAATAAGCTAGGAAGGGAGGAGTGTTGTGTATGTAACCGTTTACCTTTAAGGGAACTATAGAATGTAACCGTTCACCTTTAAGAGCACTACTTTAGGGTGGCACTATCTATTGGCTCATGTATACTGTAATACCGATAGTGACCACACCAGTATATAAGGGTTGTGATACGTTAACTAGGGCAGAATCGCCCGAGCCGCTGAATAGTAAAGACGTGTTTTATTCTGTTAACAGTGGAGTCTGTGATTATTTATAATACAACCCACAGACTTAACATCTTCCACCTCGGCATCGAAGTTGTTGATGTTACCATGCTTAGGCATCTTCACTATCTCTCACTATCTTTCTGCGAAACAACAGGATTTCTCTTTAACTTTTTAACTTTTTCTTTTTTCCAAAAATGGCGGGTCCCCGCGCTTGTCTTCTTCCCCGCCTACTGGCAAAATGGCGGTTTCCCGCGCTTGTCTTCTTCCCCTGGTGGGAGGGGTAAGCTTTGCCCTCGGGCGACGACCGCTGGTTTACGGGGTTTGTAGCCTGTGCGCCGGCTTCAGTTTATTCTGAAGCGCGCGCTAGAAAAGCCGATTGCGTTCCTTGTCCCCCCCCCTTCTTCTTTTCGGCAGGGGCAACCGGCGCTGGGGACAACCAGTTGGCGTCGGACAGATCCAGCTCCTGGTCCTTCACGGCAGCTGCTGCAAGCCGCTGGCCGGAACCTCGCTCGGTCTCTCTCTCGGGCTCTGTCTCTCCCGCTCGCGCGGCTCTCGCTCGCTCTCTCTCGGGCTCTGTCTCTCCCGCTCGCTCGGCTCTCGCTCAGCGGCTTTAAACGCCTCTCCCAGACCTCCCGCAGTCCGGTCCTTTCCTCCCCGGCTGCGGCTGATTCTTCACGGGTTATTTAGTTATTTATTTATCTATTGCCTCCGCGCCTTATGATCTGGTCGCAGCGCTTCGTGGCCTCAATCACTGTCTGGCCTTTTTCACCCCCAATCGCGCCTCCCAGCTTCTCGCAGTCTGGTGCTTTCCTCCCCGGCTGCGGCTGAGTTCTCCGTGGCTTATTTATTTTTATATCTTCCCGCGCCTTACGATCCCGGTCGCAGCGCCTCATGGTCGCGGTATTTGTCCGGCCTTTTTCGCCGTCGCGGTCTAGTCGTCTCACGACGCTCCCCAGCCCGCTTGTACCGTGGCTTCTGCTCCACGCTGCCCCAGTCTCAGCGCCTCTGGGCCCGACTTCTGTCCGGCTCCTTTCCCCCTCAACCGTGGTCGAGTGCACCGCCCCTATCCTCCGTTTATTTGTTTCTATTCTCCCTTTACTCACAGTCACCGTGGCCGACTTGCTTCTCGTGTTGATCGGCTCACTCACCACCGTGGCAGAATGGACAATCCGTGCCTGTCGCTGATGGAAGACTTCGTGTTTGAAATCTTCCTCCTTTCTTGGTCTGCAGACTCGAGTTTTCTCTCAGCAAAACGACGAGGGCGGGTGCCTCTTCTCGACGCTCGTTTACTTCTTCAGAAGTATTGTTGCCGCAGGGTAAGATCGAACTCGTCACCACTGTAAAGTCTGTGGGTTGTATAGCGAAGTAATACACAGACTACAAGAGTAACTTAAACAGGACTTTACTATTCGAAGGTCAGGGCAAATCTGCCCAATAAATTCTGCCACAGCACTTATATACCGGTGTGGTCACCGTCGGTATTACAGTATACAGCAGCCAGGATAAAGTAGTGCCACACCTAAAATAGTTCTCTTAAAGGTGGACGGTTACATAAAATAGTTCTCTTAAAGGTAGAACGGTTACATACACTACATTCACTACTCTCTGAAATCCCTCACTGCACTCTGATACCCCTCACTACACTCTGATACCCCTCACTACACTCTGATACCCCTCACAACTTTCTGATAGCCCTCACTACACTTTGATTCCTCTCACAGCACTCTGATACCCCTCATTAATCTCTGATAGCACTCACTGCTCTCTGATGCATGTCACAACTTTCTGATAACCCTCACTACTCTCTGATATCCCTCCCTACTCTCTGATGCCCCTCACTACACTCCGATACTCCTCGCTACTGTCTGATAAACCCTCACTACACTCTGATAGCCCTCACTACTCTCTGATACACCTCACTACTCTCTGATACCCCTCACTAGTCTCTGATACCCCTCACTACTCTCTGATACCCCTCAATACTCTCTGATACCCCTCACTACAGTCTGAAGACCCTCACTACACTCCGATACCCCTCGCTACTCTCTGAATCCCCTTCACAACACTCTGATAACACTTACTACTCTCTGATACCCCTCACTACTCTCTGATACCACTCACTGCACTCAGATAACCCTCACTACACTCTGATAAAACTCACTACACTCCGATACCCCTCGCTACTCTCTGCTGCCCCTCACTATTCTCTGATAACCCTCATTACACGCTGATAACCCTCACTAAACTCTGATAACCCTCACTACACTCTGATTCCCCTCTCTGCTCTGAGATACCCCTCGCTACTCTCTGATACAAACTCATTACTCTCTGATACTCCACACTACACTCTGATAACCCTCACGTCTCTCTGATAACAATCACTAGACTCTGATACCCCTCACTACGCTCTGAATCCCTTCACTAAACTCTAATGCCCCTCACTACGCTCTGATACCACTCACTACACTCTGATACCTCTCGATACTCACTGATACGGTTCACTGCACGCTGATGCCCCTCACTACACTCTGATAAAACTCACTAATCTCTGATACACGTCACAACTCTCTGATAACACACACTAGTCTCTGATACTAGTCATAACACTCTGATACACCTCACAACACTCTGATACCGCTCACTACTCTCTGACATCCCTCACTTCACTCTGTTACCCCTCACTACACTCTGATTCCTCTCACAGCACTCTGATACCCCTCATTACTCTCTGATAACACTCAATACTCCCTGATGTATGTCACAAATTTCTGATAACCCTCACTACACTCTGATACCCCTCACTACACTCTGATCACCCTCACTACTCTCTGATTACTTTCACTACTCTCTGATACCCATCACTGCACTCTGATACTCCTCACTACACTCTCATATCTCTCACATCTCTCTCATAACCCTCATTGCACTCTGATTCCCCTCACTAATCTCTGATTCCCCTCACTAATCTCTGATTCCCCTCACTAATCTCTGATAACCTTCACTACACTCTAATACCCCTCACTAATCTCTGATACCCCTCACTACACTCTGATACCCCTCTCTACACTCTTTTTTAAAATTCATTGATGGGATGTGGGCGTCATTGGCTAGGCCTGCATTTAGTGCCCATCCCTAATTGCCCTTGAGAAGATGGTGGTGAGCCGCCTTCTTGAACCGCTGCAGTCCATATGGTGTAGGTACACCCACAATGCTGTTAGGAAGGGAGTTCCAGGATTTTGGCCCAGCGACAGTGAAGGAACGGCGATACAGGTCCAAGTCAGGATGGTGTGTGGCTTGGAGGGGAACTTGTAGGTGGTGATGTTCCCTTGCGTCCTTGCTGCCCTTGTCCTTCTAAGTGGTAGAGGTCGCGGATTTGGAAGGTGCTGTTGAAGGAGCTTTGGCGAGTTGCTGCAGTGCATCTTGTAGATGGTGCACACTGCAGCCACAGTGCGCCGATGGTGGAGGGAGTGAATGTTGAAGGTGGTGGATGGAGTGCCAATCAAGCAGGCTGCTTTATCCTGAATGGTGTCGAGCTTCTTGAGTGTTGTTGGAGCTGCACTCATCCAGGCAAGTGGAGAGTATTCCATCACACTCCTGACTTGTGCCTTGTAGATGGTGGAAAGGCTTTGGGGAGTCAGGAGGTGAGACACTCGCCGCAGAATTCCCAGCCTCTGGCCTGCTCTTGTAGCCACAGTATTTATATGGCTGGTCCAGTTCAGTTTCTGATCAATGGTAACCCCCAAGATGTTGATAGTGGGGGGTTCAGCGATGGTAATGCCATTGAATGTCAAGGGGAGATGGTTAGAGTCTCGCTTGTTGGAGATGGTCATTGCCTGGCACTTGTGTGGTGCGAATGTTACTTGCCACTTGTCAGCCCAAGTCTGAATGTTGTCCAGGTCTTGCTGCATATGGACACGGACTGCATCAGTATCTGACGAGTCTCGAATGGTGCTGAACAGTGTGCAATCATCAGCGAACATCCCCATTTCTGACCTTATGATGGAGGGAAGGTCATTGATGAAACAGCTGAAGATGGTTGGGCCTAGGACACTGCCCTGAGGAACTCCTGCAGTGATGTCATGTGATTGAGATGAATGACCTCCAACAACCACAGCCAACTTCCTTTGTGCTAGGTATGATTCCAACCAATGGAGAGTTTTCCCCTTGATTCCCATTGACTTCAGTTTTGCTAGGGCTCCTTGATGCCACACTCGATCAAATGCTGCCTTGATGTCAAGGGCAGTCACTCTCACCTCACCTCTTGAGTTCAGCTCTTTTGTCCATGTTTGGACCAAGGCTGTAATGAGGTCAGGAGCTGAGTGGCCTTGGCGGAACCCAAACCGGGTGTCAGTTAGCAGGTTATTGCTGAGTAAGTGCCGCTTGATAGCACTGTCGACGACACCTTCCATCACTTTGCTGATGATTGAGAGTAGACTGATGGGATGGTAATTGGCCGGGTCGGATTTGTCCTGCTTTTTGTAGACAGGACATACTTGGGCAATTTTCCACATTGCCGGGTAGATGCTAGTGTTGTAGCTGTACTGGAACAGCTTGGCTAGGGGCGCAGCTAGTTCTGGAGCACAAGTCTTCAGTACTATTGCCGGAATGTTGTCAGGGCCCATAGCCTTTGCAGTATCCAGTGTCTTCAGCCGTTACTTGACATCACGTGGAGTGAATTGAATGGGCTGAAGACTGGCATCTGTGATGCTGGGGACCTCAGGAGGAGGCCGAGTTGGATCATCCACTCGGCACTTCTGGCTGAAGATAGTTGCAAATGCTTCAGCCTTGTCTTTTGCACTCACGTGCTGGGCTCCACCATCATTGAGGATGGGGATATTTTTGGAGCTTTCTCCTCCTGTTAAATGTTTAAATGTCCACCACCACTCACGACTGGATGTGGCAGGACTGCAGACCTCAGTACACTCGTATAGCCCTCACAACACTCTGATACCGCTCATTACTCTCTGATACCCCTCCCTACTCTCTGATACCCCTCACTGCACTCTGATACCCCTCACTAAACACTGATACCCCTCACTGCACTCTGCTACCCCTCACTACACTCTGATACACCTCACTACTCTCTGATACCCTTCACTACACTCTGATACCCCTCACTACACTCTGATACCCCTCACTACACTCTGATACCCCTCACTACACTCTGCTACCCCTCACTACTCTCTGATACCCTTCACTACACTCTGATAACCCTCACTACACTCTGATACCCCTCACTACACTCTGATACCCCTCACTACACTCTGATACCCTTCACTACACTCCGATACCCCTCACTACTCTCTGATATCCCTCAGTACACTCTGATACCCCTCACTACACTCTGATGCCCCTCACTACTCTCTGATGCCACTCACTACACTCTGATACCCCTCTCTACACTGTGATACCACTGACTACACTCCGATACACCTCGTTACACTCTGATACCCCTCGCTATTCTCTGATACCCCTCACTACACTCTCATACCCCTCACTACTCTCTGATACCCCTCACTACACTCTGATACCCTCATTACTTTCTGATAACTCTCACTACTCTCTGATACACATCACAACGTTCTGATAACCCTCCCTACACTCTGATACCCCTCACTACACTCCAATACCCCTCGCTACTCTCTGATACCCCTCACTACTCTCTGATACCTCTCACTAAACTCTGATACATAGAAACATAGGGGGGAAAATTGAGTGAGTAGCGCCACTTGTTAGCGCCTAAAGAGGCAGGCAGTGGCTGTAGCGCCACTGGCTGTGCCTCCCGCGATATTGAGCAGGGGCGCTAATGGTGGCGTTAGCCTTTTGCGCTGCGCTGCTACCGATGACGTCATCGGTGTGCGCAGCGCCCCATTCATGCCCCGTTCATGATATTTGGTTGTGAACGCCGCAGTTGCGCCGTTCGCTACCCGCGCCCGGTTCACAGGGCCTTACTGTGCCGGCAGTGGCGCAAGTTAAGGTGGAGGTGCGGGGCGGCCGTCTTTTTCGGCGGCCGCCTGGCAGCACCTCCGTCTCCAGCCTCCTGACCCCCCCCGCCCCGCGGCATTGCCGGTAGTTTCCCGAGAGCCCGGCACTTCTCCTCGGCGCCCTAAGAGGGACGCAGAGTGCCTCGAGCCTCGCCCCGTCTCCCTCTAGGGGCAATGAAACTGAATATCGGACGATCGCTGAAGACTTGAATGCTGCGCTAAATCCTGCGCTCAGGCGAACTTGGCGCCAGTTTGGCGCCTCAACCCAATTTCTAGGCCATAGAAACATAGAAGATAGGAGCAGGAGTAGGCCATTCAGCCCCTCGAGCCTGCTCCGCCACTCAATGAGATCATGGCTGATCATCCAAATTCAGTACCCTGTCCCTGCCTTCTCCCCATATCCCTTGATCCTTTTGGCCTTAAGAAATATATCCAACTCCTTCTTGAATATATTTAATGAACTGGCCTCCACCGCCCTCTGTGGCAGAGAATTCTACAGGTTCACCACTCTCTGGGTGAAGAAATTCCTCCTCATCTCAGTCCTAAATGGCTTACCCCTTATCCTTAGACTATGACGCCTGGTTCTGGACTCCCCGGCCATCGGGAACATCCTTCCTGCATCTAGTCTGTCCAGGCCTGCCAGAATTATATAGGTTTCGATGAGATTCCCTCTCATTCTTCTAAACTCCAGTGAGTATAAGCCCAATCGACACAATCTCTCCTCATACGTCATTCCTGCTATCCCAGGTATCAGCCTGGTGAATCTTTGCTGCACTCCTTCCATGGCAAGAACATCCTTCCTCAGATAAGGCGACCAAAACTGCACACAATACTCAAGGTGTGGTCTCACCAAGGCCCTGTACTAGTGCAGCAAGACATCCTTGTTCCTGTACTCGAACCCTCTTGCTACGAAGGCCAACATACCATTTGCCTTCTTAACCGCCTGCTGCACCTGCATGCTTACCTTCAGTGACTGGTGCACAAGCACACCCAGGTCTCATTGCACTTCCCCTTCTCCCAATCTATTGCTATTCAAATAATAATCCGCCTTCCTGTTTTTGCCACCAAAGTGGATAACCGCACATTTATCCACATTATAGTGCATTTGCCATGTTTCTGCCCAATCAGCCAACCTATCCAAATCGTACTGGAGCTTCACGACATCCTCCTCATAGCATACCCTCCCACCCAGCTTTGTGCCGTCTGCAAATTTGGAGATATTTCATCCAATTCCCTCATCCAGATCATTAATATATATTGTGAACAGCTGGGGTCCGAGGACCGAACCTTGCGGTACCCCACTAGTCACTGCCTGCCACTCGGAAAACGACTCATTTATTCCAACTCTTTGCTTTCTATCTGCCAACCAGTTTTCTATCCAAGTCAATACCTTGCACCCAATCCCATGTGCCTTAATTTTGCACGCTAATCTCTTATGCGGGACCTTATCAAAAGCCTTCTAAAAGTCCAAAATACACCACATTCACCGTTTCTCCCTTATCTATTTTACCAGTTACATCCTCAAAAAATTCCAGTAGATTAGTCAAGCACGATTTACCTTTTGTAATTCTATGTTGACTTTGTTCGATCCTGTCACTGCTTTCCAAGTGCTCTGCTATTACATATTTTATAATAATGGACTCTAGCATTTTCCCCACTACCGCTGTCAAGCTTACCGGTCTACAATTCCCTGCTTTTTCTCTACCATCTTTTTTGAATAGTGGGGTAACATTAGCTACCCTCCAATCCATGGGTACTGTTCCAGAGCCTGTCGAGTTCTGGAAGATGACCAGCAATGCATCTACTATCTCCAGGGCCACTTCCTTAAGTCCCCTAGGATGTAGATTATCAGGCCCTAGGGATTTATCGGCCTTCAATCCCGTCAACTTCCCCAACACCATTTCCCTACAAATACTGATTTCTTTCAGTTCCTCCCTCTCATTACTCCCTATGTTCCCCGACATCTCTGGGAGTTTATTTTTGTCCTCCTTTGTGAAGACAGAACCAAAATATGTATTTAATTGGTCTGACATTTCTTTGTTTCCCATTATAAATTCCCCGGATTCTGACTGCAAGGGACCTACGCTTGACTTCACCAATCTTTTTCTCTTCACATATCTATAAAAGCTTCTAGTCAGTTTTAATGTTCCCTGCAAGCTTACTTTCATAATCTATTTTCCCCCTCTTAATTAATCCCTTTGTCCTCCTTTGCTGAATTGTAAACTGCTCCCAAACCTCAGGTTTGCTGCTTTTATTGGCCAATTTATATGTCCTCTCTTTGGATCTTATGTTATCCCTAATTTCCCTTGTTAGCCACGGTTGAGACACATTTTTGATTTATTATTATGCCAAACTTTGATTACTTTTTACCTCTCTCTCCCGCTGCTGAATTGGTCGGGCCTCGCCTCGCTGCTGCCACTTTTATGCTCCGCTTCGCTCCTCACGCCATACCCAGGTCCGCCGCTGTGGTCGGGCCTCGCCTTGCTGCTGCCGCTTTTAAGCTCCACCTCGCTCCTCAGGCCACACCCAGGTCCGCCGCTGTGAATACCCCTCACTACTCTCTGATACCCCTCACTACACTGTGATATCATTGACTACACTCCGATACCCCTCGCTACACTCTGATACCCCTCACTACTCTCTGATACCACTCACTACATTTGGATACCCCTCACTACACTCTGACACCCCTCACTAATCTCTGTTACCCCTCACTACACTGTGATACCACTGACTACACTCCGATACCCCTCGCTACACTCTGATATCCCTTACTACTCTCTGATACCCCTCACTACACTCTGATACACCTCACTACTCTCTGATACCTCTCACTACTCTCTGATACCCCTCACTTCACTCTGATAACCCTCACTACTCTCTGTTACCCCTCACTACACTCTGATACCCCTCACTATTCGCTGATACCCCTCATTACTCTCTGATACCCATCACTACACTCTGATACCCCTCACTGCACTCTGATACCTCTCACTACACTTTGATACCCCGCACTACTCACTGATACACTTCACTACATTCTGATACACTTCACTACACTCTGATACACCTCACTACACTCCAATACCCCTCGCAACATTCTGATACCCCTCACTACACTCAGATAACCCTCACTACACTCCGATAACCCTCGCTACTCTCTGATACCACTCACTACTCTCTGATACCCTGCACTACACTCCGATACCCCTCGCTACACTCTGATACCCCTCACTATTCTCTGATACCTATCACTACTCTCTGATACCTCTCACTGTGCTCTGATACACCTCACTACACTCTGATACCCCTCACTACTCTCTGATAGCCCTCACTACACTCTGTTACCCCTCACTACACTCTGATACCCATCACTACTCTCTGATACCCCTCACTACTCCCCGATACCCCTCCCTACACTCTGATACCCCTCACTACTCTCTGATACCCCTCCCTACACTCTGATAACACTCACTACACTCTGATGCCCCTCACTACTCTCTGATACCCCTCACTACACTCTGATACCTATCACTACTCTCTGATACCCCTCCCTACACTCCGATACCCCTCGCTACTCACTGATACCCCTCACTAATCTCTGAGATCCCTCACTACACTCTGATATACCTCACTACTCTCTGATATGCCGCACTTCACTCCGATTCCTCTCCCAGCACTCTGAAACCCCTCATTGTTCTCTGATAACATTCACTACTCTCTGATACATGTCACAACGTTCTGATAACCCTCAATACACTCAGATAAAGCTCACTACACTCTGACAACCCTCACTACAAGCTGAAACCCCTCACGACACGCTGATATCCCTCTCTACACTCAGATACACCTCACTACACTCTGACAACCCTCACTACAAGCTGAAAACCCTCACGACACGTTGATATCCCTCTCTACACTCTGATAACTCTCACTACACTCTGATACCCCTCAATGCACTCTGATACCACTAGCTACACTCTCTTACCCCTCACTACTCTCTGATAACCCTCACTGCACTATGATACCTCTCACTACTCTCTGATACCCCTCACTACTCTCTGATACACCTCACTACTCTCTGATACCACTCACAACACTCTTATACCCCTCACTAACGTAGAAACATAGAAACATAGAAGATAGGAGCAGCAGTAGGCCATTTGGCCCCTCGAGCCTGCTCTAAGAGATATATCTAACTCTTTCTTGAATATATTTATAGACTTGGCCTCAACCGCCTTCTGTGGTAGAGAATTCCACAGGTTCACCACTCTCTGGATGAAGAAATTCTTCCTCATCTCTGTCCTAAATGGCTTACCCCTTATCCTTAGACTGTGACCCCTGGTTCTGGACTCTCCGACCATCGGGAACATTCTTCCTGCATCTAGTTTGTCCAGACCTGTCAGAATTTTATAAGTTTCGATGAGATCCCCTCTCATTCTTCTAAACTCCAGCGAGTATAAGCCCAATCGACCCAATCTCTCCTCATACATCATTCCTGCCATCCCAGGGATCAGCCTTGTGAATCTTCGCTGAAATCCTTCCATGGCAAGAACATCCTTCCTCAGATAAGGCGACCAAAACTGCACACAGTACTCAAGGTGTGGTCTCACCAAGGCCCTGTACAAATGCAGCACAACATCCTTGATACCCCTCACTTCTCTCTGATACTCCTCAGTACACTCTGATCCCCCTCAATACACTCTGATACTGCTCACTACATTCTGATATATTTCACTGCACTCTGATACCCCTCACTACACTCTGATACCCCTCACAACACTCTGATACCCCTCATTACACTCCGATACAACTCGCAACTCTCTGATACCCCTTACTACACTCTGATACCCCTCGCTGCTCTCTGATACCCCTCACTACACTCTGATACCCCTCCCTGCACTCTGATACCCCGCACTACACTCCGATGCGCCTCGCTAATCTCTGATAGCCCCCACTACACTCTGTTACCCCTCACTACACTCTGATACCCATCACTACTCTCTGATACCCCTCACTACTCCCCAATACCCCTCCCTACACTCTGATACCCCTCACTACTCTCTGATACCACTCCCTACACTCTGATAACCCTCACTACACTCTGATGCCCCTCACTACTCTCTGATATCCCTCACTACTCTCTGATACCTCTCACTACTCTCTGATACCCCTCACTACACTCCAATACCCCTCGCTACTCTCTGATACCCCTCACTAAACTCTGAGATCGCTCACTACGCTCTGATACCCCTCACTACACTCTGTTACCCCTCACTACATTCTGATACCCCTCACTACTCTCTGATACCCCTCACTACACTCTGATACCCCTCCCTACACTCTGATACCCCTCACTACACTCCGATACCCCTCGCTACTCTCGGATATGCCTCACTAATCTCTGAGATCCCTCACCACACTCTGATAAACCTCACTACTCTCTGATACCCCGCACTTCACTCCAATTCCTCTCCCAGCACTCTGAAAACACTCATTGCTCTCTGATAACATTCACTACTCTCTGATACATGTCACAACGTTCTGATAACCCTCAATACACTCAGATACACCTCACTACACTCTGACAACACTCACTACAAGCTGAAACCCCTCACGACACGCTGATATCCCTCTCTACACTCTGATAACTCTCACTACACTCTGATACCCCTCAATGCACTCTGATACCACTCACTACACTCTCATACCCCTCACTACTCTCTGATACCCCTCACCACACTCTGATAACCCTCACTGCACTATGATACCTCTCACTACACTCTGGTACCCCTCACTGCACTCTGATACCACTCACAACACTCTTATACCCCTCACTAACATGGAAACATAGAAACATAGAAGATAGGAGCAGCAGTAGGCCATTCGGCCCCTCGAGCCTGCTCTAAGAAATATATCTAACTCCTTCTTGTATATATTTATAGACTTGGCCTCAACCGCCTTCTGTGGTAGAGAATTCCACAGGTTCACCACTCTCTGGATGAAGAAATTCTTCCTCATCTCTGTCCTAAATGGTTTACCCCTTATTCTTAGACTATGACCCCTGGTTCTGGACTCTCCAACCATCGGGAACATTCTACCTGCATCTAGTTTGTCCAGACCTGTCAGAATTTTATAAGTTTCGATGAGATCCCCTCTCATTCTTCTAAACTCCAGCGAGTATAAGCCCAATTGACCCAATCTCTCCTCATACGTCATTCCTTCCATCCCAGGGATCAGCCTTGTGAATCTTCACTGAAATCCTTCCATGGCAAGAACATCCTTCCTCAGATAAGGCGACCAAAACTGCACACAGTACTCAAGGTGTGGTCTCACCAAGGCCCTGTACAAATGCAGCACGACATCCTTGATACCCCTCACTACACTCTGATACCCCTCACTACTCTCTGATTCCCCTCACTACACTCTGATACCACTCACTACACTCTGATATGCCTCACAGCACTCTGGTACCCCTCACTACATTCTGACATCTCTCATGTCTCTCTGATAACCCTCGTTGCAATCCGATACCCCTCACTAAACTCTGAAACACCTCACAACACTCTGATACCCCTCACTACTCTCTGATACCCCTCACTACTCTCTGATATCCCTCACTACACTCTGATACCCCTTACTCCTATCTGATACACCTCACTACAATCTGATACCCCTCACTAATCTCTGATACCCCTCATTACACACTGATGCCCCTCACTGCACTCAGATACCCCTCACTACACTGTGATACCAAGCACTACACTCCGATACCCTCGCTACTCTCTGATACAGCTCACTGCTCTCTGATAACCCTCACTACTGTAATGATCAGTAACATGTCATTCTAGAATGGTACACTAGGTGGAGCTGTATGTATGTAAGAGTGGGGCTACCCACGAGGCACTAGGCTACCCACAAGGCAGTAGTCAAGATGGATACTGTACCAAGTCCACATGGCATGAATAAAGTGACTAGATAGAAGCTAGCAGTTCATAATGAAAACATCTAGTTATTATTGAACATAACATGGTACCAGGATTGGTAAAATCTGCTGAATATTCTGAAACACGACATGGAGACTTTGAAGCCACCGGAGGGTTTGAAACTCATGGGGAATGTCGACTGCAATTGGCGGACTTTCAAACAACAATTCGAACTCTACATTGCTGCCATCGGGTTCGGTACGAAGCCAGATGCAAGGAAAATAGCATTACTGCTCATGGTTGCAGGCCTGCAGGCGATAGAGGTATTTAACACATTTGTATTTGATCAAGAGGAGAACAGAGAAAAATTGGACGATGTGCTAAAGAAATTTGATACACATTGTTCTCCCAAAAAGAATGAGACCTATGAGAGATACGTGTTCCGTTCACGGACACAGCAGCAAAATGAGACTTTTGATAGCTTTGTGACCGATCTAAAACTGAAAGCACAGACATGTAATTTCTCTGAACTGAAATCATCCATGATTCGTGACCAGATTGTGTTTGGTATTCATGATAAAAATGTCAGGGAACGTTTGTTGAGAGAAACCGAACTACCATTGGAAAATGCTGTGAAAATATGCCAAGCCAGTGAGCTAGCTCAAAAGCACGCGAAGACTTTCAGTGAAATTAATAATGATGCGATTGTAGTAAGTGATAGTGCTGCTGTCGGTGCTGTGTCCTACAAAGGAAAGAAACGTGGGCAGAACAGAAATAAAATTCAATCGGAGGAAGGAATTTTTAATTGTAAATGCTGTGGTTACAAACACCAGTCACGACAATGCCCAGCGTTTGGAAAAATGTGCACAAAATGTCATGGAAAGAATGACTTTGCCAAACAATGCTTTTCAAAAGTAAAAACAAAGAAAGGGCAACAAGTCCAAGTCAATGTGATTGAGGACACTGATTTAAGTGAGACATTTTTTGTACAAATGGTGTCATGTGACAATATAGACAAGGATACAGAAAATGTGCAGCCCTCAGGAATGGACAATGCTGAACATAAAGTTAATGCAGCAAAAGAGGACAAATGGATGAAGCCACTGCAGGTAAATGGAGCATTAGTTACATTGAAACTAGACACTGGGGCAAAAGCAAACTTAGTCAGTATGAGTGACATTAAAAATATGAAAGATAAGCCAAAAATACAGAAAAAGTTAGTACTACTGAAGAACTATAATGGACAGAAAATAGATAGCTTAGGTGTATGCAGACTTAAAGTGACAGTCAAAGACAAAGTGCATCATCTCATGTTTTCTGTTGTGGCTGAAGGACTTGATTCACTACTAGGTGACAAAGCTTGTGAGGACTTAGAACTGGTCAAGAGAGTCTACCGTATAAACTGTGCCATAAGCAGACCAGATGACTCACTGGATTCTGTAGTGAGTAATTTCCAGGATGTGTTCAAAGGATTTGGAGTTCTACCATTCACTTACAAGATCCAGCTAAAGGAGGATGCTCAGCCAGTGGTACATGCTCCACGGAGAGTTCCAGCACCCCTGCATGACCAGCTCAAGAAAGAACTGGACAGAATGACCACACTAGGAGTCATCAGGAAAGTCGAAGAGCCAACAGACTGGGTTAACTCCATGGTATGTGTAAAGAAAAAGAACAATGATCTAAGAGTATGCATGGATCCAAAGGACTTAAATGCAAACATAAAACGTGAACACTACCAGATTCCCAAGCGAGAAGATATCACCAGTGAAATGTCAGGTGCCAGATACTTCTCAAAGCTCGATGCCTCACAAGGATTTTGGCAACTAAAACTGGATGAAGAGAGCACCAAATACTGTACATTCAACACACCATTTGGCAGGTGTGTTGTTTCCTCAGAATGCCTTTCGGGATAATATCTGCATCTGAAATCTTTCATAGCATGATGGAACACATAATTGAAGGTCTGGAAGGAGTTCGGGTCTATGTTGATGACATCATCATCTGAGGCTCAACACTGAAAGAACACAATGAGAGACTGACTAAAGTGCTACAGAGCATACGCCGGAATGGACTGAAGCTCAACAAAGCCAAGTGTCAGTTTGGCATCCAGGAAGTCACTGATGCGCTATCAATTACTCATAAAAGACTGAGAGTTAAGAGAGTGACTAAAGGCTTTTATTAACAAAAGAATGAAGGTCTGCCTCGAGTGGTCGACCGGTCCAGAATACAAAGGGCTGGGGAGCAGTCACCTTTATACTAGGACTTGTGGGAGGAGTCAGCCGAGGCATGTCCAGGCATGTACACAGTGGAATACAAACAGTGGTTTACCACATTCACCCCTTGTTTAAAATTGAGTCCAGCGGGGTGAAGTGTATTAAAAGTTAATGTATTGGAGTCTCTCCGGAGGTCTTGTCTGCCGCTGTGATCGGCGTGGCGACGGCAGGGGTAGTGGAGCTTCCGGCGTCGAGTCCTGCGTAGGCTGTGGCACAGGCGTGTCGTCCTCGTAGATGTCGAGCGGGTCGCGGGGCCCAGGCCTGCCGTCTGCTGGGGCTGGATATCGGGTGGTGGGGGGTGGTGGTAGTGAGTAGTGGGTTACTGCGGCCCCCGAGGGTGCAAGGTCTCTTATGGAGACTGTGTCCTCCCACCCGTCCGGGTATGCAATGTAAGCATACTGGGGGTTGGCGTGGAGGCGGTCGACCCTCTCGACCAGGGGGTTCGTTTTATGGGTCCTCACGTGTCTTCTCAGTAGGACCGGCCCTGGGGACGTCAGCCATGGCGGTAGCGATGTCCCCGATGTGGACTTCCTTGGGAAGACAAACATTTTCTCATGAGGGGTGGCGTTAGTGGCAGTGCAGAGCAGTGACCGAATAGAGTGGAGCGCATCGGGGAGCACATCCTGCCAGCGGGAGGTTGGAAGGCCCCTAGACTTTAAGGCTAGCAGGGCGGCCTTCCAAACTGTCGCAATTTCTCTTTCCACCTGTCCGTTCCCCCGGGGGTTGTAACTGGTGGTCCTGCTTGTGGCAATACCCCTAGTTAGCAGGTACTGACGGAATTCGTCGCTCATAAACGATGAGCCCCGGTCGCTATGGATATAGCTGGGGAAACCGAACAGGGTGAAGAGGTCGTTCAGACATTTAATGACCGTGGCACTGGTCATGTCCGGGCAGGGGATGGCGAACGGGAAACGGGAGTACTCATCAATAATATTGAGGAAGTACACATTGCGGTCGGAGGAGGGGAGAGGCCCTTTAAAATCAACGCTCAGGCGCTCGAAGGGGCGAGTGGCTTTTATCAGGTGGGCCCTGTCTGGTCTATAAAAGTGCGGTTTGCACTCAGCGCAGACTTGGCAGTTCCTGGTCATGGTCCTGACCTCCTCAATAGAGTAAGGCAGGTTGCGGGCCTTGATGAAGTGGAAGAACCTGGTGACCCCCGGGTGGCAGAGGTCATTGTGGAGGGCCCGCAGTTTATCGATCTGCGCGCTGGCGCAGGTGCCACGCGATAGCGCATCCGGGGGTTCATTGAGCTTCCCGGGCCGGTACAAGATCTCGTAATTGTAGGTGGAAAGTTCGATTCTCCACCTCAAGATCTTGTCATTTTTGATTTTGCCCCTCTGCTTGTTGTTAAACATGAAAGCAACTGAACGCTGGTCAGTGAACAGGGTAAATCGTTTTCCGGCCAGGTAGTGCCTCCAATGACGCACAGCCTCCACAATCGCCTGGGCCTCCTTCTCAACAGTGGAGTGTCTGGTCTCCGGGCCTTGGAGGGTTCGTGAAAAGAAGGCCACGGGTCTCCCCGCCTGATTGAGGGTAGCGGCCAGGGCAAAGTCGGACGCGTCGCTTTCCACCTGGAAGGGGATGGATTCGTCCACTGCGTGCATGGTGGCTTTGGCAATGTCCTCCTTGATACGGTGGAAGGCTAAGCGGGCCTCTGCCGTCAAGGGAAAAGAGGTGGACTTGATCAGCGGACGGGCCTTGTCCGCATAGTAGGGGACCCACTGGGCGTAATAGGAGAAAAACCCTAGGCACCTCTTCAGGGCCTTGAGGCAGTAGGGCAGTGGGAGTTCCATAAGGGGACGCATCCGGTCGGGGTCGGGGTCGATGACTCCGTGTTCCACAACACAGCCAAGGATGGCGAGGCGGTTTGTGCAGAATATGCACTTCTCCTTGTTATATGTCAGGTTCAGGAGTTGGGCGGTGCAGAGGAATTTTTCGAGGTTTGCGTCATGGTCCTGCAAGACACGGCCGCAGATGGTCACATTGTCCAGATATGGGAAAGTGGCCTGCAACGCATTTTGATCTACCATCCGGTCCATCTCCCTTTGGAAGACGGAGACCCCGTTGGTGACGCCAAAGGGAACCCTAAGGAAGTGATAGAGGCGGCCGTTTGCCTCAAAGGCAGTATACTGGCGGTCCTCAGGGTGGATAGGGAGCTGGTGGTACGCTGATTTCAGGTCAATGGTCGAGAAGACGTGGTACTGCGCGATCTGGTTGACCATATCAGCTATGCAGGGGAGTGGGTAGGCGTCCAGCAGGGTGTAGCGATTTATTGTCTGGCTGTAGTCGATGACCAGGCGCTGCTTCTCGCCGGTCTTAACGACCACAACCTGGGCTCGCCAGGGGCTGGTGCTGCCCTCAATAATCCCTTCCTTCAGGAGCCGCTCCACTTTGGTTTTAATGAAAACCCTGTCCCCGGCACTGTATCGCCTGCTCTTTGTGGCGATGGGCTTACAGTCGGGGGTGAGGTTAGCAAACAGTGGGGGGGGGGTGACTCTGAGTGTGGAGAGGTTGCACCTGGTGCGCGGCGGGCAATTTGGAAGCTGCTGGCTGCGGACTGTGAGTGGGGGTAGGGGTCCACCGTACGCCATCGTAACACTTTTAAGGTGGCACTGAAAATCTAACCCCAGCAGGACGGCAGCACAGAGGTCGGGCAGGACCAGAAGTTTAAAATGATCGTACACAGTCCCGTCTACTACGAGTGTCACCACGCAGTAGCCGCCGATGTCCGCCGACTGGGACTCGGAGGCCATAGAAATCCGCTGGTGCGCAGGCAGGACTGGGAGAGAGCAACGCCGCACCGTGTCGGGGTGGATGAAGCTCTCCGTGCTCCCAGAGTCAAAAAGGCAGATTGTATCGTGACCATTTACCTTAATGTCCATTGTGGAACTGGCCAGCTGGTGCGGTCTCGCTTGGTCCAGTGTAACGGATGCCAGCGTAGGGGTCGGTGTGTCGCTGCGGGTATCAGATGAGGCGGTGTTGGGGGCCTGCTGCGTTCTGGCTGTCGTCCAAGATGGCGGCGTCCATGATCCCCATGTGGCTGGAGGCGTCCAAAATGGCTGCTGTACCGGTGGTTCGCACATGGCCGGGGAGGCCCAAGATGGCGGCCCGCATGGCCCACACGCGGCGCTGCTGGGGTTCAGGGTGGCTTTGGCCCTGCAGACGCTAGCGTAGTGTCCCTTCTTCCCGCAGCCTGAGCAGATCGCGTTTTTCGCCGGTCAGCGCGCTCTGGGGTGTTTTGCCTGGCCACAGAAGTAGCATTTCTGGCCTTGGGGCACTGCTGTCTGGCCTTGGGACACTGCTGCGGTAGTTGGGCCGTTGCTGGGGTGTGGCTGGGGTGGCACGGCGCTATGAGGCGGTCCTACCGTGTCCCAGGCTGTCATTCCCCGCGACGTCCACGGTGCAGAGGAGTAGGCATCCATGCCCCGGTAGGCTGCATCCAATGATAGTGCGAGTTCAGAGGCCTTGTTGAGGTCGAGGTCACTCTGCTCCAACAGTCGCTGTCGGGTGTAATTGGATCTGTGGCCCGCTACAAAAGCGTCCCGGATAAGTTCCTCTGTGTACACGGCGGCCTTTACATCCTTACAACCACAGGCCCGGCCAAGCACAGACAGTGCCTGAAGGTATTCCACGGTCGATTCCCCAGGTTGTTGTTTACGACTCCCCAGAAGGTGCCTGGCGTACACTTCGTTCACTGGGCGCGGTGTACTGGTCCTTGAGGAGCTTGATAGCGTCCGCATACGAGGTCGCGTCTTGGATGACCGAGTACACTCGGTGGTTCACTTTGGAGGTCAGGACATCCAGTTTGTCCTCGTCCGATTTGATTGCTGCGGAGGCGGTCAGGAATTTTTCGAAACACTTAAGCCAGTGAGTAAACTTGGTGGATGAGTCCGCCTCCCGATGATCTAAGTCCAGGCATGCTGGTGTGAGGATCTTCTCCATTATAAAAATTTTGTTAATAAAATTGATGCGCTATCAATTACTCATAAAAGACTGAGAGTTAAGAGAGTAACTAAAGGCTTTTATTAACAAAAGAATGAAGGTCTGCCTCGAGTGGTCGACCGGTCCAGAATACAAAGGGCTGGGGAGCAGTCACCTTTATACTAGGACTTGTGGGAGGAGTCAGCCGAGGCATGTCCAGGCATGTACACAGTGGAATACAAACAGTGGTTTACCACAGTCACTTTCCTAGGAGATAATCTATCTGGTAAAGGAATAGAGCCAGATATGAATAAAGTAAATGCCATACTCAACATGCCCCGACCCACTGACAAAAAAGGAGTGCTACGCATCATGGGGATGATAAACTTCATTGGAAAGTTCATTCCTAAATTGTCAGCCAAGACAGCCTGTCTGCGAGACCTGCTACATAAAACAAATGAGTTCACATGGACAGAAAGACATGAACAAGAGTGGATGAACCTTAAAACAGTGCTGACAACCACACCTGTACTCACCTTCTTTGACCCAACAAAGAGAATCAAAGTGTCAACGGATGCATCAAAAGATGGCCTAGGCGCGGTCTTGCTACAAGCAGAGGGTGAAGATTGGAAGCCTGTTGCCTATGCCTCCAGGTCTATGACTGATCCTGAGTGTCGATACGCCCAGATTGAAAAGGAATGTCTAGGCTTGGTAGTTGGACTAGAAAAGTTCCATGGCTACATATATGGACTTCCCACCTTCACAGTTGAGACAGACCACTGCCCATTGGTTGCCATCATAATAAAAAAACCTGAATGAGATGTCTCCAAGGATACAACGACTCATGATGAAGCTGCAAAGATATGACTTTGAACTGATCTACACACCAGGCAAATACATAGGCCTAGAAATTGGCCTGAGGCGCCCAAGCGGCGCAAAGTTCGCCTGGGCACTGGAATTTGTGCCGCGATCGCCACATTAGCGATCGCCGCAAATTCAGCTGAAGTGCCCCTAGAGGGAGACGGGGCGGGGCTCGAGGCGCTCCACGTCCCTCTTAGGGCGTTGAATTTGAATCTCGCAGCGCTACGTGCCGCAACGCCACACGCTGCGGCACGGCACGCTGCGGCACTGCAGGACTTCCTCCCACTGTTAAGGGGGAGGGGCCTGCAACAGCGTGAGCCCCGATCGCGAGTGCCGGCAAAAGAGCCCGGCACCAAGGAGAAGTGCCGGGCTCTCGGGAAACAGCTGGCAATGCCGTGGCGGGGGGGACCAGGGTGCTGGGAGGCGGCCGCCGAAAAAGCGGCTGCCCTGCACCTCCACCTTAACTTGCGCCGCTGCCGGCACAGTAAGGCCCCGTGAACCGGGCGCAGGTAGTAAATATCGCGATCGGGGCGCGAATGGGGTGCTGCGCACACCGATGATGTCATTGGTGGCGGCGCAGCGCAAAAGGCTAACGCCACCATTAGCGCCCCTGCTGAATATCGCAGGAGGCACAGCCAGTGGCGCTACAGCCACTGACTGCCTCTTTAGGCGCTAACAGGTGGCGCTACTCACCCAATTTCTCCGCCATAGTGTTAGCAGATGCACTATCCCGAGCACCCACAATGAGTCATGTGAGCTCTACTGGGGAAGACGTGGATGTTCATGTGAGTATGGTCACTGCTGCGCTGCCCGTGTCAGACACAAAATCAAAGCAAATAGCAGAAGAAACAGTAATAGAGAACATTCATCATGGTTGGCCAAAAGGTTCCTGTCCAAAATACTTTCGCATAAGGTCAGAGTTGAGTGTCGCAAGTGAACTATTACTAAAGCAGAACAGAATAGTCATTCCACAGGCTCTACGTCAAGACATGCTCAAAAGAATTCATGAGGGACACCTCGGAATTGAAAAATGCAAAAGGAGAGCAAGAGACACTGTTTATTGGCCTGGCATAAATAAGGACATTGAGAACATGATAGGTGAATGTGAGACATGTCACTCACCACCAGAACAATCTAACACAAACACACATACAGGCTCTCATGAAAACACATCAGACTTACCTGTGCTGAGAAGATCCACACGTGAAGTAAAAAAGCCTGATAGACTTTGAGTATAAAGTAAAGCTTTGAAAATGTGCTGACTGTTGTGAAAATGTTTGTTTATAGAGCACAAACAAAAGTGTTACTGATATCATCTTTATCGTGTTTCTTGAATGTTGATTAATATTGATTGATATTGATTTTGTTTAACCTCAAAGAAAGGGGGATGTAATGATTACTCTCTGATATGCCTCACAACACTCTGATAACACTCACTATATTCTGAAAGCTCTCACGTCGCTCTCATAACCCTCATTACACTCCGATACCGCTCACTAAACTCTGATGCCCCTCACTACACTCTGATACCCTTCAATACACTCCGATACCCCTCGCTACTCTCTGATACCCCTCACTACTCTCTGATATCCCTCACTACACTCTGATACTCCTCACTACTCTCTGATACCCCTTACTACACTCCGATACCCCTCGCTACTCTCTGATACCCCTCACTACACTCTGATACCCCTCACAACTCTCTGATACCCCTTACTACACTCCAATACCCCTCGCTACTCTCTAATACCCCTCACTACACTCTGATACCCCTCCCTACACTCTGATACCCCTCACTACACTCTGATACCCCACACGACACTCCGATGCACCTCGATATTCTCTGATAGCCCTCACTAGTCTCTGATACCCCTCACTACACTCCGATACCCCTCACTACTCTCTGATACACCTCCCTACACTCTGATACCCCTCAGTACACTCTGATACCCCTCGCTACTCTCTGATACCCCTCACTACACTCTGATACACCTCACTACAATCTGAAACCCCTCGCTACACTCTGATACCCCTCACCTCTCTTTGATACCCTTCACTACACTCTGATACCCCACACTAAACTCTGATATGCCTCACTACACTCAGATACCACTCACTGCACTCTGATAACACTCACTACACCCTGAAACCCCTCACCACTCTCAGATACCCCTCACTACACTCTGATATAACCGCATTACTCTCTGATAACATTCACTACTCTCTGATACATGTCACAACATTCTGATAACCCTCACTACACTCTGATACCCATTGCTACTCTCTGATACCCCTCACTAATCTCTGAGATCCCTCACTACTCTCTGATACCCCTCACTAATCTCTGAGATCCCTCACTACTCTCTGACACCCCGCACTACACTCTGATGCGCCTCGCTACTCTCTGATAGCCCTCACTACTCTCTGATGCCCCTCACTATACTCTGATACCCCTCACTACTCTCCGATACCCCTCACTGCTCCCCGATACCCCTCCCTACTCTCTGATACCCCTCACTACTCTCTGATACCCCTCCCTACACTCTGATACCCCTCAGTACACTCCGATACCTCTCGCTACTCTCTGATACCCCTCACTACACTTTGATACCCCTCACTACTCTCTGATACCCCTCGCTACACTCCGATACCCCTCGCTACTCTCTGATAACCCTCAATACTCTCTGATACCCCTCACTACTCTCTGATACCCATCACTACACTCTGATACCCCTCACTAAACTCTGATAATCCTTACTAAACTCTGATAACCCTCACTACTCTCTGATACCCCTCTCTACAATCTGATACAAACTCATTACTCTTTGAAACCCCTCGCTACACTCTGATACCCCTCACTACTCTCTGATACCCCTCACTACACTCTGCTACCCCACACTAAACACTGATACTCCTCACTACACTCAGATACCCCTCACTGCACTCTGATAACACTCACTACACTCTGAAACCCCTCACTACACTCTGATAACCCTCACTGCATTCTGATACTCCTCACCACTCTCTGGTACCCCTCACTACACTCTGGTACAACCGCATTACCCTCTGATATGCCTCACAACATCTGATAACACTCACTACACTCTGATATCTCTCATGTCACTCTCATAACCCTCATTACACTCTGATACCCCTCACAAAACTCTGATACTGATCACTACACTCTGATACCCCTCACTGTAGGGGTTCGCAAAAAATCCCCTCAGCCCCGAAGATACTGGAGGTATTAATCTACATCGTGGATGGAGACTGTGCGTGAGTTTAAATTGCCTCTGGGTTGGACAATGTTATAAAACGTGCCCAGAACCGCAAAAGGCCACGTTGCAGTGCATGGACAACACCGGAATCAAGGAACTTCGTGGAAAAATTCGCACACTTTACGACAGTACATTTTATTAATAAAATTGTTCCCTGGAGTTTGGTAATTTCAAAGGGGTTTAAAAATGGCCGTCAGAAAAGCATGGCCAAGACAATGGGGCTTGGAAAAGCAGCTCGCAGCTTGTGGATGTTTGTGAAAAGTGGGAGGGTCAAGCAGTGGCAGCCAGATTCTGTCAATCAAAAATGGGTGTTTCCCTTCCCTGCTGACAATCGATGTTTATTTACAAGAAACTGCAGGATGTTGACATAAGGGATTAAACCACTTGAGACTGACCGCAGGACAAAGGGCTTCTGTTTACCCAGTAATCTAACCCATCCAAAGCCCCTTACACACAATGAGACACACCAAACTACGGAAAGAACTTTGATAGGGAACAGTTTAGCATGAATGGGTTTTTGAATCACCCATTACTCCCTTTTGTTAGCCCAGAAGCTCCGGATGTGGGCGGGAACATTTCAGCCCCAGAACGAAGACACATTCAAACCACTCCAAGCCCATTTGAGTCAGCCAATCATGGCCTTTCTTTTGTGTATTCGAACTTTTCGGCGCGAATTTGCACACAGACCCTTTCAGCGCCAAACAGCAGGAGCTCGCAGGATATAAAGATAGCTCCTGAGAAGCTATCTCTCTCTCTTACTTCCTTGGACCACAGGTGAGCAGGTTTCTGACTCCTCAGCAAGGCAATCTAGTAAGGAGTTAAAGGGGGTGGTAATTTAAGGGAAATTGCTAAGATTGTTTAATTAACATTGTAGCCATTTATCCCTCATTTTGCCGTCTGTCTTCCCCATTTAAGCAATTGTACAGTGATTACTAAAATCATGTGGTGTAGTTTTCTTTAGTTTAATAAAAGATGATTTTCTCACATCCAGACCAGTTGTCTGTTTTAATATATAATTAATTATAAGTCCTCCAGTCAGAACTGGAAGGGTGGGTTTAGCGATTCGAAACCGCTGTTTGGGATTGGTCAGAGTGTAGTAGCAAAAGGCTGCCTGACCAGGTGAATTACCATAAACCAGGTAAAGGAAGGTAAATTACCGTAAACCCTGAAAAAGGATGCCCTCTACACTCACTAATCACGGATACCCCGCACTACTCCCTGATACCCCTCACTACACTCTAATATCCCTCACTACACTCTGATACCCCTCATTACACTTTGATTCATCTCACTACACTCTGATATCCCTCATTAAACTTTGATAACCCTCACTTAGATCTGATTTCCCTCACTACACTCTGATACCATCACACCTCTCTGATAACCCTCACACCTCTCTGTTCCCCTCACTACTCTCTGATACCAGTCACTACACTCTGATAACCCACATTGCTCTCTGATACCCCTCGCTACACTCTGATAACACTCACTACACTCTGATAACCCTCACTACAATCTGATATGCCTCACTACTATCTGATATACGTCACAGCACTCTGAAACCCCTCGCTACACTCTGATACCCCTCACTTCTCTCTGATACCCCCCACTACTCTCTGATACCCCTCACTACACTCTGATACCCCTCACTACACTCTGATACCCCTCACTCCACTCTGATACCCCTCACTCCACTCTGATACCCCTCACTGCACTCAGATTCCCCTCAGTACACTCTGCTACAAACTCATTACTCTCTGATACCCCTCACTACTTTCTGATACCCTCACTATAATCTGATACAAAGTCTTTACTCTCTGAAACCCCTCGCTACACTCTGATACCCCTCACTATATTCTGATACCCCTCACTACTCTCTGATACCCCTCACTACTCTCTGAAAACCCTCACTACACTCTGATACCCCTCACTGCACTCAGATTCCCCTCAGTACACTCTGCTACAAACTCATTACTCTCTGATACCCCTCACTACTTTCTGATACCCTCACTATAATCTGATACAAAGTCTTTACTCTCTGAAACCCCTCGCTACACTCTGATACCCCTCACTATATTCTGATACCCCTCACTACTCTCTGATACCCCTCACTACTCTCTGAAAACCCTCACTACACTCTGATACCCCTCACTGCACTCAGATTCCCCTCAGTACACTCTGCTACAAACTCATTACTCTCTGATACCCCTCGCTACTTTCTGATACCCTCAGTATAATCTGATACAAAATCTTTACTCTCTGAAACCCCTCGCTACACTCTGACACCCCTCACTATACTCTGATACCTCTCACTGCACTCAGATATCCTTCACTACACTGTGATACCATTCACTACACTCTGATACCCCTCACTACACTCTGATACACCTCACTACTCTCTGATACACCTCTCTACACGCTTATACCCCTCACTACACTCGTATACTGCTCACAACACTCTGATACCGCTCATTACTCTCTGATACCCCTCACTACACTCTGATACCCCTCACTACTCTCTGATACTCCTCACTACACTCTGATACCCCTCACTAAACTCTGATAATCCTCACTACACTCTGATACTCCTCACTTCTCTCTGATACCCCTCACTACTCTCTGATACCCCTCACTACACTCTGATACCCCTCACTACACTCTGATAATCCTCACTACACTCTGATACCCCTCACTTCTCTCTGATACCCCTCACTACTCTCTGATACCCCTCACTACACTCTGATATCCCTCACTACACTCTGATACTGCTCACTACTCTCTGATACCCCTCACTTCTCTCTGATACCCCTCACTACTCTCTGGTACCCCTCACTACACTCTGATATCCCTCACTACACTCTGATACTGCTCACTACACTCTGATATATTTCACTGCACTCTGATAAACCTCACCACACTCTGATACCCCTCACTACACTCTGATACCCCTCACTACACTCTGACACCCTTCACTGCACTCTGATACCCCTCACTACTCTCTGAGACCCCTCCCTACATTCTGAAAGCCCTCGCTACTCTCTGATACACCTCACTACTCGCTGATACCCCTCACTGTAATGATCAGTAACATGTCATTCTAGAATAATAATAATAATAACAATCAACTTTATTGTCATTGTTAGTGCACAAGTGCAGTACAATGAAATGTAGGCTTGCGGCTCCCGAGAGTGTACATTTAGATTAAGACATTTAAACATTCAACATTCATTTGGCTTGTAATACATTAACATAAACATAATAAAGTGCATTGGCAGTGTGCAGGCTTTAGAGTTTATTTGTGGAGTTCAGTAGGATGACAGCCCTGGGAAAGAAGCTGTTCCTAAATCTGGTCGTTCGGGTGCGAATGCATCTGTAGCGTCTCCCAGATGGCAGGAGGGTGAACAGACTGTGGCTGGGGTGGGTAGGGTCTTTGATGATGGTCCGTGACCTCCGTAAACAGCGTTTCTGGTATATGTGCTCTATGGTCGGTAGCCGGGTGCCGGTAATGCGTTGGGCAGTTTTGACTACCCGCTGCAGGGCTTTCCGGTCATAGTAGCTACAGCTGCCATACCATACTGTGATACAGTTTGTCAGGATGCTCTCTATTGTGCAGCGGTAAAAGTTAGAGAGGATCAGGGGTGACAGGTTACATCCCTTCAGCCTCCTTAGGAAATATAGGCGCTGCTGGGCCTTCTTCACCAGAGAGGAGGTATTGAGGGACCAGGAGAGGTCTTCCGTGATGTGGACTCTGAGGAACTTAAAGCTGTCCACCCTTTCCACCACAGCCCCATGGATGTGGATGGGGGAGTGACTTCCGCCTTTAGACTTCCTGAAGTCCGCAATGATTTCTTTGGTTTTCTTGATGTTAAGGGCCAGGTTGTTATCGGTGCACCACTTCACGAGATGCTGGACCTCCTCCCTGTAGGCTGACTCATCGTTGTTGGTGATCTGGCCTACTACCGTGGTATCATCCGCAAACTTGATGATGGTGTTGGAACCATGAACAGCCACACAGTCGTGGGTGAAGAGGGAGTAGAGGAGGGGGCTCAGCACACATCCTTGTGGGACCCCCATGTTCAGGGTTGGGGGGGAGGTGTGGTTACCTAATTTGACAGACTGGGGTCTGTTTGTTAGGAAATCCAGGGTCCAGTTGCAGAGGGAAGTGTTCAGGCCAAGAGTGTGGAGTTTGGTGGCCAGCTTGTTGGGGACGATAGTGTTGAATGCTGAGCTGTAGTCTATGAACAGCATTCTGATGTAGGTCTCTTTACCATCCAAGTTATTCAGTGCAGAGTGTAGAGCAGCTGTGATTGCATCCTCCGTTGAGGTGGAGGTGTATGTTTATAAGAGTGGGCTACATACGATGCACCAGGCTACCCACAAGGGAGTAGTCAAGATGGATGCTGTACAAGTCCACAAGGCTGAATAAAGTGACTAGCTCAAGCTAGCTGTTCATAATAAGAATATTTATTTATTTATGAACATAACATTGTACCAGGATTGGTAAAATCTGCTGAATATTGTGAAACATGACATGGAGACTTTGAAGCCACCGGTGGGTTTGAAACTCATGGGGAATGTCGACTGCAATTGGCGGACTTTCAAACAATGATTCCAACTCTACATTGCAGCCATCGGGTTCGGTATGATGCCAGATGCAAAGAAAATAGCATTACTGCTCACAGTTGCAGGCCCACAGGCGATAGAGGTATTTAATACGTTTGTATTTGATCAAGAGGAGGACAGAGAAGTAATGGACGATGTGCTAAAGAAATTTGATACACATTGTTCTCCCAAAAAGAACGAAACCTATGAGAGGTACGTGTTCCGTTCACGGACACAGCAGTAAAATGAGACTTTTGATAGCTTTATGACCAATCTGAAACTGAAAGCACAGACATGTAATTTCTCTGAACTGAAATCATCCATGATTTGTGACCAGATTCTGTTTGGTATTCATGATAAAAAGGTCAGGGAACGTTTGTTGAGAGAAACCGAACTAACATTGGAGAATGCTGCAAAAATATGCCAAGCCAGTGAGCTAGCTCAAAAGCACGCGAAAACTTTCAGTGAAATTAATAATGATGCGACTGTAATGAGTGACTGTGCTGCTGTCAGTGCTGTGTCCTACAAGGGGAAGAAATGTGGGCAGAACAGAAATGAAAAGCAATTGGAGGATGGAATTTTTAATTGTAAATGCTGTGGTTACAAACACCAGTTAAAACAATGCCCAGCGATTGGAAAAATGTGCACAAAATGTAATGGAAAAAATCACTTTGCCAAACAATGCTTTTCAAAAGTTAAAACTAAGAAAGGGCAACAAGTCAACGTGATTGAGCACATTGATTTAAGTGAGACATTTTCTGTTGGAATGGTGTCATGTGACAATATCAAAAAGGATACAGAAAATGTGCAGCCCTCAGGAATGGACAATGCTGAACATAAAGTTAATGCAGTAAAAGAGGACAAATGGATAATGTCACTGCAGGTAAATGGAGCATTAGTCACATTGAAACTAGACACTGGGGCAAAAGCAATCTTAATCAGTTTGAGTGACATTAAAAATATGAAAGAAAAGCCCAAAATACAGAAAAAGTCAGTACTACTGAAGAACTATAATGGACAGAAAATAGATCGCTTAGGTGTATTCAGACTTAAAGTGACAGTCAAAGACAAAGTGCATCATCTCATGTCTTCTGTTGTGGCTGAAGGACTTGATTCACTACTAGGTGACAAAGCTTGTGAGGACTTAGAACTGGTCAAGAGAGTCTACCGTATAAACTGTACCATAAGCAGACCAGATGACTTGGTGGATTCTGTAGTGAGTAATTTCCAGGATGTGTTCAAAGGATTTGGAGTTCTACCACTCACTTACAAGATCCAGCTAAAGGAGAATGCTCAGCCAGTGGTACATGCTCCACGGAGAGTTCCAGCACCCCTGCGTGACCGGCTCAAAAATGAACTGGACAGAATGACCACACTAGGACTCATCAGGAAAGTCGAAGAGCCAACAGACTGGGTTAACTCCATGGTATGTGTAAAGAAAAAGAACAATGATCTAAGAGTATGCATGGATCCAAATGACTTAAATGCAAACATAAAACGTGAACACAACCAGATTTCCAAGCGAGAAGAAATCACCAGTGAAATGTTAGGTGCCAGATACTTCACAAAGCTCGATGCCTCACAAGGATTTTGGCAACTAAAACTGGATGAAGAGAGCACCAAATACTGTACCTTCAACACACCATTTGGCAGGTATTGTTTCCTCAGAATGTCTTTCGGGATAATATCTGCATCTAAAATCTTTCATAGAGCGATGGAACACATAATTGAAGGTCTGGAAGGAGTTCGGGTCTATGTTGATGACATCATCATCTGGGGCTCAACACTGAAAGAACACAATGAGAGACTGACTAAAGTGCTACAGAGCATACGCCGGAATGGACTGAAGCTCAACAAAGCCAAGTGTCAGTTTGGCATCCAGGAAGTCACTTTCCTAGGAGATAATCTATCTGGTAAAGCAATAGAGCCAGATATGGAAAAAATAAATGCCATACTCAACATGCCTCGACCCACTGACAAAAAAGGAGTGCTACGCATCATGGGGATGATAAACTTCATTGGAAAGTTCATTCCTAACTTGTCAGCCAAGACAGCCTGTCTGCGAGACCTGCTACATAAAACAAATGAGTTTGCATGGACAGAAAGACATGAACATGAGTGGATGAACCTCAAAACAGTGCTGACAACCACACCTGTACTCACCTTCTTTGACCCAACAAAGAGAACCAAAGTGTCAATGGATGCATCAAAAGATGGCCTAGACGCGGTCTTGCTACAAGCAGAGGGTGAAGATTGGAAGCCTGTTGCCTATGCCTCCAGGTCTATGACTGATTCTGAGTGTCGATACGCCCAGATTGAAAAGGAATGTCTAGGCTTGGTAGTTGGACTAGAAAAGTTCCATGGCTACATATATGGACTTCCCACCTTCACAGTTGAGACAGACCACTGCCCACTGGTTGCCATCATAAAAAAAAACCTGAATGAGATGTCTCCAAGGATACAACGACTCATGATGAAGCTGCAAAGATATGACTTTGAACTGATCTACACCCCAGGCAGATACATAGTGTTAGCAGATGCACTATCCCGAGCACCCACAATGAGTCATGTGAGCTCTACTGAGGAAGACGTGGATGTTCATGTGAGCATGGTCACTGCTGCGCTGCCCGTGTCAGACACAAAATCAAAGCAAATAGCAGAAGAAACAGTAAAAGATACAGGCCTAGAAATTCAGTGGGTCTTGCGCCCACTTAGCGCCTAAAGAGGTCTTTTGTGCCGGCGGGGTGGTAGCGCGGAAATTGAGTGCAGCGGTATTGGCGGCGGTAGCCGTTAGCGCTGTGCCGGGGCCGATGACGTCATCGGTGTGCGCGGTGGCCAGTAACGCCCCGAAACCGCACCGATCCCCATATTTATTTGCGCCCGCCTCCTCCGAAGCGGGCTCAAACAGCGAACAGAAAACGGGGCCGTCCTGCTGCCATAGTGGGGCACTTTAAAGCTGAAGGTGCGGCCGGCCGCTTTTTCGGCGGCCGCCTGCCCGCACCTCCTTCCCCGGCCTCCTCCACCCTCCCCCGCGGCATTGCCGGCTGGTTTCCGTGGAGCCCGGCACTTCTCCGTTGTGCCGGGCTCTTTTGCCGGCACTCGCGATCGGGGCTCCGGCCATTGCAGGCACCTCCCCCTTAAGAGAAGGAGGAGGCCTGCAGTACCGCAGCCTGCCGCACCGCACCGGGTGGCGCTGCGGCAACTAGCGCGCCGATATTCAGTTGCAGCGCCCCAAACGGAGGCGGGCACACCCTGGTATAGCGCCCGCTTCTGAATTGGGGCGCAGAAGACGAATATACGGCGTGCGCTAATGCCTCCCCGCCCAGCGCTAACTTTTGGGCGCGAGCGAGCTGCCCGCGCCCAAGTGAATTTCTAGGCCACAGTGTTACAAACAGTAATAGAGAACATTCATCATGGTTGGCCAAAAGGTTCCTGTCCAAAGTACTATCACATAAGGTCAAAATTGAGTGTCGCAAGTGGACTATTACTAAAACAGAACAGAATAGTCATTCCACAGGCTCTACGTCAAGACATGCTCAAAAGGATTCATGAGGGACACCTCAGAATTGAAAAATGCAAAAGGAGAGCAAGAGACACTGTTTATTGGCCTGGCATAAATAAGGACATTGAGAACATAATAGGTGAATGTGAGACATGTCAGAAACACCAAAACAAACAAGCAAAGGAACCAATGATAGTAGCTGACTTACCAACAGCACCATGGCAAAAGGTTGGAATGGACCTCTTTCATTTGAATGGTAAAGACTATCTACTAGTGATTGACTACTATTCTAACTATCCTGAGATGGCGCTGATCTCAAGCACATCAGCAAGCAGTGTCATAATGCATGTTAAATCCATCTTCGCCAGACATGGAATTCCCAGGATTGCCATTAACGACAATGGTCCGTGCTTCAACTGTAAGGAGTGGCAACAGTTTGCAGCACAGTATGACTTTCAGCACATCACATCCAGTCCTTTGTATGCTCAGTCGAATGGTAAGGCAGAGAAAGGTGTTCAAGTTCTCAAACAGCTACTGAAGAAAGCAACAGAAAGCAAGTCTGATCCTTATCTCGCCCTGCTAAGCTACCGAGCCTCACCTTTAGACTCTGGTTCTTCACCTGCTGAACTCCTAATGGGTCACAAGTTGCGTACCACACTACCCTGCTGTGCAAAAGAAAAGCAGAGTAAGGAACTGAGACAGAGACTTCAACTGTTAAAGCTGAAACAGAAATCACACTATGACAAGTCATCCAAAACTCTGAAACCATTGACAAGGGATGATGTTGTCAGGATTGAGGATCCAGACGCATGGAACAGGAAAGCTACAGTTCTTGAGGAAGTAGAACCAAGGTCATACACTGTTAGAACTGAGGAAGGACAGATTCTCAGGAGGAACCGCCGTTCCCTCCTGAAAACACAAGAAAACATCCAAGAGCAAATCAATGACAATGCCGCAACTGAATCTTGTCACTCACCACCAGAACAATCTAACACAAACATACATACAGGCTCTCATGAAAACACATCAGACTTACCTGTGCTGAGAAGATCCACACGTGAAGTAAAAAAGCTTGATCAACTTATTCTTTGAGTATAAAGTAAAGCTTTGAAAATGTGTTGACTGTTGTGAAAATGTTTATGCTTATAGAGCACTAACAAAAGTGTTACTGATATTATCTTTATTGTGTTTCTTGAAAGTTGATTGATGTTGATTGATAGTGATTTTGTTTAACCTCAAAGAAAGGGGGATGTAATGATCAGTAACATGTCATTCTAGAATGGTACACTAGGTGGAGCAGTATGTATATAAGAGTGGGCTTCCCACGATGCACCAGGCTACCCACAAGGCAGTAGTCAAAATGGATGCTGTACAAGCCCACATGGCTGAATAAGGTGACTAGCTCAAGCTAGCTGTTCATAATAAGAATGTCTATTTATTTATGAACATAACACTCACTACACTCTGATATCCCTCACTACTCTCTGATACATCTCACTACACTCTGATATACCTCACTACACTCTGATACCACTCACTACACTCTGATACCCCTCACTACTCTCTGATGCCCCTCACTACTCTCTGAAACCCCTCGATACACTCTGATACCCCTCACTACACTCTGATAACCCTCACTACACTCTGATACACCTCTCTACTCTCTGATTCCCCTAACAACACTCTGATACCACTCACTACACTCTGATAACCCTCACTACACTCTGATACGCCTCACAGCACTCTGGTACCCCTCACTACATTCTGATATCTCTCACGTCTCTCCGATAATCCTCGTTGCAATCCGATACCCCTCACTAAACTCTGAAACCCCTCACAACACTCCGATACCGCTCGATACTCTCTGATAGCCCTCACTACTCTCTGATATCCCTCACAACACTCTGATACCCCTTACTCCTATCTGATACACCTCACTACACTCTGATACCCCTCACTACCCTCTGATACCCCTCACTACACTCTGATACCCATCATTACACTCTGATACCCCTCACTAAACTCTGAAACCCCTCACTACACTCTGATACCCCTCACTGCTCTCAGATACCCCTCACTACACTCTGATACCCCTCACTGCTCTCAGATACCCCTCACTACACTCTGATACAAACTCATTACTCTCTGATGCCCCTCACTACTCTCTGATAGCCCCCCCTACACTCTGAAAGCCCTCACTACTCTCTGATACATCTCACTACACTCTCATACCCCTCACTACACTCTGATACCCCTCACTACTCTCTGATACCCCTCTCTACAATCTGATACAAACTCATTACTCTCTGAAACCACTCACTACACTCTGATACCCCTCACCTCTCTCTGATACCCCTCACTACTCTCTGATACCCCTCACTACACTCTGATACCCCTCACTACACTCTGATACCCCTCACTACACTCTGATGCCCCTCACTACTCACTGATATGCTTCACTACACTCTAATAGCCCTCAATACTCTCTGATAACCCTCAGTACACTCTGATACACCTCACTAATCTCTGATACCCCTCACTACACTCTGATACCCCTCACTACACTCTGATACCCCTCACTACACTCTGATAACCCTCAGTACACTCTGATACACCTCACTAATCTCTGATACCCCTCACTACACTCTGAAACCACTCGCTACACTCTGATACCCCTCACTTCTCTCTGATACCCTTCACTACTCTCTGATACACCTCACTACACTCTGATATCTCTCACGTCTCTTTCATAACCCTCATTACACTCCGATACCCCTCACTAAACTCTGATACCCCTCACTACACTCTGATACCCCTCATTAATCTCGGATACCCCTCATTAGTCTTGGATACCCCTCACTACTCTCTGATACCCCTCACTACACTCTAATATCCCTCACTACACTCTGTGTAGGATTCGCAAAATTGAACTTTATATTATAAAGGGTCAAATGGCAGAAGAGGCCATGATTTTAAAGACTGTTTTAAAAGAAGCCCAGAAAAAGGGGGCATACAAAATGGCCGCCGTACCACGTGACCGGCTTATTGGGACATTTTAAAATGGTTCCTGCGAAACCTCAGACAGCTTTGTGGATTCAACCCACAGTAAGTTCTGGAAGCCGTTTCTGAGAGAACGAAACCAGACCCACACATATGCATATGGATTAGGTGCAGATCCAGTCAAGATCGGCCTGGAGACAGAGGCCATCTAAATGTTGACCCAGACAAAAGGGGACAATTTCATATTCATGAGAACAGCACCAAGGACTAGGTAATGAGATCAGCAGGACATTAAAAACAATGAAGGTCATTCCAGACCAGAGATGGGCCTTTACCGGCCATCGAAAACATTTTAAAATATAATAACTACCCCACTGTGCTCCCAGCCCGCCAAAAGTTAAACAAAGACTAACCTGATTTTGGGTGGGAAGTGCAGGCTTCTGAAGGAAAAGTACAATTGGAGGAGTTGAAGTGGAATTTGGAGAGTTGGAGTGGAACCACAGTTGAGCAGTTGTCGGACAGTTGAGTCGTTGGAGAGTTGAATTCGAGCAGTGGAATTCGGCGGTTGTTGAGCTTGGTAAAGAGGAGCTGGTTTGGGAGAAGATCAGCGAACTCCTCTCCACCATCGGAGGAAGACGAAGAAAACTAAGCCACCATCAAGAGGACCATTCGAGCCGGCGTCCCGCCCCGGGGTCACACCTCGGGAGATCATCGACCAACCCCGGGCCGTTGACGAAGACAAGAGGCCCTCTCCCAACTCGGGAGAAGAGACAAAAATAAACAAACGAAACGATGGAGGCCACCCAAGGCTCCTCTGACCGGGGTCGAGACGACGATCCCCGACCCCGCCGACATCCAGAACCAGCCGGTGTCCAGCCGCCCCCGACCCCCACCTCAGGAGAGGTGTGGCGCAGCTCGCTGGGGCTCCACGATCCGCATGGAGATGGAACGCCTGAAAGGATCAAACGCAGACTGGTTCAAAACCTTGTACTTCCTAGTTGGATTGGTGAGCATGTTTCTGGCCCTTCACAATCAGATCTAGATAGCTTTAAGGGGGTGGATTTAAGGGTACAATTGACATGAGTTGATGTCCCTCGATATTCCGTGTTTCCTTATTTCATGATGATTTTTGTAGCGTATAAGATGCCTGTATTTACCTTAGTTAGTATTGTGTCGTTATGATTTGTTTGTGTTTTTCCCTCCCATGTACTCTCTTATCTGTTTGCATTTGATTTATTTTTCCATATGCAATAAAATTTCATTACGTTTTCATCAAACTTGGTCTACAAGAGTTTTCTCTACATTGTAGTTCCTGCCCCAAAGTCCAGAGTATAGAATCTAAGGGGCGAGTGAGTCGAACCACTCAAGGTTTTACTGTGCAAGAGAGAGAGGCCTCTAGAGAGAGAAACCTCTGCGATCTAAAACCCCTTACAATATAGCGTCCTTGGTATCTCTGATATCACTCACTACCCTCTGAAAGCCCCCACTAAACTCTGATACCCCTCACTACTCTCTGATACCCTTCACTATTCTCTGATACCCCTCATTACTCTCTGATACCACTCACTAATCGCTGATACCCCACATTACACTCTGATAACCCTCACTACACTCGGATAACCCACATTACTCTCTGATACCCCTCACTATTCTCTGATACCCCTCACTACACTCTGATACCCCTCACTACACTCTGATACAACTCTCTACACACTTACACCCCTCACTACATTCGTATACCGCTCACAACACTCTGATACCGCTCAATACTCTCTGATACCTCTCATTACACTCTGATAACTCTCACTACACTCTGATACCCCTCACTACACTCTGATACCCCTCACTTCTCTCTGTTAATCCTCAGTACACTCTGATAACCCTCACTACACTCTGATACCCCTCAATACACTGTGATACACCTCACTGCACTCTGATACCCCTCCCTAAACTCTGATACCCCTCACTCCACTCTGATAACCTCACAACTCTCTGATACACCTCACTCCACTCTGATACCCCTCATAACACTCTGATACACCTCACTACTCGCTGATAACCCTCACTACACTCTGATACCCCTCACTACACACTGATACACCTCACTACACTCTGGTAACCCTCATTATTCTCTGAAATCCCTTACGTCTCTCTGATACCCGTCACTACACTCTGATACCCCTCATAATACTCTGCTGCCCCTCACACCTCACTGATATGCCTCACTGCTCTCTGATAACCCTCACTACAGTCTGATACCCCTCACAATTCTCTGATACCCCTCACTACACTCTGATAACACTCACTACTCTCTGATAAGAACATAAGAACATAAGAAGTAGGAGCAGGAGTAGGCCATACGGTCCCTCGGGCCTGCTCCGCCATTCAATAGGATCATGGCTGATCCGAATCTAGACTCACGTCCACTTCCCTGCCCTCTCCCCATAACCCCTAATTCCCTTATCTGCTAGGAAACTGTCTATCTCCATTTTAAATGTATTTAATGTTGCAGCTTCCACAGCTCTCTGGGGTAGCAAATTCCATAGATTTACTACCCTCTGAGTGAAGAGGTTTCTCCTCATCTCAGTTTTGTAAGGGCAGCCCCTTATTCTTAGATTATGCCCCCTAGTTCTAGTCTCACCCATCAGTGGAAACATCCTCCCCGCATCCACCCGATCAAGCCCCCTCGCAATCTTATATGTTTCGATAAGATCGCCTCTCATTCTTCTGAACTCCAATGAGTAGAGTCCCAACCTACTCAACCTTTCCTCATACGTCAACCCCCTCATCTCTGGAATCAACCGAGTGAACCTTCTCTGAACTGCCTCGAGAGCAAGTACATCTTTTCTTAAATATGGAAACCAAAACTGCACGCAGTATTCCAGGTGTGGCCTCACCAATACCCTGTTTAACTGCAGCAAGAGTTCCCTGTTTTTATACTCCATCCCCCTTGCAATAAAAGCCAAGATTCCATTGGCCTTCCTGATCACCTGCTGCACCTGCATACTAACTTTTTGTGTTTCGTGCACCAGGACCCCCAGATCCCTTTGTACTGTAACACTTTGCAGTTTCTCTCCATTTAGATAATAACTTGCTCTTTGATTTTTTCTGCCAAAGTGCATAACCTCACACTTTCCAACATTATATTGCATCTGCCAAATCTCTGCCCACTCACTTAGCCTGCCTATGTCCTTTTGCAGGTTTTTTATGTCATCCTCACTCACTGCTTTCTCTCCCATCTTTGTATCATCGGCAAACTTGGATATGTTGCACTCGGTCCCTTCCTCCAAATCGTTAATATAGATTGTAAAGAGTTGGGGTCCCAGCACTGACCCCTGCGGAACACCACTAGTTACTGATTGTCAGCCCGAGAATGAACCATTCATCCCAACTCTTTGTTTTCTGTTAGATAGCCAATCTTCCACCCATGCCAGTATATTACCCCCAATCCCGTGATTTCTTATCTTGATCAGTAATCTTTTGTGTGGAACCTTGTCAAATGCCTTTTGGAAGTCCAAATACACTACATCCACTGGTTCCCCTTTATCCACCCTGTATGTTACATCCTCAAAGAATTCGAGCAAATTTGTCAAACATGACTTCCCCTTCATAAAACCATGCTGACTCTGTCCTATTAAATTATGTTTATCCAAATGCTCTGTTACTGTTTCCTTAATAATTGACTCCAACATTTTGCCAACCACAGATGTTAGGCTAACTGGTCTATAGTTTCCAGCTTTTTGTCTACTTCCCTTCTTAAATAAGGGTGTTACATTAGCAGTTTTCCAATCTGCCGGGACCTTTCCTGAGTCCAGGGAGTTCTGGAAAATAATCACCAATGCATCCACAATCCCTACCGTCACTTCTCTCAAGACCCTAGGGTGTAGGCCATCAGGTCCGGGGGATTTATCCGCCTTAAGTCCCATTATTTTACTGAGTACCATCTCCTTAGTGATTTTAATCATCTTTAGCTCCTCCCCCCACATTGCCCCCTGTTTGTCCAGTGTTGGGATATTTTTAGTGTCCTCTACTGTAAAGACTGATACAAAATATTTGTTCAGCGTCTTTGCCATCTCCATGTTCCCCACCACTAGTTTCCCAGTCCCATCCTCTAAGGGACCAACGTTCACTTTAGCCACCCTTTTTCTTTTTATATAGCTGTAGAAACTCTTGCTATCTGTTTTTATATTTTTTGCTAGTTTACTTTCATAATCTATCTTCCCTTTCTTAATTAATCTTTTAGTTATTGTTTGCTGGCTTTTAAATGCTTCCCAATCTTCTATCCTCCCACTAGATTTGGCTACTTTATATGCCCTTGTTTTCAGTCGGATACTATCCTTTATTACTTTACTAAACCACGGATGGCTGTCTTTTCTTTTACTCCCCTTTTTCCTCAGTGGAATATATTTATCTTGAAAGATGTGAAATATCTCCTTGAATGTAGACCACTGCTCTTGTACCGTCTTACACTTTAATCTGTTTTCCCATTCCACTTTAGTCAATTCTACTCTCATACCTTCATAGTCTCCTTTATTTAAGCTCACTACGCTGGTTTGAGATCCAACTCTCTCACCCTCAAACTGAATTTGGAATTCAACCATATTATGGTCACTCATTCCAAGGGGATCCTTTACTAGGGCATTTTTTATTAAACCTGTTTCATTACACAGGACCAGATCTAAGATTGCCTGTCCTCTGGTTGGTTCAGTTACATACTGCTCAAGGAACCCGTCCCTCATACACTCTATGAACTCTTCCTCAAGGCTGCCATGCCCAATTTGATTAGTCCAGTCAGTATGAAAGTTAAAATCCCCCATGATTATAGCTGTTCCCTTATTACAAGCCCCAACTATTTCCTGATTTATACTCCGACCAACAGATTTGCAACTGTTAGGAGGCCTATAGACTACGCCCACTAGTGACTTTTTCCCCTTATTATTCCTTATCTCCACCCAAACTATTTCCCTATCCTGATCCTTTGACCCAATATCATTTCTGACTATTGCAGTGATTCCATCCTTGATTAACATAGCAGCCCCACCTCCCTTTCCTTCCTGTCTGTCCTTCCTAATTGTCAAATACCCTTGTATGTTTAGTTCACAGTCATGATTATCTTGCAGCCATGTTTCCGTAATGGCCTCTCACTACACCCTGAAGGGATTATTACTAGTCCTACCCCCTTTAGGGCTACTCCAGATCAGGCGTATTCCCCAGACATTCACTTTCAACTAAAGTTAGAGGTAGCCGAATCCTAAAGATGCTTAATTAGGTCTAAAGGTCCAGACTATCTCTCCCTAAAGGAAAGGAACAACCTGAAATGTTACCGTCTTCCAGATAGCACTTTTAATAAATTTAGCTAGACTGTAACCTTCTGGATATTATGAGAGTCTGGAAAACTCCCCCAGAATTCTACAACTCCTCACCAAGGAGTGTACAGTGATTGAGTTTGTGAGTTTGATACAGAAGTATTATGTGAGACAATTCTAAAAATGTATAGATTTATTAAAGAACCGACATGTAATTACAGTAGGTGTTTCAATCGCAACATTAACAGTTCCAAAAACAGAAAGCTTTCAATTCTATTATCAGAGATACTTATTCTCAAATCTTAACTTCAGTACATTTTTACATTTCTTCATCTATTCCAAGATATTCACCAAAATCAAATTCCTTTGATACCCGAGGTACAAAGAGGTGTAGACTTACAGAGCCTGCCTCTGACGCTGAGAATCGCTTTGCCCCTTCAAGTGAGTCTATCATCCCATTTGAAAGTTCAATTTTTATACCCTTTTGCAGTAGTATTTCCTTTGAAGTTTTCTGCTGATGTAAGGTAATTATCTCTAGTCATTTTTCTGCTGACCCCTGCTATTTTTACAGTTAGATCAGCTGGTTGCATTAAGAATGATGTCTCTACCCTAAGTGTTCAAAGCCTATCAAAAAAAATGGTGTAACCAGCAGTTGCATCTCTTTGATGTCATTCTTACCAAGGTCTTCTGTTTGTGTCTTTTTAAGACGTGTAAATTAAAACTCCTCAACCAGCATGATCTATACAATTCCTACTTACCTCAGCTGGTTGCAACACAGAATTGTGTCTCCTGTGTTTCATTTGATGTCTTTTTTAATGAAGGCATATGTTTCTTACACTTTGGAAAGCATCACATAAGATTAATTTTGGACACCTTAACAGGGTGTACCATTGTGTTCTTTCCAAGGCTGCAGACTTCAGGAACCTCCAGCCTCCTGTTTCAATAAGGCTATTGATTCAGTGTCAACAACTTATCTTATCTCAATAGACTGTATGCTGTTTACAGCTTTTGATTGTTGATTTCCAAACCCAGTTTGTCATGTTACAAAGGCCAGAATTCTTTCATAGAATGGTGTATTTTTCTGAATATGGCTTATTCCTTCACTCCAAAAAATGAACTCGAAACATTAGGGCAGAGTTTGGTCAATGTTACTAATAAGGTTACAATAGCACAATAATTTCACGAGATTCACAATCATGTGCTACATGAAAATTCCATTTAAGTCATCCTAGGACACTGTTTTGCCTTATTTTAAATTGAGCACAATTTAAAAGGATGATATGTACATTGTCATGCAATTAGCAAAACAACATGTACTTAATGTCCAATTGGCAGATGTGCGTTCTGTAGAGATGAGTTATTCAAACGAGTCAAGGAGACGTCATTTGGAACTAGCTGAAGCTTGACACGCTGTTCCTTTGACCCAGCATGATGTGGACAGATTCTTGTTTTCGTAAAGGCCTTGCCAGGCGCTCAGTTGATTCCTTCTTCATCTGCGGTGTCTTCCTCCTTTGTTGAAGTAACTCATTGATCATTCCTTGTTTCGGTTGTTGCTTTTCGTGAATCCAATTCCTGAGGCGTTGCCAAGCATCGTGTGGAGGAGTTGGTGACACCATCTGACTGACCATCGTCAGTAATTCGATCGCATCCATTTCCTGTGTCGTGCTCCAAGCTGGGTCTTGAAAGACAGTGTACAACTGCACCGTGTATTGTTCCTCCATTTCGGTATCCTGCAGGACATCTTTTGAGATTGTCTATGGAGACAGTTTTAAGAATATGCTTGCCATTCGGCTGGTTAATATGTATTTTAACTGTTCTTTCGTTAATAACAGAATGTATTTGAACAGCTTTTTTCCACTTCGGTCTTAAACCAGGTTTTTGCTCGAACTTCTTTTCCTGTACCCATTCTCCTACTAGGGGTTGCCATGCTTTGTTTGTCAATTTTTTCTGCCTATTTGCCTCCCTTATCCTCTGATCAATTTGATGAATCTACTCTGTTACTTTTTTAAATCTAACTGTCACTGTCGGGTCAATGACTCAGAGTGTAGAGGCAATAAAAGAACTATGGGTAAGCGTTGCATGCATTTCAACTCCATACATCAGAAAGTATGGAGTTTTAGGGGACACTGTTCCTGATGCAGATGCGGGCACATTATTAAGTGATAACTGCACCTCCGGAATGATGGTGGTCCATTTATTTCCCCTGATTCTCAACAGTTTGACCAATAGCTTTTTTACTTCCTGGTTTTTACGTTCCACCAGCCCCGCTGATTGCGGGTGACATGGCGTGCTGTGCTCTAACCCAATCCCCCTTTGTTCGCAGTAGTCTTTGAAGACCTTGGAGACAAAGGCTCCGCCTTGATTGGAGTGTAAGATTTTGGGTGCACCAGCTCCAGTAATTACGTCAGTAATAGCATTGGCGAATGCGTTTACCGAAACAGTTTTTGTGGGGACGTGCATCCATCTACACAAGCGAGAACATGTCTGTATCCCAAAGACGGGAGAAGTGGTCTAATAAAGTCAATAAAGAATTTTCCCATTGGCTCATCAGCTTTCACAGGAGCCAATGGTGGTGGTTTAATTTGCGATGACTTATTGGTTAAATAGCATGGCTCACAATTTGCCACGTATGTTTTACAGGCCTTAAGCATGCCTGGCCACCAATATAACGGGGTCCATTTGCAGAATGTTGTTCTGGCACCACAATGTGCTTGACCTATGCCCTCGTGAGCTTCTTTTACAAGCTGTTCTCGTTTGTGTCTTGGGTGAACCTCTCGGTTTCCCTTGGGTAACTTAACTAGCACAATACCCGTAGGGGTTTCCGAGTAAAAGTACTTTGGTGGATATCCTGGTGGATTCTCTTTTGTTGGGTCTAATAGCTGAATCAGTCCCTCATCCTGATTAGCTGCCCGTTCTGCCCTAGTGAATATACTAATATTGGCAGGCCCCTCTCGAGGGGGTGTCATGCAGACCGAACGTTTTGTTTGTTCGTCTGTTTCCTTTTGAGTGTACTGTCCCAGTGGTATGCCCATTTACATGAATCACCTGACAATTCTGTTTCTCCATTCTCGAATGGAGAATGTCTTCCCACAATGTTTTATGGGTTTACCCTTATGATTTTAAAATTTGTTTGTTCCCAGAAAAGTAGATCTTGGTTATATCCTCTTTTACAATAGTCACTATCCATACAGATTAGTGTGGGTTTAATAGGGTCTGCCATTTATAAAGCATACCTTAATGCTGCAGCTTCAGCATATTGCGCTGTCTTATGGCCAAGGGGTATGGACAGTAATTCTTCTGGATAAAAAGAATAGGAATCTCAAAGTCCCTACTACTATGCCCATCCCAGCTGAGGATTGTTGGGATGTCCCTTTTTTAATCGTCATTGAAGATCCATCACAGTAAATGACTTGATGGTACTCTATAAGCAGTCTCATAGAAACATAGAAACATAGAAGATAGGAGCAGGAGTAGGCCATTCGGCCCCTCGAGCCTGCTCCGCCATTCAATGAGATCATGGCTGATCATCCAAATTCAGTACCCTGTCCCTGCCTTCTCCCCATATCCCTTTAGCCTCAAGAAATATATCCAACTCTTTCTTGAATATATTTAATGAACTGGCCTCCACCGCCCTCTGTGGTAGAGAATTCCACAGGTTCACCACTCCCTGGGTGAAGAAATTCCTCCTCATTTCAGTCCTAAATGGCTTATCCCTTATCCTTAGACTATGACCCCTGTAGAAGTGCCTTAATTCTTAGCTCTGGGTAATGACTCAATACACACTTGGATTCGTCAGACGGACAGGCCTTTTATTTCACTTGCAAGGGGAATCAGCACCTCTACTCAAGGGGTGAGGCTACTATTCCAATGATACAGCGTAAGCGTTCCATATTTATACAGTGTAACAAACAAGTTTGATTGACATTCCTTTGTTCCTCTATCAGGATACATTTTAGATTAATCATCAGGTAGAAATAACATATTGACAGAAGGATCCTGGACACACAAGTCAACCGTTAATCTATAACAGGGCATGAATCGTGTAACCGGAGGTCCTCTTTAATCATATATTGGGAGGCTAGCATTGCTTACGGTCACAAGTTATCAGGTCATTGGTACATCAAAGGAACTCATTATTTCACTTCTACATTCTCATTAGGTGGGCAGACATCTGTTCTTGGCTGTAGTCCGAGTACGTGCAATAGCTCTAGTTACACATCGACACTTGCCCAGTGTCAAGTCTGAAAACTTTTACCCAGCAAGCACTTGAAATTAACCCCTTATATCATGTAGATTTCCTCATTCCCCCCTTTTGTCCTTTCTAAGGACAATCTATTTCGCTAAGTTTAAGAAACTCTACATCAAAGGTCTCACCCTTAATATCCTCATATTCAGACATCATTGGTACTGGAGGAGTTGACGTTAATAAGGAAAGGACTTTTGTACACAATAATTTTAAACAACCAATCAATAAACTAATTAAAATTATTATCATCACAATTGCGATTAAGGCTTCCAAAATTTGCTTTCCCAGTGCTCCTCCCCATCCTGAAATCCAATCCCACATGGACCATGGTTCAGGTTGACGTAGTTTCTCTACAGCCTTCTTTATGTGGTTTACCAGATTGGTGATATTTTCTGAGCTATCTGGAATATAGGTGCAACATTCAGTTCCTATGATTGCACATGTGCCCCCTTCTTTTGCCAACAAATAGTCCAGAGCCATGCGGTTTTGTAAAGCAACAGTGCGCAAAGCCACCATTTCTGCGTTTACATCACTATGAGCATCAGCAGTATCATTGGCTATTTGTTCCAACACTGCTGCCATGTTTATAGATTCTCTTGCTAACTTCCCTGTTCCATACCAGGGAAATGCTATAGCAAAGAACCTTTCAGTTTCTGTAATGGCTTGTTTTACTCGTGTCCCGGGGTGGCTATCCAAAGATGAAATATGATGTATATAGGGCACTACATATCCCAAATAACATGACCCAATCCAATTTTGTGGTAACCAAGGGTATGCTCTATGCCCACAGATGAAATAGGTGTTATTATAGGCTTCAGATTTGTTCCATATCTGGTGCAAATAACTCATGTATACAAAGGTATTAACATGATGATAGTTATGCTTATTTAACAGTCTTCCACCTCTCCCTCCTTGTTTCTTAGCGGTCCTATTAATTTTGCTTTTCTGAGTAATTGATGTTGAAACGAGGGGTTGAGTAAAAGGATTATCACAAAACATTGACTTAGCTGTCAGGGCCAGTCCTCCTCTTGAATTACCATGGCAGATAACCCCTCCGTTCGCAGTTCTGTCACTTGGTAATACGGTATCAGGGCATGTGACCCATAGCTTATCAAGCTTCTGTCCACTATCTTCTTCTACTATCTTATTCTGCCTAATCCTAAGACTCAGGGGTTGATACGGGGGTACCTGCGTAGTGTGATCCTGAAGCTGAACCTTCATAGTCTCGCACAGACAGGGCCCCAAAGCCTGGCACTCGATTTAAACCGCCTGCCCCAAAACAGCCCTGGCAACGCCGGGCTCCCAGCTAGTATAATATAAAAGAAATCACTGTTTAAAAGTACACATTCTTCTATGCATGGTTTGCCCTTCAGGGGATCTGGGTAAATCAATATGGCAGTTTCAATTATCGTTGACAAAGAGAACAGTCTTGTTAAAGTCCAAATCCAGTTCATCTTGGCAGTGTATTGTCTTCAACTGATGCCTTCTTACAATGGGACGCATGTATCCATGTTGGTCGCTCCTTTACTTTCACAGCAGTGTTTGTGGTCAGGAGTACTTGGAAGGGTCCCTCAAATCTGGGTTGAAGGCTATTCTTTCGCTTGAAGATTTTTATATAGACGTTATCTCCTGGCTCGAAAGTATGGCACTTTCCTTCAGCGGGATCGACCTGGGCTTCCTTCACCTGTTGATGGAAACTAGAAATGCATTTGGTTAGTGCAATGCAATAACTCAACATATCTTCCTCCATTTTATGAATGTCCATTTGTTTAGCTGTTAAAGGTGCCGAAAAGGGCAATCTTTGTGGTCTTCCCATGACGATCTCGTGAGGCGACAATCCTGTAGTTCTGTTGGTAGCAGATCGCATTGTCATTAAAGCTATGGGTAGCAAATCAACCCATTTAAGTCCAGTTTCTTTACACAGTTTTGCAAGCTTGTTTTTCAGCATCCCGTTATATCTTTCCACTAGTCCAGCCGACTGTGGATGATAACTGCAATGGAGGTGCTGGTTAATCTGTAAGGCTTTTCATAGTTCCTTAATCACTGTTCCCGTAAAATGGGACCCATTGTCACTTGACAGTTTTGCTGGTATCCCAAAGCGAGGCACAATGTCCTTCAATAAACATTTAGCAACAGTAGTGGCGTCACTCTTTCTACAAGGAAACGCTTCAATCCATCTTGAAAACATATCAACAATAACTAATACATATTTAAATCTCATACACACAGGTAGTTCAATAAAATCCATTTGCAAGTGTACAAAAGGGCCCATGGGGTTTGGGTGGGATGCGGGCTGTACCTTCTTTATTTTCCCTGCATTCATGATCTGGCAGATAGTACAATTTTCACATATTTGTTTTGCCAACTTTGAGATTCCTGGTGCATACCAGGTCTTGAGGATATAGTCCACCATCCCCCCTTTGCCCGCATGGGTGAATTTATGAACACATCGGGCAATTGGTGATAGTAATGATTTGGGTGCCACCATGCGGCCGTCATGATGAACCCATAAGCCGTCAGTGCTTTTAAAACAATGATTAACAACCCATTCCTTTACTTCATCAGAACTGGCCCTATCTTGATGGGTCAGCACATCATCTAAGGACGGGGGCTGCGGTATCTCTGGCTTTTCCCTAACAGGGAAGGCTGAAACTTGTCGTTCAGTACTTGATATAGCTACTGACTTAGCAGCGCTATCTGCAGCAGCGTTTCCAAGCGCAACCTTGTCCAAATGCCCCGTGTGCGCTTGGCACTTAATAATTGCAATCTGTTTACGTCTCTGAATAGCTAGTAAAAGATTTTGCACTTGTGCATTTTTAATCTGGGTTCCCGAGGAAGTCAGGTAACCGCGAATTTTCCAAATTTGTCATGCTCATGTCCAATAGTGGTCTGGTTATTTCTAAATAGTTCAATAGCCAGTCATTCCTAGAAAATGCTTCATTTCTCTTTTAGTTTTTGGCAACGATGTGTTGCAAACGACCTTTATTCTATCCGGCGTTAACTCCCTGTTTTAACAATGATTCCATTACTGGCTCAATTCCTTTTTCTGCTTTCTCTGACAATGGATACTGTGCAGCTGGATTAATTGTAACTTTATAGGGCTGTGCAGTCTAATAGTTAGGGGGTATTTTAAATTTAAAAACGGCTGATAATCTTGTCCTGTTTTGTCATAGCAGGCCGTGCAGTGTAATTTTGAATGCCATTTCCCTAGTTTCAGGGATTCCTGGTATTGTTTTATGGAGCTTGTAACGAATCCCCACGCTCCTAACAGACTGACAAGTTTGGGACTCAAACTTGGGTCGGCAATTTCCCATGCGTAAAGAACAGGGTGTTTTATTTCTGTTACTGGGTACGCATATGCCTTATCTACTTGGATTTCTACCGTTACTCCTGATGGGGAGCAAATGATTGTAGCGTTCATTTTGCACAGCAAGTCTCTTCCACATAAATTCATAGAGACATCTCCTGATAACAGAAAGGAGTGTTCTTCCTCAAATTCTTCTACTTTTACTGTGAGGGGAGTCGATTGATTCAAGCGTTGTAGTATTCCAGCCAATCCAGCTATCGGGGTCTTTTTCCCATTAATAGGCATTCCTTCAGAATATCCTTTCCCTAACACCGAAAAGGTTGCTCCTGTATCTACTAAAATGACATAGGTCTCCCAGCTATTTGCATTTTAATTTCAGGTTCGCTGCGTGAATTTAAAGAAACAACGGGCATTTGGTGGTCTATGGCGCTTGGGGCTGCTGGTGTCAGTCAGTAATTCTGATCTCTATTTCTCCTAAATCCCTGTCCGTTTGTAGGGTAACCTCCTGACTGGTCCGAAAAAGGGTTATGGACAGTGAAATTAGGACCTTTATTCTCTAACGGAGGTCCATTATTGGAGGTTTGGTTCTGACGATTTTTCGCAGGGCATTGGTTTGCCCAATGTCCGGGTTGTCCGCAATTGTAACAATTACCAGATCGTCCATACCCTCTTACTCTACCACGTCTTCCTCTATATTCCCCTCTATTCATCCTTCTATAGTTACCTTGTTATCCTACCATAATAGAGGAGAAAGGTATTTCTTCGGGGTAATTAATTTTTTTTTTCTTCTGACTCAACAAACATAGAGGCAGTCTTTTTATCTGGCTGTTCTCTATTTCTCTCTTGTCCGTTAAACATTCCTCGAGGCAAGTAATTCTTTCTATGTTAAATGAACCATCTGAGGGAAAGGGTCTAGCCTTATTTACAGTCCATTTGGACCAATTTGGTAGGTGATCAATGGATGATTGACCACAGTTCTTTAACATAAAGGCTGCTGGCGTGCCTTTCTCGGGTGGCTTACTGGTGCTAGCACCCATTTTAGCAGCTTAAATGGTTCACTTAAAACAATCTAAACTCCTGTGACAATCCGTGATCTGCGTTGTACGCCCCTACAGATCAGATTAATAAACTATACATACGTATCAAAATTACAGTCACATCCAATCTTCTTGGTCTTTACTTCAAATCAGTGTCACAAAGTCCTTGACCATTTGTCACTCCGAGTGCCTTTAGAGTTTCGGCGCCTACTTTATGGTCCCGGCCTTCACGTGGGGCATTTGCCCTCTTAATAACCGGCCTGAGGCTAGGCGACTGAAACTCAGCACTTCCCGACTGAATTTAGTCAACTGACTGCAACAAGGTTTTTTTTAAAAATATTTACAACACATTAAGACATATCCTTATGCTTTAAAACTCGAGGGTTCTCAACCCTCGTGGAAGGTATTTCTAACTGGGGAAAATACTGAATCCACAATAGCTTAGTGGATCATGTAAAAGACATCACTATTTTCTCAACCATACATTCCGCCGCGGGACTCACTTCCCCGGCTTGGGTCTTTTCCAACCCCTTCTGCAGTTTTTTTTTTCAGCTTAAATATTTTAGTTAAAACATACAACAATTCCGTAACACTCTATGATCTGCGTGGGACGCCTCTACAGATCAGACATGACTAAACATTAATACATATAACAATAAACAATAAACAATACACTTGTTAAACAACAACCAAAGTGTTACTAAATCCCCAACCTATGCAGCCTTACTGGACAAAGCTGCAAAGTTGATTGATAATAACAAGTAGTTAAATACTCACTCTCATAAACATTAAACATTGACACTGTGTTTCAGACAACCGCCCACTCTTCTCTCTTTTTTTTACCCTATTCCCTTTAGCCAAATCTTTAGCAAAAAGGGCCTTCAATTTGTCCCAGCTAACTTCACCCACTCGCTCTCCCTCTATCCTACTCCCTTTAGCCAAATCTTTGGCAAAAAGGGCCTTCAATTTGTCCCAACTAACTTCAAGCTGGAACCTTGCTAGTTCAATTTCCAGTAAATCGCTAGCTCCTTAGTTAATCAAATTCCTGACTTAACCTTCTCTCTCAGCAAGCTGGAACCTTGCTAGTTCAATTTCCAATAAATCGCTAGCTCCTTAGTTAATCAAATTCCTGACTTAACCTTCTCTCTCTGGTACCTTTATACAGTCCTTTTCTGCACGATCCTGTTCGCGGGGCGTCAGCGCCTCATGGCTGGTCCTCTGTTCCGTTTCTGAAAGGGAAGCAGTCACAACGGCAGTTTAACCTCCGAACCTTGTGAGTCAATTACCCGATGGCAGTACTGTCCAATGGAATAAACAGACTATGCGCAGCTATGCTTCTGGCAGGGAAAGTCCCAAAAATGTGGCAAAACACCACCTTCGGCCGATGGGATTTTCCCAACCGAGCAACGTACTCGGCATCTGTTAACTCACCAATTGGTACAGCAAGCCATCTCGGTGGAACCTCCAAATTGTAGAAGTGCCTTACTTCTTAGCTCTGGGTAATGACTCAATACACACTTGGATTCGTCAGACGGACAGGCCTTTTATTTCCCTTGCAAGGGGAATCAGCACCTCTACTCAAGGGGTGAGGCTACTATTCCAATGATACAGCGTAGGCGTTCCATATTTATACAGTGTAACAAACAAGTTTGATTGACATTCCTTTGTTCCTCTATCAGGATACATTTTAGATTAATCATCAGGTAGAAATAACATATTGACAGAAGGATCCTGGACACACAAGTCAACCGTTAATCTATAACAGGGCATGAATCGTGTAACCGGAGGTCCTCTTTAATCATATATTGGGAGGCTAGCTTTGCTTACGGTCACAAGTTATCAGGTCATTGGTACATCAAAGGAACTCATTATTTCACTTCTACATTCTCATTAGGTGGGCAGACATCTGTTCTTGGCTGTAGTCCGAGTACGTGCAATAGCTCTAGTTACACATCGACACTTGCCCAGTGTCAAGTCTGAAAACTTTTACCCAGCAAGCACTTGAAATTAACCCCTTATATCATGTAGATTTCCTCACCCCTGGTTCTGGACTCCCCGGCCATCAGAAACATCCTTCCTGCATCTAGTCTGTCCAGGCCTGACAGAATTTGATAGGTTTCGATGAGATCCCCTCTCAATCTTCTAAACTCCAGTGAGTATAAGCCCAATTGACACAATCTCTCCTCATACGTCATTCCTGCCATCCCAGGTATCAGCCTGGTGAATCTTCGCTGCACTCCCTCCATGGCAAGAACGTCCTTCCTCAGGTAAGGTGACCAAAACTGCACACAATACTCAAGGTGCGGCCTCACCAAGGCCCTGTACAACTGTAGCAAGACATCCTTGTTCCTGTACTCAAACCCTCTTGCTACAAAGGCCAACATACCATTTGCCTTCTTAACCGCCTGCTGCACCTGCATATTTACCTTCAGCGACTGGTGCACAATAACACCCAGGTCACTTTGCACTTCCCCTTCTCCCAATCTATTGCCATTCAAATAATAATCTGCCTTCCTGTTTTTGCCACCAAAGTGGATAACCTCACATTTATCCACATTACAGTGCATTTGCCATGTTTCTGCCCAATCACACAAACTGTCCAAATCCTACTGGAGTTTCACGACATCCTCCTCACAGCTTACCCTCCCACCCAGCTTTGCGTCGTCTGCAAATTTGGAGATATTACATTCAATTCCCTCGTCCAGATCATTAATATATATTGTGAACAGCTGGGGTCCTAGGACCGATCCTTGCGGTACCCCACTAGTCACTGCCTGCCACTCGGAAAACGACCCGTTTATTCCAACTCTTTGCTTTCTGTCCACCAACCAGTTCTCTATCCAAGTCAATATCTTGCCCCCAATCCCATGTGCCTTAATTTTGCATGTTAATTTCTTATGTGGGACCTTATCGAAAGCCTTCTGAAAGTCCAAATACACCACATCCACTGGTTCTTCCTTATCTATTTTACCAGTTACATCCTCAAAAAATTCCAGATGATTAGTCAAGCATGATTTACCTTTTGTAAATCCATGTTGACTTTGTCCAATCCTGTCACTGCTTTCCAAGTGCTCTGCTATTACATCTTTTATAATGGACTCTAGCAGTTTCCCCACTACCGATGTCAGGTTTACCGGTCTATAATTCCCCGCTTTTTCTCTACCACCTTTTTTGAATAGTGGGGTAACATTAGCTACCCTCCAATCCATGGGTACTGTTCCAGAGTCTATCGAGTTCTGGAAGATGACCAGCAATGCATCTACTATCTCTAGGGTCACTTCCTTAAGTACCCTGGGATGTAGACCATCAGGCCCGGGAGATTTATCGGCCTTCAGTCCCATCAATTTTCCTAACACCATTTCCCTACAAATACTGATTTCTTTCAGTTCCTCCCTTTCATCAGACCCTATGTTCCCCGGCATCTCTGGGAGGTTATTTGTGTCCTCCTTTGTGAAGACAGAACCAAAGTATGAATTTAGTTGGCCTGCCATTTCTTTGTTTCCCATTATAAATTCCCCTGATTCTGACTGCAAGGGACCTACGCTTGACTTCACCAATCTTTTTCTCTTCACATATCTATAAAAGCTTTTACAGTCAGTTTTATGTTCCCTGCAAGCTTACTCTCATATTCTATTTTCCCTTTCTTAATTAATCCCTTTGCCCTCCTTTGTTGACTCCTAAACTGCTCCCAATCCTCAGGATTATTGCTTTTTCTGGCCAATTTATATGTCCTCTCCTTGGATCTTATGCTATCCCTAATTTCCCTTGTTAGCCACGGTTGAGTCACCTTTTTTGTTTTATTTTTATGCCAAAGTGGGATGAACAAATTCTGTAGCTCATCCATTCGGTCTTTGAATGTTTGCCATTGCCTATCCACCGTCAACCCTTTGAGTGCCATTTCCCAATCAATCCTACCCAACTCACTCCTCAGACCATCGTAGTTTCCTTTATTTAAGTTGAGGACCCTTGTCTCTGAGTCAACTACTTCATTCTCCATCTTAATGAAGAACTCGATCATATTATGATCGCTCCGACCCAAGGGGCCTCGTACAACAAGATTGCTAATTAATCCTTTCTCGTTACATAATACCCAGTCTAAGATGGCCTGATCTCTGGTTGGTTCCTCGACATATTGGTCCAGGAAACCATCCCATAAACACTCCAGGAATTCCTCCTCCACAGTATTGTTACTAATTCGGTTGGCCCAATCTATATGTAGATTAAAGTCACCCATGATGACTTCTGTGTCCTTATTGCACGCTTCTTTAATTTCCCTTTTAATGCCATCCCCAACCTCCGCCTTACTGTTTGGAGGTCTATATACCACTCCCACTAATGTTTTTTTCCCCTTAGTATTTCTCAATTCTACCCATACAGATTCCACATCATCAGAGCTAATAACCTTCATTACAATTGTGTTAATCCCTTCTTTAACCAGTAATGCTACCCCACCTCCCTTTCCTTTTTGCCTATCTTTCCTGAATATCGAATACCCCTGGATGTTGAGTTCCCAGTCTTGGCCATCCTTGAGCCACGTTTCCGCAATCCCAACCAAATCATATTCGTTTACCTCTATTTGTGCAGCCAATTCATCCACCTTATTACAAATGCTCCTCGCATTAAGACACAAAGCCTTCAGGCTTGTTCTTTTAACGCTCTTAGACCTATTAGAATTATTATTTACTGTGGCCACGTTTGATTTAAACCGTTGATTTCTCTGACTGCCACTTTTGTTTTTCTCCTTCCTTTCTTTTGCTTTTATTCCTGTTTCCCTTTCCTCTGTCTCCCTGCTCAGGTTCCCAACCCCCTGCCATTTTAGTTTAAACCCCCCTGAAAAGTGCTAGCAAACCTCCCCGCAAGGATATTTGTCCCACTCTGGTTCAGGTGCAACCCGTCCGACTTGTACAAGTCCCACCTTCCCCAGAAGCAGGCCCAGTGGTCCAGGAAACTAAAGCCCTCCCTCCTGCACCAACTCATTAGCCACGCATTCATCTGTTCTATTCCCCCATTCCTATACTCACTAGCACTTGGCACCGGGAGTAATCCAGAGATTACAACCTTTGAGGTCCTACTCTTTAATCTGCTACCTAGCTCCCTAAATTCTTGCTGCAGGACCTCATCCCTCTTCCTCCCTATGTCGTTGGTCCCAATGTGAACCACGACCTCTGCTTGTTCATCCTCCCCCTTCAGAATGCCCTGCAGCTGTTCAGTGACATCCTTGACCCTGGCACCAGGGAGGCAACAAACCATCCTGGAGTCACGTCTACCGCCACAGAAACACCTATCTGTTCCCCTTACAATAGAATCCCCTACCACTATTGCTCTCCCACTCTTTTTCCTCCCTTCCTGAGCAGCAGAAGCAACCCTGGTGCCAGGAATTTGGCTGCTGCTGCCTTCCCCTGGTGAGTCATCTCCCTCAACAGTATCGAAATTGGTATACCTGTTTGAAAGGGGGATGGCCACAGGGGTCCCCTGCACTACCTGCCTGCTTCTATTGCTCCACCTGGTGGTCACCCATTTCCCTTCTGCCTGTGCAGCCCTAACCTGCGGCATGACCAACTCATCAAATGTGTAATCCACGACCCTCTCAGCATCGTGAATGCTCCACAACCCATCCATCCACAGCTCCAGCGCCTCAATACGGCCCATTAGTAGCTGCAGCTGGATGCATTTCTGGCACACATGGTCGTCAGGGACACTGGCAGTGTCCCTGAATTCCCACATAGAGCAAGAGGAGCATAACCCGGTGCTGGGCTCTCCTGGCATGACATACCCCCTTTAATTAATTTAAATTAATTCAATACCACCAGTTAAAGATATACGCTAAGGTGCTTATTTACCAACTGCCCCCACTACACCACAGAGACCCTAGAAAATATAAACCGCAGAATTTAAGCTTGTAATGAAAAGGAGAAAGAAATACTCACCAACCAATCACTTACCTGCTTCCTGGTGACGTCACACTTGGATTACTTTTTACCTCTCTCCCCTGCTGCTGAATTGGTATGCCTCACTGCTCCCTCGCAGGTCCGATGCTCTGGTCGGGCCTCGCTGAATCAGCCAGTTTTATACCTCGCCTCACTGCTCCCTCGCAGGTCCGATGCTCTGGTCAGGCCTCGCTGAATCAGCCGGTTTTATACCTCGCCTCACTGCTCTCTCGCAGGTCCGATGCTCTGGTCAGGCCTCGCTGAATCAGCTGGTTTTATACCTCGCCTCACTGCTCCCTCGCAGGTCCGATGCTCTGGTCGGGCCTCGCTGAATAAGCCGGTTTTATACCTCGCCTCACTGCTCCCTCGCAGGTCCGATGCCCTGGTCGGGCTTCGCTGAATCAGCCGGTTTTATACCTCGCCTCACTGCTCCCTCGCAGGTCCGATGCTCTGGTCGGGCCTCGCTGAATCAGCCGGTTTTATACCTCGCCTCACTGCTCCCTCGCAGGCCCAATGCTCTGGTCGGGCCTCGCTGAATCAGCCGGTTTTATACCTCGCCTCACTGCTCCCTCGCAGGCCCGATGCTCTGGTCGGGCCTCGCTGAATCAGCCGGTTTTATACCTCGCCTCACTGCTCCCCCGCAGGCCCGATGCTCTGGTCGGGCCTCGCTGAATCAGCCGGTTTTATACCTCGCCTCACTGCTCCCTCGCAGGTCCGATGCTCTGGTCGGGCCTCGCTGAATCAGCCGGTTTTATACCTCGCCTCACTGCTCCCTCGCAGGTCCGATGCTCTGGTCGGGCCTCGCTGAATCAGCCGGTTTTATACCTCGCCTCACTGCTCCCTCGCAGGTCCGATGCTCTGGTCGGGCCTCGCTGAATCAGCCGGTTTTATACCTCGCCTCACTGCTCCCTCGCAGGTCCGATGCTCTGGTCGGGCCTCGCTGAATCAGCCGGTTTTACACCTCGCCTCACTGCTCCCTCGCAGGTCCGATGCTCTGGTCGGGCCTCGCTGAATCAGCCGGTTTTATACCTCGCCTCACTGCTCCCTCGCAGGTCCGATGCTCTGGTCGGGCCTCGCTGAATCAGCCGGTTTTATACCTCGCCTCACTGCTCCCTCGCAGGTTCGATGCTCTGGTCGGGCCTCGCTGAATCAGCCGGTTTTATACCTCGCCTCACTGCTCCCTCGCAGGTCCGATGCTCTGGTCGGGCCTTGCTGAATCAGCCGGTTTTATACCTCGCCTCACTGCTCCCTCGCCTAGGTATATGTCTGATTCCCTCCTTCGTATCATCACCCTCCATGATGGGGAGATGCTCGGAGTCCATTTCCGGGGAGAGGAATTTAAAAATGAGTGTAGGATCATTCAAGAATGATGCCCATTTATCATATTGGATCTGGGTGACTCTTTATTCATCAGAGGCCATCCTCTATACTGATCTTAAATCAGAAATAGGGTATTTTCCTTGAAGGGTTTGTGCCTTAATGAGGCATTGGACTACCGTAGTCATGACCCTTCCTTTTATAATGTACCTCCTTTCGAAATTGGAAAAGTTATAAGAATGGAACTGAATGGGTGCTATGCACTTTTCATTATAGAAAACTGCAACTGCCACTTTAGGTGATGACCTGAGATGAATATTGAGGGGAACTTGTAGGTCCCTCTGTTCCAGGTCTATGGCTTTTTGTACCTCTCGGCATAATTGTTGCAGTTTTGAGTAATCGTCTGGTGACAATATGAATGGTCCTTTTTCTGCCTTGCCCACTCTAGCCTACAGGGGGGACTGAGAGCTCGGCAAAGGTTGGCGTAAAGGATCGAGCAAAACTCAGGAGTCCTAAACTTGCTTGCAGGTTTTTCAGAGCTTTAGGATATTGAATGGTGGCTAATTTTTCTTTATAGAATTGAGTTAACCCTCTACCGTTTCCAGTTATTTGCAGACCCATAAAATCTACCTCTTCCCGAACTAGTTGACTCTTTTTTTATGTTGATTAAGTACCCAGCAGTTGTAAGTCTGGATAAAACACTATCAATGGCTTTCAAGTGCTCTTGGAGATTGTCATGTGATAGATATATATCGTCCACATAAGAATTGACGTCAGGTAGGCCTTTTGAAAGGTCAATGCTGAGGGCTGAAAAGAGAACGGGACTGTTTTGAAATCCCTGGGGCAATCTGGTCCAGCAGTACTGATAACCATCGGGTCCAGTCATCGCTGTTTTAGGCCAATCAGCTTTTTCGACTGGATGTGACCAGAAGCCGTTTGCTAGATTTATATTTTTCCCTTGTGATTCCAGAGAAGGGCTGTGGAATGTTGCTGTTGTGCAGTATGTGGGGCCATTACCTTATTTAAGGCTGTATAATCGACCACTAATCTCCACCTCCCACCTGGCTTAGCAACACCAAACAATGGTGAATTAGTTCTAGATGCCATTTTGATTAAGACACCTTGTTCTGTTAGTTCTTTGAACATTGTTAGGAGATTTATTTTTCCTTTGTGGTCTTGAATAGGCCACTGTTTTTTAGGTTTGTGCCAGCCAGCATCAAGTGGGTGGGGTTTGATGTCTATCTTTCCACATTGATTTGGATGGCGTTGTAGATAAGGGTAGTATCTATTAATAAGTTGCTTGAGGAGGTCTTTGCCTCCCCCCTCTAGGCAAGTTTGATCAAGCTCTGTTCGAACATGTTTCTCCCTGTCATCCTGGTCTATGGATGCTTCTACAGGTCTGGTTGAGATTTTAAGGTAATGTTTCATGTCTGGCTGTCCTATAATGAGGCAACAGGCCAATTGTGGTACCAGTCCTACATCTAGGGTCGTGATTCCATATATGGTATTTTGTAAAAATTAATTATTTTGGTTTTGTCTTATGTGAATCCCCCTAATGGTCTTTTACAAATTGGGCTCCCCAAATCTGTCCACTTAGTTTTTATAATTGCATGATCTATTACAGTGAAATCAGCTCCTGTATCAAACAGGGCCTTCACTTGTGTGTTTGTGGGCAAGGTTGCCAGGGCATAGGGGAATTCAAGAGGCCCTGGCTGGGTGCCAGGCCTTCAATCCTGGGATTGTTCGTCCTCAGGATCCTGAGTTTCATTCGCTGCTTTGTCTTTAATTATTTTAACAGATTTTAGTTCCTCCCTCTTGGGGGTATCATGTTTTCCAGATCACTTAGGGGGTTTGTCGGACCATTTATTATCTTGACGATCCTCCTGTTGGGGTGGACGTTAGTTCTGTCGGGAATCTTTTTGATCCCCATTTCGGTTTTCCTGGTACCCTCCCATGACTCTCTGATAGTTTTGGCCAGTGTAAAAGCTGTCCCCATAGGGAGTCCACTGTCCTTTGCTTTCCTTTCAAGGTCTAGCCCCTCGTCTATCCCATCTTTCCGGGGAGAAATCTTTCTTGTATTGTGGGCGAGTTGGGGGTTTAAACCTTCTGGAATACCCTCTTGGGGGTCCCGAGCCACGAGTTTGTGTCTGGGCGGGGTGGACTTGAGACTTGAGTCCACAAAGTCCTTCTTTCTGAGTACCAAAGGTACCTTCTCCGGTTTCTTTATCCCTAGTTTCTGATCTCATTATAGGTTTAGTTTGGGTAGACCTAAGAGGTCATGATTTAATTGGATAATGCGATTGACATTATCCCATCTTTGTTGGTTATCTCGATAATCGTTTAGAGCACCCTCACAGGCAAGTTTGAGGGCTGTATTTTGGTATTGATTGGCCAGGCAACCATGGACAATGTCCCAGTTATCCTGTGTGAGTACTTTGCCTAATCTGTAGGCAGCTACCAGCCCTTTAGTTGTGGCTGTATTAGTGAGTATTTCCTTGATGGAACCTGTGGTGTATGTAACCTGTTCCACCTTAAGAGAACTTAAGCCTGTTCCACCTTAAGAGATGTACTACTTTCTCTGGCTGCTGTATACGTAATACCGGTGGTGACCACCGGTATATAAGTACTGTGTAGTGATATTGCTGTTAGTATAGCCCTGACCTCCAACTAGTAAAGACCTGTTGAAACGTTATTCTTGTAGTCTGTGTCAGTAATTAATCTTAAATACAACTAGAACACACAGACTTAACAGTGGCGACGAGTCCGATTCTTACCCTGCGGCAGTTTATATCCACGGCGGCTTCGTCCACAGAACGGGCGTCGAAGAGAGGCATCCACCCTCATCACCCTGCTGGAAGACACGTCGCGCGGCAGGCATCGAGAACCCGGAGCGCAGAAGATATCCTGAACTCGAAGCCTCCATCAGCGGCAGTCAGCTATCTTCCTTCTACCTCGGTGGTGGGTAAGCCGGTCAGCGACGCGAGCAGAAAGTCGGCCGCGTTGGCTGTACAGACGGGGAGGGAAGACGGAGGAATAAGGGCGGTGAGATCGACCGCGACCGGAGATAAGGGCCGGGCTGCATTCGGGCCAAAAAGGCGCAGCGTCTGGGGCGACTGAAGGCGCGAGAGCCGTGGTGAAGGCGAACGCAGCCGGTGCTAATAACCGGGCTGCAAGAAGGGCTGCGAGGCGCAACACCGGGGAAGCGCGAATGCCCGAGGGAGCCGCGGTGAAGCGGAGACAGCGTCGGGGGAGTTACTAACCGCTGGGAAAGGGGAGCAGCAGCAGCACGCCAAACGCCATTGCAGCCAGCGGGTGAAGAAGGCGAGCGCGGGAAAGACCGCCAAGCGCAGGAAACCGCCATTTTGTAGGCAGAGGACGAAGACAAGAGTGGGAAGCCGCCATCTTGGAAAAAGGGAAATCATTAAAAAAATTGCAACGATGCCTAGACATGGGAACATTAATACCTTTGATAGCGACATCGAAGATTGGGCCACGTATGTAGAACGCATACAAAATTATTGTAAAACAAATAAAATCCCAGATGATGAGAAAGCACTAACTTTATTAAACTTAATGGGTGCGAAGACATACGGGCAATTGAAACACCTTTTATCACCAGATGAACCGGCGGAGAAGACGTTCGAGGAGATTGTTACTGTCCTGAGAAATCATCTAAACCCCACGCCGCTGATGCTAGCGGAACGATTTAAATTTTACAGCAGAAAGCAGCTGAAAGATGAAAGCAATGCTGAATATTTAATGGAATTGCGTAAGCTAGCAAAGTACTGTCAGTTTGGAACGGGACTAACAGATGCGCTAAGAGATAAATTTGTGTGTGGATTATTAAAAGAAGATACACAAAAGCGACTGCTCGAGGAGAATGAGCTGACGCTTGAGAAAGCGGTCACTATGGCAGCATCACACGAAGCCGCAGCGAGAGGCACGGCAGTAATGCAGCTACGGTCACCGGAACTCAGTACAAATCAATTGGTTTTGAGTACTGTAAAATGTTATCGTTGTGGAAAGACAACGCACGATCAGAACCAGTGTTGGTTTAAAAACCAAGAATGCAGAACGTGTGGCAGGCTTGGCCACATAGCTAAAGTATGCCGGTCAGGAAAGAAGACCAGCAACAAAAAGTCACCGCAAGGAAAATACATAAAGGTACACAAGGTGACAAAGAACAGTTCGAACGAACAGAAGTCAGATTCAGACACCAGCAGTAATGAACTGGATAGCTCAAGAGTACACAACGTTGGTAAGGATGCAGATCTCCAGACAATTTGGGTCACTCTTCAGATAGCAGGAGTCCAAGTAAAGATGGAATTGGACACTGGATCGGCATTGACGGTCATGAATAAGAAAGATTACAAAAGGTTATTCCAACATATTCCCCTACGGGATATGGAGATTATATTGAAAACATACACGGGGCAAAGAGTGTACCCCATCGGAAAGATAGAGGTAAAAGTGGTCCACAAGGGCAAAGAAAGCCAAGTAATGGACTTATATGTGCTACCTGAAGGAGGTCCACCACTACTGGGACGGGAGTGGATTAGGAAAATGAATATGGACTGGCACTCCTTAAAGGCACTAACGGTAGATTCCGGGGAAACAGATGTCAAACCTAAACGATTGTCCAGAATATTGGATGATGCTAAAGAGGTGTTCCAGCAGGGACTGGGAACACTGAGAGGAATTACGGCAAACATCAAGATTGATGAACATGCACACCCAAAATTTTTCAAAGCCAGACCGGTACCCTATGCAATACGACCTGCTGTAGAAGCGGAACTGGAAGCGCTAGAACGTTCAGGTGTACTGTCTAAGGTAGATTGGAGTGAGTGGGCTACGCCCATTGTTCCCGTTATGAAACGTCCTTCGAGCAACAAGCCAGGAGAACCAGGGAAGGTTCGCATCTGTGGAGACTTCAAGATCACCGTTAATCCGGTGCTTCACACGGTGCAGTATCCGCTTCCGCGGATTGAGGATATTTTTGCTTCGTTGTCTGGCGGGAAACACTTCACCAAGATAGACCTGGCGCAGGTGTACTTGCAGATGGAGGTTGAAGAAGAGTCACGCCAGTACCTCACGATCAACATGCATCGAGGTTTGTACCGGTATAATAGGCTGGTTTTTGGAGTGGCATCGGCTCCAGCAATTTGGCAGAGGGCCATGGAGCAGGTATTACAGGGAATTCCAGGCACACACTGTTACCTGGACGATATTCTGATTACAGGAGATGGTGATGAAGAACACCTCGCAAACTTGGAACTGGTGCTCAACAGACTGAAAGAGTATGGACTTGGAGTTAATCGGCAGAAATGTGAGTTCTTTCAGAAGCGGATCTCGTACTGTGGCCATGTCATTGACCGGGAGGGGCTTCATAAGTCTCCTGACAAGATAGAGGCAGTTGTAAAGGCTCCCGCTCTGGATAATGTCGCTCAGTCGAGGTCGTTTCTAGGATTGATTAACTATTACCATAAGTTTCTACCGAATCTATCCACTGCGTTATTCTTGTAGTCTGTGTCAGTAATTAATCTTAAATACAACTAGAACACACAGAATTAACAGAACCCATTACATGCCCTCCCTGAGTTGCCGTGAGAACATAGGCATATATTTGAACGCAGTTGTTACACTGGTTTAATGGAAGAATTAAGTCTGAACTTAGTATAATTTGCAGTAGTTGCCTCAGGTGTTGAACATTCCAATCTTGGCAACAGGTTTCCAATTTATCAAGGTTAGTTAGAATCCAGCAGGTTTTTTCCTGGCTGGTGTTTCCTGGTCTACCACACATTGTGTAGATAGAGCTCAGGTTTACTTGACCTAGGGGCGCAATGTGTGATTACTGGGGTTGGCTTACTGGACCAGTAATCATTGCGCCTCCAGCATTTAGATAAGATTGAACTAGTGCCTGTCGGCATTGATTATAAAGGATTCTAAGCTGTCTACAGTTTTCTCGAAGATACTGGTCATTTATTTCATCATGAGCTTGCCACCTTAACTGGAATCCATGGCCCTCAGGAGCATAGGCTGCTCCGGGTCCTGCTATTCGGCCATGGTTGCCACCACATAGTTGGGCACCATTCGTTAGGCCTCCCAATTGTGCGGGTGTGCACCTTATCATTAAGGAATTTAGTGGATTTGGAGTATTTGTTTGAATATCCCACAGCATATTCTGTATCCCCAGGTTCTGGGGATCAACATTAATTGTGCCATGAGTTGTAACGGCTCCTTCGGCATCAAAGCCTTCTATTTCAAAAATGATCACTTGGTTTTGTGGAGGTACAGGATAGGATTATTTCCCCTAATAAAGCAATCGTTTGAATTTCCTGATAAAAAGACTTGGCCAATTCCTACAGGGTTTGCCATTTCTTCAGGACCGAACCTCGGTTAGGGTTTTGTGGTGATTATTCTTGTTTTATAAGAAGCATTGTAATTGGTTGCCTGTTTTCCTGCCTTGAGATATATGCTGTAAACTTATTGGTTAGTTGATTCCATGTGACCTGTGGTGGCCATCTTAAATTCAGTTTTTTACAGTGGTTGAGACTGGGTGCTCAACATGTACTTGTTGGTTTTTTAAGGTTAATAAAGCCTAGCTTTTGAAAGGCAATCTATTCTTTATTTCAGGTTTAATATGAACTTTATAAGAAATTTCTAGACCTCAATGGTATATTGAGGGAGTTCTGATTTAAGTTCTATAAGGCCTGATCAGGGACTTGTCGTCTCTGGAGACTTAAATCAGTAAAACACTCCTTCTATACTTGACAATCTACAAGATGGATATCGATATAAATATAAGTATAGGTTCTGTATCAACTCGTTAACACACACGTTGGGCACCAACTGAAGGGGTTATTACTAGTCCTAGACCCTTTAGGGCTACCCCAGATCAAGTGTATTCCTCAGACGTTCACTTTCAACTAAAGTTTGAGGTAGCCGAATCCTAAAGACGCTTAATTGGGTCTAAAGCTCTGGGCTATCTCTCCCTAAAGGTAAGGAACAACCTGAAGATGTTACCGTTTTCCAGATAGCACTTTTAATAAGTTTAGCTAGACTGTAACCTTCCAGGTATTATGAGGGTCCGGAAAAACTCCCCCAGAATTCTGCAACTCTTCACCAAGGAGCGTACAGAGATTAGTTCACGAGTTTGATACAGAAGTATTATGTAAGACAATTCTAAAAATATATAGATTTATTAAAGAACCAACATATAATTACAGTAGGTGTTTCAATTGCAACATTAACAGTTCCAAAAACAGAAAGCTTACAATATTATCAGAGATATTATTCTCAAATTTAACTTCGCTAGATTTTTACAGTTCTTCGTCTATTCCAGGATATCCACCAAAATCAAATACCTTTGATACCCGAGGTACAAAGAGGTGTAGACTTACAGCGCCTGCCTCTGAAGCCGAGAATCACTTTGCCCCTTCAAGTGAGTCTATCATCCCATTTGAAAGTTCAATTTTTATATCCTTTTGCAGTGGTATTTACTTTGAAGTTTTCTGCTGATGTAAGGTAATTATCTCTAGTCATTTTTCTGCTGACCCCTGCTATTTTTACAGTTAGATCAGCTGGTAGCATTAAGAATTATGGCCTAGAAATTCAGTGGGCTGCGCCACCAGTTAGCACCCAAAGAGGGCACTTAGTGGGTTTAGCGTCACTGGCCACGCCTCCTGCGAAATTTAGCAGGGCGCTAATGGCGGCGTTAGCCTGTAGCGCTGCGCCACCACCGATGATATCATCGGTGTGTGCAGCGCCCCGCTACCGCCCCGATCGCAAAATTTGGTAGCGCCCCCCACTGTAACGCTGGTCGCAATTTGCGACCGGTTCAGGGGGGCCTACCTGCAGCGGTAGAGGTGCTAATTAAAGGAGAGGTGCGGGGCAGCCATTTTTTTTGCTGGCCGCCTGCCAGCACCTCTTCATGCCGCCATCCCCGGCCTCCTGAGCCCCCCCGCGTTGTGCCGGCTGTGTCCCAAGAGCTCAGCACTTCTCCTCGGTGCCGGGCTCTTTTGCCGGCACTCGCGATCTCCGATCATGCTGCAGCAGGCCCCTCCCCTTTAAGAAGGGGAGGAAGGCCTGCAGTACCGCAGCATGCCGTGCCGCAGCATGTGGCACTGCGGCACGTTGCGCTGTGATTTTCAGTTGCAGCGCCCCAAGAGGGATGCGGGGCGCCTCGAGCAGCGCCCCGCATCCGTTTGGGGCGCTGAAACTGAATTTCCGGCTGGCGCTCGCGGCTCCTTCCGGGGTGGTACTTCTGCCGCCCAGGTGAGACTGGCCCCTCAAACAGGGCGCCACTGAATTTCTAGGCCTATGTCTCTACCCTAGGTGCTCGAAGCCTATTATAAAAAATGGTGTAACCAGCAGGTGCATCTATTTGATGTCATTCTTACCAAGGTCTTCTGTTTGTGCCTTTTTATGACGTGTAAATTAAAACTCCTCAACCAGGGTGATCAATGCAATTCTTACTTACCTCAACTGGATGCAACACAGAATCATGTCTCCTGTGTTTCACTTGATGTCCTTTTTATGAAGGCATATGTTTCTTAATCTTATGTGATACTTTCCAAAGTGTAATTTCGGAATCCTTAACAGGGTGTACCATTCTATTCTTTCCAAGGCTGCAGACTTCAGGAACCTCCAGCCTCCTGTTTCAATAAGGCTGTTGATTCAGTGTCAACAACTTATCTTATCTCAATAGACTGTATGCTTCTTACAACTTTAGATAGTTGAGGCTTCCAGATTTCCAAACCCAGTTTGTCATGTTACAAAGGCCAGAATTTTTTCATAGAACGGTGTATTTTTCTGAATTTGGCTTATTCCTTCACAACCCTGATAAGCTTCGCAAATCACTGATGCCCCTCACTACTTTCTGATAACCCTCACAACTCTCTGATACCCCTCACTACACGCTGATACCCCTCACGATACTCTGATACCACTCACTACACTCTGATACACGTCACAAATCTCTGATATAGCTCACTACACTCTGATTCCCCTCAGTACTTTTTGATACCCCTCAGTAAACTCTGATACACCTCACTGCACTCTCAAACCTCTCACTACTCTCTGATACCCCTCACTATATTATGATGCCCCTCACTACACTTGCTGCCCCTCACTACACTCTGATTGCCCTCACTACACCCTGATACCCCATCACTGCTCTCTGATACCACTCACTACACTCTGATACCCCTCAATACACTCTGAAACACCGCACTACACTCTGATACCCCTCACTACACTCTGATACCCCTCACTACATTCTGATATGCCTCACTACACTTTGATACCCCTCACTACTCTCTGATACCACTCACTACACTCTAATACCCCTCACTACTCTCTGATACCACTCACTACACTTCCATACCCCTCACTACACTCCCATACCCCTCACTACACCCTGATACCCCTCACTACACTCTAATACCCCTCACTACACTCTGAAACCATTCCCTACTCTCAGATACCCCTCATTATTCTCTGATACCCCTCACTACTCTCTGATACCCTCACTACTCTCTGATACCCCTCACTACACTCTGATACCCCTCACTACTCTCTGAAACCCTCACTACTCTCTGATACCACACACTACACTCTAATACCCCTCACTTCACTCTGAAACCCCTCACCACAATCTGATACCCCTCCCTACTTCTTTTCTGATTTGATGGATTCAGAATCCATAATAACCTTTGAAAGGCAAATTGATAAATATTTTGGACATTTTTTTACCTGAATATGGAGAAAGCGGTGGGAATGGGGAATGTGACTATGGATAGCTGTGGCCTGCCCAGATGTGGGGGGAGTAAGGGCTGGAGAAGGAGTGGCAGGTCCAACGTGTTGTCCACATCACTGGTCAAACTGGAAGTGCTAAAGCTGGGTACCCAATTTTTGAAGCCAACAATTCTGAGAGCGAAATCATTGATAACGGGTCACCTGGTCGGGTCCGGGAAACACTGTGCAGGAATGAGCCCCCTCTCTCCTGGCCATTTTATTATTTGTTTTTTGCTTGTTATTTGAATGGGCAGCGTGAGTGGTTCTAGTAAAACTGTGTGGGGAGATGATGAAAGCGACAGAGCCTTTTTAATTAAAATATTAAGTATCTGTGAAATAAAGTAATTAAACTATAGGAATTAAACTACCTGCTGTCCAGGATATCTACCCCGAGAGGTGCCGGGGAAGACCCTGAGAATCATTAAAGACGCGAGCCACCCCAGCCACAACCTCTTCGCCCTGCTCCCATCCGGTAAGAGATACCGAAGCATACGGTCTCGTACCAGCAGGTTTCGAAACAGCTTCCACCCCCAGGCCATAAGACCCATGAACGAATAATCTATTATTATTTATTATTGTTGTTTTTATTTATTATACTGTATTTCTATTAGTATTTTTATCATTGCTATGCCATATTTATTCCAATGTTGGGAGGACTTGTAAAAATCAACATTTCATTGTGCAGTACACACGTTTGCTGCATATACGACAAATAAAATTGAATTGAATTGAATTGAATTGAAAAAGGAGGTTTTAAACCTTTGATAAGAAAATAATTCTGTCTCCGTCTGTCCTGCACCTGTAGGAAAACTCCCCCATCTGTTATTTTCCATTAAAACGAAAACTTATTGAAAAACCTTTCAGCTACATCTATCGCTGTGGCTGTAATCGTGGCTCCCAGCTGAATGCTGTGGTCCAGCACTGATGGAAACCTTCACTCAGAGAGAGAGAAAGCGAGGCGGGGCACAAGATGAAGGCCTGAAAATTCACTCACACCTAAAAATGGGGGGGGTGAGAGCGGTGCAGGGGTGTGTAGGGGTGCGGGCGAGGCAGGAGCGCGTGGGGAAGGGGCGCACTGCACGCGCCTGTTAATGTTGCCCCAGACAGCATGTAATATTCGTACTGTCTGTTAATTATAGAAACATAGAAACATAGAAACATAGAAGATAGGAGCAGGAGTAGGCCATTCGGCCCCTCGAGCCTGTTCTGCCATTTAATGAGATCATCCAATTTCAGTACCCAGTCAATGCTTTCTCCCCATAGCCCTGGATCCCTTTAGCCTTAAGAAATATATCCAACTCCTTCTTGAATATATTTAATGAATTGGCTTCTACTGCCTTCTGTGGTAGAGAATTCCACAGGTTCACCACTCTCTGGGAGAAGAAATTCCTCCTCATCTCTGTCCTAAATGGCCTACCCCTTATCCTTAGACTGTAACCCCTGGTTCTGGACTCCCCGACCATCGGGAACGTCCTTCCTGCATCTAGTCTGTCCAGTCCTGTCAGAATTTTATAAGTTTCAATGAGATCCCCTCTCATTCTTCTAAACTCCAGCGAGTACAAGCCCAATCATCCCAATCTCTCCTCATACGTCATTCCTGCCATCCCAGGTATCAGCCTGGTGAATCTTCGCTGAACTCCTTCTATGGCAAGAACATCCTTCCTCAGATAAGGCGACCAGAACTGCACACAGTACTCAAGATGTGGTCTCACCAAGGCCCTGTACAACTGCAGTAAGACATCCTTGTTCCTGTACTCAAACCCTCTCGCTATGAAGGCCAACATACCATTTGCCTTCTTAACCACCTGCTGCACCTGCATGCTTACCTTCAGCGACTGGTGCACAAGGACACCCAGGTCTCGTTGCACTTCCTCTTCTCCCAATCTATTGCCATTCAGATAATAATCTGACTTCCTGTTTTTGCCACCAAAGTGGATAACCTCACATTTATCCACGTTATATTGCATCTGCCACGCTTTTGCCCAATCACCCAACCTGTCCAAATCATCCTGGAGTTTCTCGGCATCCTCCTCCCAGCACACACGCCCACCCAGCTTTGAGTCGTCTGCAAATTTGGAGATATTGGCCCAGAAATTCGTGTCGGGGGCTTCCCGCGGGTGCAAGCCCCCGACCTACACTTACATTGCGCGCCGACAGTTGAGGCCTGGGCTTGCGTGGATTTCCTGTCTGTGGCCCGGTCCAGCTCTCGGCGCGCTGTGCTTGCGTGATCCAGTGGCGTACTTAGTGCGATGCGTCGGCTGGGATCACGTGAGCACTGGGCAACCAATCGGAGGAGGGAAAAGTCCATTCATGAGTTTGACATAAAACCTGTCAAACTCATGAAAACTCCAGGTGCCCAAAACAGTACATAACCTTAAAATAATTTTTTTTTTAAATCACACTATTTAAATGCACTATAAATAACATTAAATAACCATTTTAAACAATAATTTAAATTTTTGAAAAAATAATTTTTAAAAAAATCGGAGCTAAAAATGCACTTACCTTACTGTAAAGTATTTAAGAATAATAAACCGGTGGAAAAAATGTTCTAATTTTAATGAATTGACCGCTTACCTTTTAAAATGAAGTCCTTACGTCTGCGTTTTTAATGTGTAAAAAGTGGTGGCCTTCACGCACGGACAAACCTGTCAAAAAACGGAAGTTCACCGCGCACGCGCTGCCTCACGTCGCACGCGTTTCACCTCTTAACCCCTGCTTTCAGGGGACCGGAAGTGCCGTTTTCCCGCGCATGCGCTGTGCATGCAAGAAACTGGCACTTCCATCGGGTCCACGCGTGGGTACCCCGTGCGTACTCACGCGCTGGGACCCGAATTACTGGGCCATTACATCTAGTTCCTTTGTCTAGATCATTAATATATATTGTGACTCAGGTGTGATGCCAGCGCTAACCTTGCTACTCATTGGCTTGCACGCCTGTTTCTGGGGTCGGATATCAGGCATCTCTGACGCCACTTAAAGGCAGCCAGCTCCTCTTGAAGGGGAGGTGCACTCTGGTTGCAGACACCAGGGAAAAACTTCTCAACACAGAAATGCTACAGCAAGCACTGAGAGGGCACTAAGGTTCTTCGATGCTGCCTCGGAAGACCTGAGGCTGGCAGTGGACAGGGGGTGGGAGATCTTCTTCTCTCCCCAGGGGGTAGAAAGACCTCCAGGCAACAACTCCATCACCAGGGGGAAGTGTTCACTGAGGACGTCAATGGCGGGAGCTTAGTTCCAAGGACATGGTGGAAATGCCAGAAAAAGTTCAATGACCTCACCAGGGTTGTCAAGGTAACAATACTGCTCTCTTACTCTCTGCTTACACCTCCATCAGCTCCAGCCTCATGATACTAACAATACTCGCCTCCCCACTCCCCGTCACTCTCCTACAGTCCCTGCACCACACCTCACCATGCTTCCTTCTCCTCAGATTTACACACTCACCACTACTGCACCCCTCACTTCCCCACAACTCAAATCTTAAACGTTGCATATCAGCTATTCCACATTCTTTAAACACTTCACAAGACTGTCACTAAAACAGGGGAAGGTCACCCAGAAATGCAGACAGCGGGCTGCCTCCGGAAGAGGAAGATCCCGCCTGTACACCCTCTCCCCCATGGAAGAAGCTGACCATCATGGGCTGGGGGAGAGTCATGCCCATCTCAGCTGGCAACACTGGAGGAGATGTTGCACAGGGTTTCTTCACACCTTATCCTCAATTTTTTTCCTTACTTCTATCTCATCCTACACACTCTGTATGAAAAACTGCATTTGCTTTCACCAACCAGTACTCTCTGTCTGCTCTCCCTTTGCACTTAAAGATAATCCTTGTCCTTCTCTTTTATTTCAGGTGCTGAAAACGTGGATGCCCTTCTGGCAGTGGAAGAAGAGGAGGCCAGCCTTCCTGAAGATACACCATCACTCAATCTCACCCTCGCAAGCACCAGCTCAGGGATTGGCACCACACATTTTAGAGGTTCGGCTAGAGAAGGGGTCTTCACATGGTGAATCACCGGCCACAAGGTTGCAGGAGCTGGGGCAGGGGGATAGGATGCCACAGGTGCCAGCTCACCAGAGGACGAGGCTGCGTACTAGCTCTGCTGCAGAGGACTCATATGTTGACTTTGAGGGCCCAGCCGACTGAAGAGGACTGATGGGCATGCACTAGGAAATGCCAGCAAGCCTGTGCACAATGCGGCAGAGCATTGAGATCCAGCTCCAACTTGTGTCAAGGTTTCGCATGGAGAATGGGACCATTGTGTCCAACATGGACCAAGTGTTCATGAACATCCCGGAGGTGCCCAGATGTTATGAAGCCTCTCCTGACAGTACCCACAGCTGCCATGGAAGCTCCATAGGCTGCAATCTTGGCTTTGTGGGGGCCACTCTTGACAGGTGCTTCTCTAATCCAGTGCCCAGTCTCTCTCGTAATGTTCCCAGTCTCTCTCGTAATGTTCCCAGTCTCTCTCGTAATGTCCCCAGCCTCTCTCGTAATGTCCCCAGTCTCTCTCATAATGTCCCCAGTCTCTCTCGTAATGTTCCCAGTCTCTCTCGTAATGTCCCCAGCCTCTCTCGTAATGTCCCCAGTCTCTCTCATAATGTCCCCAGTCTCTCTCGTAATGCTCCCAGTCTCTCTCGTAATGCTCCCAGTCTCTCTCATAATGTCCCCAGCCTCTCTCGTAATGCTCCCAGTCTCTCTTGTAATGTCCCCAGCCTCTCTCGTAATGCTCCCAGTCTCTCTCGTAATGCTCCCAGTCTCTTTCGTAATGTTCCCAGTCTCTCTTGTAATGTTCGCAGTCTCTCTCGTAATGTTCCCAGTCTCTCTCGTAATGTTCCCAGTCTCTCTTGTAATGTCCCCAGCCTCTCTCGTAATGCTCCCAGTCTCTCTCGTAATGTCCCCAGCCTCTCTCGTAATGCTCCCAGTCTCTCTTGTAATGTCCCCAGCCTCTCTCGTAATGCTCCCAGTCTCTCTCGTAATGTTCCCAGTCTCTCTTGTAATGGTCCCAGTCTCTCTCGTAATGTTCGCAGTCTCTCTCGTAATGTCCCCAGCCTGTCTCGTAATGTCCCCAGCCTCTCTCCTAATGTTCCCAGTCCCCAGTCTCTGGTATTGCTTCCCAAAGCAAGTAACAGATGCATCGCTGCTGCAAGCTGTTCAGTTCATCGCTCTTCAGTCAGTGTGAGAGGATAGTGAACTTCTACTGAAAGGATCTCCCCAGGTGCAAGGTCTAATCAACTGGACCCGTGTTATCATTGCTGCCCTTTGGAGAACACTGTTGCCTTTCTGACCAGCAAGGGGACAATAATAATCGAATCCACTGGCAGGAACCTGAAGGGATCAGGTTGACCATTCATTTTCTCTCAGTGTCCCATGCGTGTGTGATCTCAACTACCTCATCATACAGGTGAATGCACATCATCCAGACAGCTGGCACGCCTGCTATTTAATGCCATTGACCACACCACCACTGTTTACTGGTGGCAGCTGGGTGGCTGATGAGAGATCAGGGTTAAAATAGCACAGACAGGAACTTATGCAAGTGTGCAACTAGGTGGACTTAACAGTGTGCAGAGCTAATCAATCCCATTAGTAATGGTGTTAGCTCCCAACACACAGAGCATTGCCCCGTGGGAGCAGAGCTCAGAGTAATGGTCATGAGGGAAGAAAAGTCAGTTTACATTACTCCCCCTAACTCTCCTTCGTTCGTTCACCTCTGCTCCCAGTACCAGCCGTGGCTCAGTGGGTCGCCCTCTGACCTCCGAGTCAGGAGGTCGTGGGTTCAAGCCCCATTCCAGAGATTTGAGCACAAAGTCCAGGCTGACACTCAGATGCAGTACTGAGGGAGAGCTGCACTGTTGGAGATACAGTCTTTCAGTGTCGATGTTAAACCGATGCCCCGTCAGCCCTCTCTGGTGGACGTAAAGATTCCATGGCACAATTTGGGAGTCCTCCTCAGTGTCCTGGCCAATATTTATTCCACAACCAGCAACACTAGAAACAGATTAACTGGTTACTTATCAATCCTGTTTGGGGACCTTGCTGCATTTCCCTACATTATAACCGTAAATATACTTCAAGCGCTTTGGGACATCTGGAAAACATGAAAAGTACTATATAAATGCAATTTCCTTCCGTGCAGAGAAGAAAGCATCTATATATATATAAACGGATCGTTCTGTCTGTCCTTCTGTCTGTCCTTCTGTCTGTCCTTCTGTCTGGCTGTCCTCAGGTGTGCGTCTGTCCGGCTATGCGCTCGAAAGTTACAGAGCGTACCTACGCGTGCGTTACGTCGAAAGAAAGCTCACCTTTCCAAAACGCTGGTAAGTGTATTGACGTTTCGGCCGCACGAAAATCGCGCCCGCGGTATCCGAAAAACCTTCAACATTCCGCTCATTAGCATCTCATTAGCCGCTCATTAGCGACAGAGTGACCTCGAGGTCGACCAATCGTATGCCAGGTTCCTGGCGCGTGCAGCCGGGCCCTCCTACGGTCGAGTGACGTTACGATTGACCAATCCTACGCTTTGGTGACCTGACGGTTGACCAATCGGTGCGTGTGTGGGCGGGCCTTATCGTTCTGAACCGAGGTGAGTCGCCACCATCTTGATTCCAAACTTTTCCTTTCTTTTTCCCGCTTTCTGCATCTTTCAAAAAAAACGTTGCTTTTAAAACACAAATTCTTTTTTAAAAAAGTTAATTACTTTCTAAATCTTTTATCTAATCTCATTAATTTTCCTAACTTTCCCCGTTTTTCCAGGTAGGCCTCGAAGCCTCGGCCTCTCCTCCGCACCCACGCCCGAGCTAGGCACCTCCCGGCCCCAGTCAACAAGCGGCCCCCGATCGCCGCCATCTTTGTGAAGGCTGGAGGGGCGGGCCTCAGCCGAGTGCCGCTACCTTACTAAAGGGTGCGCGCGCAGCAGGAGCAGCTGAGACGCGGCATCTCTCTCTGTTCCCCGCTCGGCTCGAAAGGGGCTCTCGGGAGTGCGGATCTCGGGCGGGGCTTAGAGAGCGGCAAGGGTTACCCCGGCAACCGGGCCCGCCGGCCGTCTCTCACAGCCGCAATCGGCTTGGAGAGCGAGAAGGGTTACCCCCGGCAACCGGGCCCACCGGCCATCTCTGAGCCGCAATTGGCGGTCTTGAAGCCAGTTCAGGAGGGCGGGGCTCCGGAGAGCGGGAGGCCAGTGTTCGGGAGGGCGGGGGGCGGGGCTCGGGACATCGGGGGGGGCGGGGCTCGCGACATCGCGGGGCGGGAGATCGGGAGGCGGGACATCGGGAGATCACGGGGCGGGACCTCGGGCGATGGGGGGCGGGGCTAGGGAGATCGGGGGGGGCTCGGGAGATCGGGGGGGCGGGGCTCAGGGGGGCGGGGCTCCGGAAATCGGGGGCGGGGCTCGGGAGATCGGGGGGGCGGGGGCTCTGGAGATCCGGGGGGGGGGCTCCGGAGATCCAGGGGGGGGCGGGGCTCCGGGGATCTGGGGGGGCGGGGCTCGGGAGATCGGGATGGGTGGGGCTCGGGGGATCGGGGGGGGGCGGGGGCTCGAGAGATTGGGTGGGGGCGGGGCTCGGGAGATCGGGGGGGCGGGGCTCGGGTGATGGGGGCAGGGCTCGGGTGATGGGGGCGGGGCTCGGGTGATGGGGCGGGGCTCGGGAGATCAGGGGGCTCGGGGACTCTCCCCCTTCCCCCCTCCCCCTCCCTCCCCTCCTCCCCTCCCCCCTCCCTCCTCCCCTCCCCCCTCCTCCCCCTCCACCCCCTCCCATCCACCCCCTCCCCTTCCCTCCCCTCCCCCTCCTCCCCAGCCCCTTCCCTCCCCTCCCCTTCCCCCCTCCCCTTCCCCCCCTCCACTTCGCCCTCCCCTCCCCTTCTTCCCCCCTGCCCTTCCCCCTCCCCTTCTTCCCCCCACTGCCCTTCCCCCTCCCCTTCTTCCCCCCTCCCCTTTCCCCCCCTCCCCTTCTTCCCCCCTCTCTTTCCCCCTCCCCTTCTTCCCCCCCTCTCTTTCCCCCCTCCCCTTCCCCCCCTCTTTCCCCCTCCCCTTCCCCCTCTTTCCCCCCCTCTTTCCCCCCTCTTCCCCCCAGTCACTCTCTCTCTTCCCCCCAGTCGCTCTCTCTCTTCCCCCCAGTTGCTCTCTCTCTTCCCCCCCTGTCGCTCACTTCCCCCCAGTCGCTCTCTCTCTTCCCCCCGTCGCTCTCTCTCTTCCCCCCCAGTCGCTCTCTCTTCCCCCCCAGTCGCTCTCTCTCTTCCCCCCCAGTCGCTCTCTCTCTCTTCCTCCCCAGTCGCTCTCTCTCTCTTCCCCCCCAGTCGCTCTCTCTCTTCCCCTGCAGTCGCTCACTCTCTCTCTCTCTCTCTCTCTTTCTTCCAACAACATGCCCTCGAAAAAGCCTCGGCACCGCCGGGCACTCCAGCTAGCCTATATATATAAAGGAGTCGATCTGTCTGTCCTTCTGTCTGTCCTTCTGTCTGTCATTCTGTCTGTCTGTCCTCGGGTGTTTGTCTGTCCGGCTATGCGCTCGAAAGATACAGAGCGTACCTACGCGTGCATTACGTCGAAAGAAAGCTTACCTTTCTGAAACCCTGGTAAGCGTATTTACGTTTCGGCCGGATGAAAATCGCGCCCGCGGTATCCGAAAAACCTTCAACATTCCGCTCATTAGCATCTCATTATCCGCTCATTAGCGACAGAGTGACCTCGAGGTTGACCAATCGTACGCCGGGTTGCTGGCGCGTGCGGGGCCGGGCCCTCCTACGGTCGAGTGACGGGACGATTGACCAATCCTACGCTTTGGTGACCTGACAGTCGACCAATCGGTGCGTGTGTGGGCGGGCCTTATCGTTCTGAACCGAGGTGAGTCGCCGCCATCTTGATTCCAAACTTATCCTTTCTTTTTCCCGCTTTCTGCGTATTTAAAAAAAACGTTGCTTTTAAAACACATAGGCCTAGAAATTCAGTATAGCCACTTTTGGGGCGGTAAAGTCGGGCGGCCGCTAAAGTTTGCGCCCGGCGCAAAGTCGAGCCCCCTTCGCCGATATTCAGTTGCATCGCCCTAAGAGGTTGCTGCTGCGCTAAAACAGGCGATGCACGACTATCATTAGGCGCTAAGCCGGCAGCCCGGGGCGCTAACACCGGAAGTTGGGCGCAGGGCAGGTGCGGCGAGCTGCTGATTGCCGGCAGACACTCTGGCTCCGGTGAGCTCTTAAAGGGGGAGGGTGGAGTTGTTGTTTTGAAAGGCCGAGACTAGTGTATTTGTGTTTTTGGTACCGGTCGTCTTCTCCTCCTCCTCCTCCTCCTCCTCCTCCACCTCCTCCTCCTCCTCCTCCTCCTCTCACAAAGAAGGAGTGTTGCAAAACGGCTGCCTTTTCTACTGCAGGAGTGCCCTTTAATTTGTGCTCCCCACGGCCCACCTCGGCTGTGTACCATTCCACTTCACAGTCGTTCGGGCCGCCAGGCGCACAATGGGGCGGCGCGAGTGAAGTTCCGGTTCCAGGCGCACAAAGGGCGTTGCACGACGAAATGACGTCATGATCTGCGCGCGCAGATAAGCGCGCGCAAAGACTTTGCGCCGGCGCTAAATGTCTACTGAAGTTGGGGCGAGGCGCAGATCATGCTGCGCCCGGGCGCTAAGCGCCTAGCGCTCGAGATCTACTCTTCCTTAGGCGCTAAAGGCTGGCGCAGCCAACTGAATTTCTAGGCCATATTGTTTTTAAAAAAAGTTAATTCCTTTCTAAATCTTTTATCTAATCTCATTAATTTTCCGACCTTTCCCCATTTTTCCAGGTAGGCCTTGAAGCCTCCGCCT